>NC_072481.1:91627511-91930541 GCF_027574615.1 Eptesicus fuscus
ACCTCCTCTGCTGGCCTGGTCATCCCTAACTGCCCTCCCCTGCAGGCTTGATCGTCCCCAATTGCCCTTCCTTGCAGGCCTGGTCCCTCCCAACTGCCCTCCCCTGTTTGCCATCTTGTGGAGGCCATCTTGTGTCCACATTGGGGCATCCATCTTGTGTGTTGGAGTGATGGTCAATTGCATATTACTCTTTTATTAGATAGGATGGAAGCCTGGTGCATGAGTGGGAGCCAGCTGGTTTGCCCTGAAGGGTGTCCTGGATCAGGGTGAGGGTTCCCTTAGGGTGTGGGATGGCCTGGGTGAAGGGCCTGTGTTGGTTTACAGGCCGACCAGGCCCCCTGGCAACCCAAGCGGAGGCTCTGGTATCTGGGATTTATTTATCTTCTAGAATTGAAACTTTGTAGCCTTGAGTGGAGCCAAGCCTTCTGCTCGCTCCATGGCCGCAGCCATTTTTGTTGGGATTTATGTATCTTCTATAATTGAAACTTCATAGCCTTCAGCGGAGGCTTGAGCCAGCCAGGGTGTGCAGGAAGCTTGGCTTCCTCCATCACCAGGGAAACCCAAGCCTCCTGTTCGCTCTGCCACAGCCATCTTGGTTGGGTTAATTTGCATACTCGCTCCTGATTGGCTGGTGGGCGTGGCTTGTGGGTGTAGCAGAGGTATGGTCAATTTGCATATTACTCTTTTATTAGATAGGACTAGAGGCCTGATGCACAAAATTCGTGCATGGCAGGGCGGGTGTCTCTCAGCCCAGCCTACACTCTCTCCAATCTGGGACCCTTCAGAGGATGTCTGACTGCTGGTTTAGGCCCTATCCCTGCTGATCCCTGTGGGATCAGGCTTAAACCGGCAGTCGGACATCCCCCTCACAATCCAGGACCACTGACTCCTAACCACTCGCCTGCCTGCCTGCCTGATTGCCCCTAACCGCTTCTGCCTGCCAGCCTGATTGACCCCTAACCACTCCCCTGCCAGCCTGATTGATGCCTAACTGCTCCCTTGCCTGCCTGATTGCCCACAACTGCCCTCCCCTGCTGGCCCAATTGCCCCCAACTGCCCTCCCCTTCCGCAACCCGCCTCCTCCACGCAAGGCAGCAGAGATGCTGGGACCGGCCTTCTCTGCACCACATCAAGCCGTGGGACCCCCAGGTCTCACTGCACAGAGTGGCCGCCAGGCCCCGCCTCCATTGTGTGTGTGGCCATCTTGTGGTGGCCTTCTTGTGATGGCCATCTTGTAGCAGCCATCTTGTGATGACATCGTGCATGAGGACCACCTAGGCTTTTATTAGTATAGATAATCTTTCTGCCATAACTAGAAGTAGTCCTTTTTCTTTTGATAATCAAAGCTTATATTTTTTGTGCATTTCACTATATTCCAGGAAATGTGCTAATCATTCAAATGTAGGTTTTCTAATTTAAATTCAAGCAACCCTCTGAGATATCATCATCTATTTTACAGACAAGGAATATGAGAGAGTCACTTAGTTATTTGCACAGATTATAAATGGTGCAGCTAGGATTAGAACCCAGGCAGCTGGGTGCCAGGTCCTACACTTTGAATCCTCTATAGCAGTATTTCTCAACCAGGGGCGATTTGCCCCCCACCCTAGGAATCAGTGGACATGTTTTTGGTTCACACCTGGGGGTGGGAGTGATGTATGCTACTAGTATCTAGTGGGTCAAGGCCAGGGATTCTGGGGAACATCCCATAGCATACAGGACAGCAAGAAATTCTCCAGCCGAAAATACCAGTAGTCTTTAGAATCTGCCTTCTTCTATTTGTTTGCCAAACAAAAATAGTTTCATTTTTCTGATTAAAAAAAGTAATATATCATTCTAAAAATTAGTCAACTCAGAGAATAGACATTAGAACATGAATATTACCTGTAATCTCATCACCAGAAACTATGGTTAATATATTTATTTATATACATTCAGATTTTTTCCTCTGTGGACATACACATATACATACATTTTTATTCCATGCAGTATTTATTTGTGCAATCATGTTGTAGATTCTGACCCTTATGCCAAAAATTTACTTAACCACACATTGTACTAAAAACACTTCTTTTCATGTCAACAAACAGATCAGTAGTAACTGGTTCTCAAAGAGGTCATTCTGCTCCATAACAGGAGTATGTTGAAAATTTGTGGAGGCTTTTTATTTGGGGAGCTCCTGGCATTTAGGGTATGGGGACCCATTGTGAAGTCAATTCCTCACATGAAGAAGCATGCCTCATAATTCTGAAATATCACCCCACACATTCATGGAGCTGAAAAGCCTGTTTAAATCTAAGCTAAGATCCAAACTTTATTTAATTTAGACACAAATAATCTTATGTGGTTTTAACATATACTACATTTTTAGGAATATGGAGATATTGAGAGGATTGTACCTCATTTTGGAAACTCCTTCCATCAGTAGCAATGCAGCTAATGAGATCTGAACTGCCACTGCACACAGATGAAGGGTCTGCACTGCTGCCTGGTATGTTCCTGGTGATTCCACACGTAGGGCCAACCTTGACATTCCAAATGTTCCCTGGCATACTCATGCCTGTGTATTTACAAATTAAAACATTTCATTATCAATTCTTTTTGTCTTATTTTTCTTTTATGTTACAGTTAAGACAATATTGATTTTTTAAACATGTATATAAGTCAGATATTTTTGTAAAAAATTATGTGTGTAGGTTACATAATCTATGGATTTAGTCTCAGGATAATAAAGGGAGCATTATAAACATTTACTATAAAAAAGGGGACCCTGGATCTGACCAAGTTGAGAACCATTGCTTATATCATTTCACACAATGTGGCCTCATTTCTGGCACATTTGTTTCATGGTTTATTTAAGAATCTACCACTGATGGGTATTGAAGTGTTTTAGTTTATATAAGCAACACTCTGATAAAACACACACACACACACACACACACACACAAATATATATATATGCGTGTGTGTGTGTGTGTGTGTGTGTGTATAGCCCTGCGCATGAATCTGTGCACCAGTACCTCTCTGCAGAGCCTGGCCGCTCTGTGCCCACTGCCCAGAGGCTCTCCATGGCCCAGAGGCCCATTCACCCCCAGGCGCGGAACACTTGCCTCGTCGCCATGGTGACAAAGCAAGCATTCCACCAGGCCACTTACACTGCCCGCTCTCAGTGGTTGCCCCCCCGGGACTGGGGGACTCTGGTGGGGCTAAGAGGACTGGGTGCCGCCATCTTGTGGCTATGGGCGCTGCCATCTTTGTGACAGAGTGGTGGTTAATTTGCATATTACCCTTTTATTAGATAGGATATCTACGGGCACTCATTGAATTATTTCCTTTAGAGAAAATTCATAGCAGTAGAATCTCTGAATCAAAGGGTATGCACAGTTTCCATTTAAAATTATTCAAATTATTCCAGTAAGAGAGTCTGAGACATACCTGTGTGAGGGTCTGGCAAAGAGGAAGGTGATACAAGGCAGTGAGCACTGCATAGTGCTGGCTCCCTGCTTTGCTTGGGGTCAGTGGCCTAGCAGCCAGCATCCCAGATCCTGTCCATCAACAAGGGATGTGCAGGGAGCTTCATGTCTGTGCCCAGCGAGGGCCTCCACTAGAGCAGAGCCACAGTGCAATGTGTCCTTCCTGACCCAGTGGCCCCTCTAGAGTGAGCCAGTATCCTTTAGCAAATTCCTTTCTGGCATAAGCTGGCATGAGTGGATTCTATTGTTTGCTACCAACAATGCAGAAACATAATTCAAGTTCAAGTGACTTTGGTTCATTTGGTGTTTTTCACTTGGATTATATGTGTTGAACTAGGTCCTCTGAAAAGTAATATGTTGAAGACATAAGCCCAGTACCACCAAATGTGACTTTGTTTAAGAATAAGGTCATTGTAGTGCCTGGCCAGTGTTGCTCAGTGGTTGAATGTCAACCTTTGAGCCAGGAGGTCACGGTTTGATTCCTAGTCAGGGCACATGCCTGTGTTGGGGCTCATTCCCCAGGAAAAGGCATGCAGGAGGCAGCCAGTCAATGATTCTCTCTCATCATTGATGTTTCTATCTCTCTCTCCCTCTCCTTTGCTCTCTGAAATCAATCTTACCTAATAATAGAGAAACATGTAAATTGACCATACCTCCGCTATGCCCACAGCCAATCAGAGTGAGTATGCAAATTAACCTAACAAAGATGGCGATTAATTTGCATACATACCTGGGTCCTGGGAACCTCCTTGGCACCCAGGTCACTCCCTGCTGGCCATCAGAGGGGTGGGAGGGGACCCCCTTCCCAAGCCTGTGATTGGAGTTGTGGAGGGGGGCCTCTGTCCCAAGCCTAAAGCCTCGATTGGAGGCTTTAGGCTTTGTAAGGGGCTGAGACTGCAATCAGAGGGGCTTGGGAAGGGGCTGAGTCTGCGATCGAAGGGGCCGGGGGGGAGGGGGCCCTTCCCAAGCCTAAAGCCTTGGGTAGAGTCTTTAGGCTTGGGAAGGGGCCAAGTCTGTGATTGGAGGGGTGGGGGGGGGCCCTGCCCAACCTAAAGCCTGGGCAGCCCGAGCTGGTGATGAGAGGGGCGAGGGGGGGTGGGCTGCCCAAGCCTCAGGTGGAGGCTTTAGGCTTGGGCAGGGGCCGAGCCTGGGATCGGAGGGAAGGGGAAAAAAATCAATGGAAACATATCCTCAGGTGAGGATAAAAAGAAAAAGAAAGAAAGAAATGTCATATCCTATGAAAGACACATCTTGAAAATGCCTAAAGAAAGTTGTCATTTTTTCATGGTTAAGGGACTGGAGTCCGTGTTGATGAAAATACCTTGGCAGCTGCGGTGACTGGCAGTGGCTGCAGCATTGGGGTGATGGAGCTGGCACCTTCCCCTGATCAGCCTGGTCACCTCCCTCAAAGGGAGGCCAGACTGCGGCTTAGGTCCGCTCCCAACGGAGAGCAGGTCTAAGCCATCAGTAGGACATCTCCTGAGGGCTCCCAGTATGTGAGTGGGGGCAGGCTGGGCTGAGGGACCCCTCCCCAGTGCACGAATTTCGTGCACTGGGCCCCTAGTAAAAACATATGTAGAAAAAAAAAAAAAAAGGTGAGGTCATAGTGTCACAGAGTGCATCCCTACTCCTATATGACTGGGACCTTTATGAAAAGGGGAAATTTGAACACACACACACACACACACACACACACACACAAACGGGGTGTGGGTGGGGAAGAAATGCCATGTGAAGCTGGTGGCAGAGATTGAGCTGATGCCTCTCCAAGCCAAGGAATGACACAGATTGCTAGCAAACCCCAGAAGCTAGGGGAGGGGCCTGGAACAGATTCTCTCTCAAAGCCTAAGAAGGAAGCAACTATATCAACACATTAATATTGAACTTCCAGCCTCCAGAACTGTGAGATGGTAAATTTCTGTTATTTAAGCATTTCAGTCCATGGCACTTTGTTATGGCAGGACTAGAAAACTAGTACTGACTTCTAGGCTTCAGTTACTAAATGTGTCATATCCGAGTAGCTGAAGTTCTGTCATTGTTTCAGCAGAATTGCTGCATGATAAAGCTCGAGACAATCTCAGGAGTCATCTGGTCCACCCCCTTCTGACATAGAAAGAAATAAAACTCAAAGTGGCCATGATTTCCAAACTCAGATAGCTATTGGCCCCAGGGTCATGTATGGAGCCCCAGCTGCTGGAAGCTAATTCCAGCATGTCATAATAAGTATGAGAAGTCCTCAAAAGGTTGAAAGGACAGCTTCAGCGGGGCTGAAAATCTGCATATATTATTGCCTGCTGCTGGAACAGCCAAAGGCAGTTCCCCCAACTTGATAATCTCTTTATTGTTTACCAAGCCTTACCTTTAATATGTATATCTGCTTTGCTAGAGGGCAAAATGTGTGAATAGAAAGCCCTGGGTGCTGAGATTTGAGGAACTTAGTCACTAGAACTAAGATTCCTCTGGCTCCCCCATGTATTCCAAATTTATATTTCATGTCTAGTCTCTTTATTAATTTACTCACAGCCCTTCTCCAGATTCCTGAACCCTTCTAGATGCAGGAGAGCAACCCCGGCATTAATGGCTCCTGAGATAAGGATGTCTGGAGAAGAAGTTTTGCCTGAGCAAAGAAAAGAAATTAATCACTGGTAAAAGGTGGGTAAATTCTGTGGGGAGATTCACTGCATGTAAAGCTTGCACCAAGCCTTGGAGGTCAAGAGCCAAGGTGGGCAAGAATGTCTTTTGTTTCAAGTCAAATTATAATGGGGAAGAATTTGGTTTAAAGGCAAAAATATCAGTGTAAATTTTTAGCTTATATCAGTGATGGCGAACCTATGACATGCATGTCAGCACTGACACGCGTAGCCATTTCTGATGACATGCAGCCGCTGAGGCGGCCACATGCCGAGGATAAAACATTTGCTGCTCCTGAGGATGAAACATTTGCAAAATAATGTTTTTTCCTCAAAGTGACACACTACCCGAGTTATGCTCAGTTTTTTGGCGAAGTTTGACACATCAAGCTCAAAAGGTTGCCCATCACTGGCTTATATGCTCAAGGATAAAGAAATTAGAATGTCAAAAGGTACTTTCTTAAATCAGGCTCAAGGAAAAAGAGTGCTGTTGTCATATTTAACTATGTGGGTTCTTGCTCCAATTGCAAAATGCCTAATTCATATTGGGGATCAAAAGTCTGTAATACCTAAGGCCCTGCCCGATCCTCTGCCTCTGGAGAGGAGAGACTTGGCAGCTAGAGAGATTAAAGCTATCAGCTCTCTTTCAGGGAGACTCTCTAATGCTTTGTTTAAAAATTACCATAGGACCCCTTGGGATAGGCAGAATTTGGCAAAAATAACTTTAAAAGCTAGTGAATGCCATGGAGAGCATAATAGAAAAAGATTCAAGAAAAGAACTTTGATTTATTAAGTTTATATGTTATCTGTTGAATGTAGTTTTATCAGTCATTTTCTATTAAGCATGCCTTTAATTTAATAAGAAAAGAAACTTGGCCAGACCATTTACTGAAATTTCCCCAAAACAAACAGGATGTGGGGGGATGGGAGACATGTGGTGATCCTGTAATATGGACACCAAGAATGTTATTTTAAAAGTCTCATCTTTGCCATGTTTTTTCCTGGTTCATAATTTAAAAGATCTACAAAATTTAGAAATGTGTCTGGGGATTTCTGTACTCGTAAAGAGAGAAAGCTGGCTTAAAACAAATGCAAGCGCCATCCGATTTCAGATTTTAGATAGTTTTGAGCTAAGTTTAACTCTCTTTATGGATGTTACAGAATAAAACCCAATGTCATTTTTTCTCAAAAGAAAGATGGCAGAGATGAACCAAAGATTTCCACAATAAAGGGTTGTTTTTTGAATAATATGGATCGCATTCCAAGTTAACATTGAGACTACCAGAAAATCAGTAAATTATCTCTGTTACGGAATTTACCAAAGTAAATGCCTTAGATAGAATAATTGGTTTTAGAATCTCAAAATTGTTGAAACATAGATATAACTAAAATAAAGAATGGTAGTAAAGAATTTTTAGTAATAATATATTAATAATGAAGGTCCAGTAGCCTGGGGGAAACTGGCTTCACTCTTTAATAAAGGGGCTGGTCACTATTCCCCCAGCAGAAAAAATGTGGTCATTTTAAAATCAAGCAGCTAGGCCAAACCTGTTCTAAGGAAAGAATGTGGCTCTTTTGCATTTAAATGGCTACATGCTGGCAACTTGGAAATTTAGAGTTTACTGAATTAAATAATAAAACTTATTGAATATCTAGGTGTTTTGAAACAACAAAATACTAAAATATAAACCTGAGTTTGCCTCGCATCAAAAATCTAGAGGACAGAATTAAATCTATTAATTAAATATCTCTTGTATTTTTTAAAATGTGAAGTTATTACTGAGAAATGCTAAGTATTTAACTTACCAGCTAAAATTTAAGGCTTCTACAAGTTTAAAGTTCAAATTAAGTTGGAAGAAATTATATAGTTGTGGTAACAAAATGCATAAAGTATAGAAATTTATTTTTGAGAAAATAATTCTTGTATTTTCTCTAGAGAAATTAGTAGTTTAAAATATATTAATGTACCAAGTGTAGTAAAATTTCAACCTAAAATATAATATTTCATATTGTCTAATTAAAAAAGAGAATTCTGTGGTCTGAACCAAATTTTTAATATAAAAACCAATTTAAATTTAATTGATATCTTTTAGAATAATTATATAAAGTATATAATATAATCTTTGGGATATATAAACCATGACTGGGTTACCAAAGACATCAAGGAAGAAATAAAAAACATCATGGCAACAAATGACAATGAAAACACAACAATCCAAAATCTATGGGACACAGCAAAAGCAGTTCTGAGAGGGAAGTTAATAGCTCTACAAGCCTACTGCAAAAAAACAAGAAACAATGGTAATAAATTACCTAACCCAACAACTCAAAGACTTAGAGAGAGAGCAACAAGATAAGCCCAGTGTAAGCAGAAGGAAAGAAATAATAAAGATCAGAGCAGAGATAAACGACATAGAGACCAAAGAAACAATACAAAAGATCAAAAAAACCAAGAGCTGGTTCTTTGAAAGGATAAACAAGATTGATGAACCTCTAGCCAGGCTCACCAAGAAGCAAAGAGAGAGGACCCAAATAAACAAAATCAGAAATGAAAGAGGTGAAATAACAACAGACCCCAACGAAATACAAAGGATTGTTACAAAATACTATGAACAACTCTATTCCAACAAACTGGACAACCTAGAGGAAATCGACATATTCCTAGAAAAATACAAACTTCCAAACCTCAATCAGGAAGAATCTAAACAGCTCAACATGCCAGTAACTATAGAAGAAATTGAAGTAGTAATCAAAAAGCTTCCGGCAAACAAAAGCCCGCGGCCAGACGGCTTCACAGGAGAGTTTTACCAAACTTTCAAGGAAGAACTAAAACCTATCCTCCTCAGACTATTCCAAAAAATTCAAGAGGAAGGAACACTCCCAGGCTCCTTCTATGAAGCCAGCATCACCCTAATACCAAAACCAGATAAAGACAACTCAATGAAAGAGAATTACAGGCCAATATCCCTCATGAACATAGATGCCAAAATCCTCAACAAAATTCTAGCAAATCGGCTCCAGCAGTACATCAGAAAGATCATACACCATGACCAAGTAGGATTTATCCCAGGAATGCAAGGATGGTACAATATCTGCAAATCAATAAACGTGATACATCACATAAACAAACAGAGATATAAATCACATAGTCATATCAATAGATGCAGAAAAAGCATTTGACAAAATCCAACACCCTTTCTTGATAAAAACTGTCAACAAGGTGGGAATAGAAGGATCATACCTCAATATAATAAAAGCTATATATGATAAACCCACAGCAAACATCATACTCAATGGACAAAAACTAAAAACATTTCCCCTAACAACAGGAACAAGACAGGGATGCCCACTCTCACCACTCCTGTTTGACATAGTACTGGAAGTATTAGCTACTGCAATTAGGCAAGAAGAAGAAATAAGAGGCATCCAAATTAGAAAAGAAGTGAAGCTGTCCTTATTTGCAGATGACATGATATTGTACATAAAAAACCCAAAAGATTCCATTAAAAAACTAACAGACTTAATAAATGAATTCGGCAATGTAGCGGGATACAAAATTAACGCCAAGAAATCTATGGCTTTTCTATACACCAATAATGAACTTACAGAAAGAGAGACTAAAAAAGCAATCCCATTTACCATCGCACCAAAAAAATTAAGATACCTAGAAATAAACTTAACTAAGGAGGTAAAAGACCTATACGCAGAAAACTACAGGACACTGAAAAAAGAGATAGAGGAAGACGTAAACAGATAGAAGAACATACCATGTTCATGGATTGGTAGAATCAACATCATTAAAATGTCCATACTACCCAAAGCAATCTAGAGATTCAATGCACTCCCCATCAAAATACCAACAGCATATTTCACAGACCTAGAAAGAACTCTCCAAAAATTCATCTGGAATAAAAAAAGACCCCGAATAGCCACAGCAATCCTGAGAAAGAAGAACAAAGTAGGTGGGATCTCAATACCAGATTTCAAGCTGTATTACAAAGCCACTGTTCTCAAAACAGCCTGGTACTGGCACAAGAACAGACATATTGACCAATGGAATAGAATAGAGAACCCAGATATCGACCCAAACCACTATGCTCAATTAATATTTGACAAAGGAGGCATGAACATACAATGGAGTCAAGACAGTCTCTTCAATAAATGGTGTTGGGAAAACTGGACAGATACATGCAAAAAAATGAAACTAGATCACCAACTTACACCATACACAAAAATAAACTCAAAATGGATACAGGACTTAAACATAAGACAGGAAACCATAAAAATACTAGAGGAATCCACAGGCAACAAAATCTCAGACATATGCCAAAAGAACTTCTTCACTGACACTGCCCCTAGGGCAATGGAAACTAAAGAGAAAATTAACAAATGGGACTACATCAAAATAAAAAGCTTTTTTACAGCAAAAGAAACAATCAACAAAACAACAAGAAAGCCCACTGCATGGGAGAACATATTTGCAAATACTATCACTGATAAAGGTTTAATCTCCAACATCTACAGGCAGCTTATGCAACTTAATAAGAGGAAGATAAATGATCCAATAAAAAAATGGGCAACAGACCTAAACAGAATATTTTCAAAAGAAGACAGAAGGAAGGCCAAGAGACACATGAAAACATGTTAAAAGTCACTTATTATCCGAGAGATGCAAATCAAAACAACAATGAGGTACCATCTCACACCTGTCAGAATGGCTATCATCAACAAATCAACAAACGACAAGTGTTGGCGAGGATGCGGAGAAAAAGGAACCCTCGTGCACTGCTGGTGGGAATGCAGATTGGTGCAGCCACTGTGGAGAACAGTATGGAGTTTCCTCAAAAAACTGAAAATGGAACTCCCATTTGACCCAGTAATCCCACTCCTAGGAATATATCCTAAGAAACTGGGAACACCAATAAGAAAGGATATATGCACCCCTATGTTCATAGCAGCACAATTTACAATAGCTAAGATCTGGAAACAGCCTAGGTGCCCATCAGCAGATGACTGGATCAGAAAACTATGGTACATCTACACAATGGAATACTATGCTGCCATAAAAAAGAAGGAATTCTCATCATTTGCAGCAACCTGGATGGAATTGGAGAACATTATGCTAAGTGAAATAAGCCAGTCAATGAAAGAAAAATACCACATGATCTCACTCATTTAGGGATAGTAAAGAACATTATAAAGTGATGGACAAACAGATAGATACAGAGACAGTAAAGATTTAAACAGACTTTCAAATTACAGGGGAGAAGTTAGGGAGATGTGGGGGAGTTATGAAATCAAACGAAGGACTTGAATGCATGCATATAAGCATAAACAATGGACGCAAAACTTTGGGGGGTGAGGGCATGTATGGGTGTGGGGTGGGGGGGGTAATGGTAAGATATGTACACATATAATACCTCAATAAAAAATAAATAAATAAATAAATAAATAAATAAATAAAAATCATAAAAAAAAGTATATAATATAATCTTTGGGATATATCTACACTAATAAAAGAGAAATGCTAATTGACCATACCTCTGAAACTCCCACAGCCAATCAGGAGTGATATGCAAATTAACCCAGCAAAGATGGTGGGTAAATTTGCATACGCAGGCTGCGCAGGCAGCACCCTATGCCACAGGTGGGATCCAAGCCGCAGTTGGGGACCTGGGCAGGCGGCGGGGGGCAGTGCCCAAAGCCACCGGCCAGATCCAAGCCGAGATCAGGGACCCAGGCAGGTGGCAGGGGCAGTGCCCGACGCTGCCTTCCCGGTTCCAAGCCGCCCTCCAACTAGCCTCCTGCCCAGGTCCAAGCCATGATCACAATGGCAGCTTGGGCCCGGGCAGGCGGCGGGGGCAGTGACCAATGCCACTTGCCCGAGTCCAAGCCGCCCTGCCGCCTGCCAGGGTCCAAGCTGCCTCGCGATCACAGGGCGAAGAGGCCAGGCCGAGCCATCCCCCGATCACCGGGAGAATAGGCCAGGCTGAGCCGACCCGCGATCACAGAGTGAACAGGCCAGGCCCCACCACCCCGCGATCATGGGGCGAACAGGCCAGGCAGAGCCTGGCCAAGCCGCCCCGCAATCCCAGGCGAAGAAGCCGCTCCGCTGACCAACTTGCGCTAGGGACCTGTTCAGGCACATGGTGCAGAGTCCAGGGCCTCTAGCCTGCAGCCATGGGAAGTCTCCCTCTCCCCAGAGTTGGAAACACCAGCCCAGGTCTACCCAGCGGCCTGGTCCTGACTGCCGGGGTGAGTTCTTGCAGGCTGGGGTTTGATCCCCATGCATTAGCAGTAGGACACCAGTGCCTTTGTTATTGCTGTGTGTCTGGGTTTTAATTGGACAAATGCCTGGTGGTCCTGGTCGTCAGCTTAGCAAAATCTTTTAGGTGGAGAATTCTGTCTGGGTTTCCTCAAATTCCCTCAGCCTCTACTCACCCCTCTGTAAAGGCACAGAACAAGTGAGGCCCTTAAATAACAATCAGAGGTCTCCAGCAACAGTTGGCCTCTCTCATCACAGTCATTTGGACTGGATGGCATTTGAGTATTTAACTAGGCACAATGACAGAGAAACACAAGCTCAAGTCATGATCTCTGCCCTTAGAAAATTATTAGAGCGAGTGGATGATAAAAGCGCAGTAATAACATCAGAATGTAAGGCAACAATACAGAGAGGAACAGAGGCAATTGCTAGGATGATTTTCCCATAATTAGTACAAAGAGTATGTGCTATGAATTAAATAAAAAAAAATATGTGTGGAAGTAGCTGCTTCATGAGTATGGCATCCCTTCCTATTTTAAAGGAAGCTGAGTTCCACGTGAACTGTGTACTATGCTATGATATCTGAGGCACAGGACAAGGGAGGCCCTAAGTGTACTATGCTTTGATATTTGAGTCATTCTTTATTGTTCAATGTGATTTATTTCTGTATGCCTCAGTTTTGTAATAGTTAAATTACTAGAACAATACATCTTGCTATAAAATATTACTAGAAGATCAAATGATCAGGTGACATTTATTGTTATTTTCTATAAATGAACACAATCTCTGGTATGCTAAAGTGATAGGTATTATAGAAATATTCTTCAGATAGAGAGAACTACAGGCTTGATTACAAGTGAGGTTTACTATCACAACCCAAATGTATTGCTTAAAAAAAAAAGCAGGGAGCCAACTAGAAACTGAACCAAATATAAGCCCTTGAAAGGCAAATGTAAATTGGATAAGCTTTGCTATTACAAGAGCAAGAAGAAAAAATTCAGATGCAAGAATGAAAACCACATTGCATCCACTCTAAGTAACTGTTAAAGAAAAAGAATAGTATACTATGAAAATACTTAATACAGATTGTTGTAAAGACATTTGTTCAAAGAGAATTTCCTAGAGTAGGTGATATTTCAGTTAATTTTTTTTTAATGTGAAGAGGTTAGTTAGATAAAAAAAGGTGTAGAGGTCCCGAATTGCAGAGGGTGCAGGCAGGGTTGAGGGAAACCCTCCCCCCTCCGTGCACGAATTTCGTGCTCCAGGCCTCTAGTATGTATATTTGTGTGTGTGTGTGTGTGTGTGATGACATATATATATTTGATGATCTTTCCAAGTTAAATTTGATGATCTTTCCAAGTTAAATTTCAAGACTTTAACCAAGGGATAGCTTTTGAAACATTTCACAGGCCCTGGAGTGATTCAAAGGGTTTGTTCTCTCTTCTTAAAAGAAATATTTTTAAATTAGGCCAATCTAATATACTTGAAATCACCTGGAAATCTTTATCAAATAAAAATTAATAAATATATTTTATTTATATACATATATTTTAAATATTATAAAGTTTTAACCTCTGAGGGCAAGGCAAAGTTGCAGAACCAGATTTCTTCAGCAGTAGAATTTTAAAAAACAAAAGCAATGGAATTTTAAAGACAAAAAGCCCCAGGTAGCCTGCTTTCAGATAGGCTGGGGGTGGGGCAGCGTTTGTGCCTCATGGATCAAATGTATAAGTTTGTTTACTTTGTTCTTTCAATAAAGATACCTACTTTAATTACTTAATAAGTTAGCTTTTTAAATTATAATCAAGGTCTCATATAATTTCAGTTATATGAGAAGCCAAGATTTTTATAAGCAATTAGATTCTAGTAAAGTCCTCTGAAAAAGTTACTGAGACTTCCAACAATCCCTCTATATATGCAAATGAGCAAAAAAGAATGCTGTTTTAAAAGTAAATTTTAAGATTAATAAAAAGGAGAAATTTTAAAATTTTGAAATCTCTTCCGCTAATATTTACAGGGTAAACTGAAGGTTATTATTCAAGCATTAAATCTGATAATTAATATAGTCACCATAAAAAGAGAATCACTTAAATATAGACATGAGGGTATTGGTCATTATCTTAAAAGCAACCACTTTTGTTGTGTTTGTTGCTTGGTGTAAAAGAAAGAAAAAGGTTTTTAAAAGAAACTCTCTAAAGGTGGCTTAGAAATTACTCTGGAAGGAAATAAAGAGAGGTTTCCTTTAAATGTCTGAAAAGCTGTAATTAAAAGTTAATTTGTTAGACCTGAAAAAGAAAAGTAAGTAATTTGTGTTTTTGCCTCCCTGAACAAAGCTTATGTAGGTATACTCAAAGACTGATAGCAGGGATTCAATTAGTGTCATTTATTGTCCACAGCCAAGGACAAGTAAAGACAGAAAATAAGCTTTATTTCAAATTGATTTAAATTAGCAAATTGAAATAAGTGAATATTCAGGAGAACTTAGTTGTACTGGGCAGGAAACTATTCCTGGAGCATTAACTAATTTTTTACTGATGGTTCAAAAATTGCTTAACATACAATGAATCCAGAGCAGTCATATTTCTGTGCAAAGAATTGAAATTAAAAGCTATCAAGACTGCATTGCAGGATTTCCAAAAGCCTCTTAATATTATTTAAAACAAAAAATGGTGGGTATAGCGAAGAAATATCCTGTAAGTAAATTACATCAAGCCTTAATTACTTAATTTTTTTATTTTAAAATTATTTTTTCACTTATAATGCTGATGGCAAGACACACATGGTATCAGAATAAGCCAAAGGAAAATGGTTTGGGCAAAAAAATGAAAAGATCTCAAGTCTAGTTTATAGAAAGTTTCCTTTATTAAACTTTGGTAAAAGAATATGCTTGTATATTTCCAGAAATCTCCTCCAAGCCCGTGTGGATTCCTGCAACAATGGGTCCAAGAGAGGAACTGACCAGACCACTCTAGACGAGACAGAGGAGAAACAGTCCAGAGATGGAGGATGGTGAAGACGCCTTGTCATGCTAGCAATCAGCAGCTGTGCGTCGCTGCAGGTTGCCCAGGACCACGCCAAAGAAGGTCAGACCTGAATTGACATTGCTCACCGTTTGTCCACCATCCAGAACTAGAGTATCATTGCTGTCATGTCACAGGGAACCCATGGAAAAACTGTTGGACAGTGATTGGGAAGAGAACCCATAAAAACTGTTGGACATTGGAAAGGGGACTCAAAGAACTGTTGGCCCAGAAAGGAGCTTACTGCAGACTGATTCCTTTGATACCTGGCAGCAATTTAAAAGGAAATGGATGTGATTGATTTTTAAATTTATTAAAACAATAAGGGGGATATTCTGGAGGCTAATTCCAGCATGTCAGAATAAATGCAAGAAGTCCTCAAAAGGTTGAATGGACAACTTCAGCAGGGCTGAAAATCTGCATATTATTGCCTGCTGCTGGAACAGCCAAAGGCAGTTCCCCCAACCTGATAATCTTTTTATTGTTTACCAAACTTTACCTTTGATATGTATATCTGCTTTGCTAGAGGGAAAAACGTGTGAATAAAAAGCCCTGGGTGCAGAGATTTGGAACTTAGCTTCCTCTGGCTCCCACAGGTATTTCAAATTTATATTTCATGTCTAGTCTCTTTATTAATTTACTTGCAGCCCTTCTCCAGTTTCCTGCACCCTTCTAGATGCAGGAGAACGACCCTGGCACCAGCTCTCAGGTTCTGACTCACATCTTTCTCACTGAGGCAGGAACTGAAAGGGCAGCAGAGCTCTGAAGGTGGTTTTGGACAGAAACCACCCTGCTAGGCGCACAGTTCCTCTGTCATTGTTTCCCATCAGACTCACCCAGGAAGTCTCTGTAAGTACAGAGTATTGGCCTCTCCCTCACTGGATCACATTTCTGGGAATGGGATCTGAGATTCTGTACTTTAAGAAGGCAGCTAGGTTTGGAAATTCTTGCACACTGCCATACTCATCCCTACAAGTGAGAGGGAATGGGGCCTGTGCTGGGGGCCTTGGGCACGTTACTGAAATTCTCTGAGTTTCAGCCTCCTCATCTATAAAAGGAAAGTAATAAAAAATAAAAATAAAAAATAAAAGGAAAGTGATAACACTTACTGCTTCATTATGCTGTATAGAATTAAAGAGAAACTTCATGCACAGCACAGAGCAGGGTGCCCAGCACTAGTAACACTCATTAGAATTTCACTATTATATTGTTACCCATGAAGAAGTAGACATGACATTTACAATGCCTAATCTTAAGGTCACACTACTCCTTGATATCAGAGGCCATGCCTTCTCTTGTTATTTTTTTCCTCTAATAAGATCATAAGTGCATGCTGTTCTTTCTGCCTAGATATCTTTCTCTACTTGTGAAAAGCCTTCTAACTCTTCAAAGTCAAGTGGCACCTCCTCTTGACACCTTCTTTAATCCCCAGAGTCAAGTGATGCCCCACTCCCTAGATGCCCAGCCCCTTGTTGGAGCCTCCATAGACCTCCTCACAGGCTGAGTTGTGGTGTTACTTGTTCCAGGTCTGTCTCCATCACTACTCTGGCCCAACAGTGAGCACTGTGCCTGGTGCCGTGATGCTCAGGGAACATCCCCTGAAGTGAGTGAAATATGAATGCTCATTCCAATCCCAGCAAGGGCCTGCTGACTTCTCTGTGGACCATCATTCAGGATTCTGGGTGATGGTGATTCATCCACTGCACCTTTTATAAGAGGACAAAGGATGACCAGAGAAAATGTTCTGGTCAAGAGTGGCACTTGACCTTGAATGTAATTATGAGGGAATAGCAAAAGGATTCCAGCCACGGGTTTCTGAAGGAGTCTTTCAGAATCTGCAGTGGGCATCTCACTGTGCTCTCCAGGGAGCCCACATGGCAGAGCCTGACGCTAACAGAGTGGAGCAGACTCATTTCCAAAGGCACAAGTGGTAATTAAGGTCATTGGTGTGGGGGACTTTATTTTCTCTGTATCTCCTTTTTCTCTTCTGTTATCACATCCTGACCTGATAGGAAATTTCTATCACTCTTTCCTCTTAGTGACACATGGTTGCACAGCTCTGAGGGAAACGATGTCATGTGTGTGGACCATTGTGAACAAAAATAGAGACAGTTCTCAGGGGCCACAGAGATGGATGACACCGATGATTAAAAACCCACTGAAAATCTCCAAGCTTCTACTTACCATACCTCTTTACTGTTCTCCCTCTTCTCCCAGGTTTACCAGCACTGCTAATGATTTGGCAAATACTTAGGCACTCAGCCACTTGAAATTTTTCTGCCACTGTGCAGAAATCAGTGATTGTTACAGAGAAAGAGGCTTCCATTTCTTTCTAGAGATCCTCTTTCTCCAGAAACTCAGTCTCTAAACTTTGCTTCCTGTAGCCCTTCTTTTTACTCTAGATATCTATCATTAATAATTGCCTGTTTCCTGCCCCGGCTGGTGAGGCTCAGATAGTTGGAGCATCAACCTGGACACTGAAAGGTCGCTGGTTGGATTCCTGGTCAGGGCACATACCCAGGTTGCGGTTTGATCTCAGGTTGGGACATGTGTGGGAGGCAACAAATAGATGTTTCACTCTCACATTGATGTTTCTCTCTCTCCTTCTGTGTTTCTTTCTCTCTAAAATAAATAAATCAATTCAAAATAATAATAACAGTAATTACCTGTCCCTCCTCTGTGTTGTCTCTTAAATTTATTTTTTTTCTCTCTCTCCTCCCACTCCCCACTTTAGCCTAGAATTTCATCACTTCATATCTGGTTCACTGTAACCTCCTTCCTGCTCCCAAACTTCTCTCATACAACCTCAGCGATGAATCTACACTCAGACACCAAAAAACTATTTATGTTGACATTCAAAGCCCTCCTATCCTGACCCCTCTGGGCTTCTCTATTATTTTTCTCTCCCACCATCATCCATCCATTCATCTACCCATCCATCTATCATCTGTCTGTCTCCCTCTATTCTCATACATAAACCTTTACCTGATCAGGATCATGTTCCCTCTGCCCAGATCACTTCTGTTCATTCCTGAAGTGATGTCTGTTTTCTAAGTCCTACAAGATGCTCCTCTAATAAATCAGAGGTCTGTGTCAACAAGTTTGGTGAATGCTGTATGCCTCAGCTCTGCTTGGGGTTCACAATGCACAGTTATACTTTTAAAGCTCTTGGAATACCTATAGCAAAAATGTGCTATTCTCTCTGCCTAGAATATTCCCCCCTAGCTCCTCCCCCACTACTAATTAAATCTTTTTATTTTTATTGTTTAAAATATTATAAATAGTATTACATATGTCTCCATTTTTCCCCATTGACCTTCCCCTGGCCTCCCTTCCCCCCCCCACCCCCCCACACATGCCCTCACCCTCCCCACCCAGTGTCTTGCATCCCTTGGTTATGCTTATATGCATGCATACAAGTCCTTCAGTTGATCTCTTTCCTCTCCCACCAACCCTCCCCAGCCTTCCCACTGTAATTTGACAGTCTGTTCGCTATTTCTCTGCCTCTGTATCTATCTTTTTGTTCATCAGGTTATAATGTTCTTTATTATCCATAAATGAGTGAGATGATGTGGTATTTTTCTTTCACTGACTGGCTTATTTCACTTAGTATAATGCTCTCCAGTTCCATCCATGCTGCTACAAATGGTAAGAATTCCTTCCTTTTTATAGCAGTGTAGTATTCCATTGTGTAGATGTACCACAGTTTTCTAATCCACTCATCTGCTGATGGACATTTAGGCTGTTTCCAAATCTTAGCTATTGTAAATTGTGCTGCTATGAACATAGGGGTGCATATATCCTTTCTGATTGGTGTTTCTGTTTTCTTGGGATATATTCCTAGAAGTGGTATTATTAGGTCAAATGGCAGTTTCATTTTTAAATTTTTGAGGAAACACCATACTGTTTTCCACAATGGCTCCACCAGTCTGCATTCCCACCAGCAGTACATGAGGGTTCCTTTTTCTCCTCATCCTCGCCAGCACTTGTCATTTGTTGATTTGTTGATGATAGCCATCCTGACAGGTGTGAGGTGGTACCTCATTGTTGCTTTGATTTGCATCTCTCACATGATTAGTGACTTCGAGAATGTTTTCATATGTCTCTTGGCTTCCTGAATGTCCTCTTTCAAAAAGTGTCTATTTAGGTCCTTTGCCCATTTTTTGATTGGATTGTTTATCTTCCTTTTGTTAAGTTGTATGAGTTCTCTGTAAATGCTGGAGATTAAACCCTTATCGGAGATAACATTGGCAAATATGTTCTCCCATGCAGTGGGCTTTCTTGTTGTTTTGTTGATGGTTTCTTTAGCTGTGCAGAAGGTTTTTATTTTTATGTAGTCCCATTTGTTTATTTTCTCCTTAGTCTCTCTTGCCCTAGGATTTGTGTCTGTAAAGATATTGCTGCAACATATGTCTGCAATTTTGCTGCCTATGTAGTCTTCTGGATTTTTATGGTTTCCTGTCTTACATTCAAGTCCTTTAGCTATTTTGAGTTTATTTTTGTGTATGGTGTAAGTTGGTGGTCTAGTTTCATTTTTTTTGCATGTATCTGACCAAATTTCTCAGCACCATTTATTAAAGAGACTGTTTGGACTACATTGTATGTTCTTGCCTCATTTGTCAAATATTAATTGAGTATAATGGCTGGGGTCAATTTCTGGGTTCTCTATTCTGTTCCATTGGTCTATATGTCTGTTCTTGTGCCAGTACCAGGCAGTTTTGAGAACCGTGGCTTGGTAATATAGCTTGATGTCTGGTATTGTGATCCCTCCAACTTTGTTCTTCTTTCTCAAGATAGCTGCAGCTATTCGGGGTCTTTTTTTATTTCATATGAATTTTTGGAGAGTTTGCTCTAGGTCATTGAAGTATGCTGTTGGTATTTTAATGGAGATTGCATTGAATTTATAGATTGCTTTGGGAAGTATGGACATTTTAATGATGTTTATTCTATCAATCCATGAACATGGTATATTCTTCCATTTGTTCATGTCATCCTCTATCTCTTTTTTCAGCATCCTGTAATTTTCTGAGTACAGGTCCTTTATCTCCTTAGTTAAATTTATTCCTAGGTATTTTATTTTTGTTGTTGTTGTTGTTGCAATGGTAAATGGGATTGTTTTTTTAGTCTCTCTTTCTGTGAGTTCATTATTGTTGTATAGAAAAGCCATAGACTTCTGGGTGTTAATTTTGTATCCTGCTACATTGCCAAATTCATTTATTAAGTCTAGTAGTTTTTTGATAGAGTCTTTGGGGTGTTCTATGTACAATATCATGTCATCTGTGAATAAGGACAGTTTTACTTCTTCTTTTCCAATTTGGATGCCTTTTATTTCTTCTTCTTGTCTGTTCACAATGGCTAGTTCTTCCAGTACTGTGTCAAACAGGAGTGGTGAGAGTGGGCATCCCTGACTGGTTCCTGTTCTTAGGGGAAATGGTTTTAGTTTTTGCCCATTGAGTATGATGTTGGCTGTGGGTTTGTCGTATAAGGATTTTATTACGTTGTGGTATGATCCTTCTATTCTCACCTTGCTGAGAGTTTTTATCAAGAAAGGGTGTTGGATTTTGTCAAATGCTTTTTCTGCATCAATGGATATAATTATATGGTTTTTATCTCTCATTTTGTTTATGTGGTGTATCACGCTTATTGATTTACAGATATTGTACCATCCTTGCACCCCAGAATAAATCCCACTTAATCATGGTGTATGATTTTTCTAATGTAATTCTGGATTTGATTTGCTAGAATTTTGTTGAGAATTTGGTGTCTATGTTCATGAGGGATATTGGCCTGTAATTGTCTCTTTTTTTATTGTCTTTATCTGGTTTTGGGATTAGGGTAATGATGGCTTCATAGAAAAAGCTTGGAATAGTCTAAGGAAGATATATTTTATTTCTTCTTTGAATGTTTGCTAAAACTCCCCTGTGAAGCCTTCTGGTCCAGGGCTTTTGTTTTTGGAAGTTTTTTGATTTACTGCTTCAATTTCCTCCATAGTTATCAGCCTTTTCAGACATTTTTATTCCACCTGGTTGAGTTTTGGAAGGTCGTATTTTCCTAGGAATGTGTCCATTTCCTCTAGGTTGACCAGTTTGTTGGAATAGAGTTGCTCATAGTATTTTTTTATGATTCTTTGTATTTCTGTGGGGTCTGTTGTTATTTTGCCTCTTTCATTTCTGATTTTGTTTATTTGGGTCCTCTCTCTTTGCTTCTTTGTGAGCCTGGCTAGAGTTTCATCAATCTTGTTTATCTTTTCAAAGAACCAGCTCTTGGTTTCATTGATCTTTTATATTTTTTTTGTGTGTGTGTTTGTTTGTCTGTTTGTTTGTTTTTGGTCTCTATGTCATTTATTTCTGCTCTGATCTTTATTATTTCCTTCCTTTTGTTCACTCTTGGTTTTCTTGTTGCTATCTTTCTAATTCTTCAAGTTGCAGAGTTATATGGTTTATTAGCAATTTTTCTTGTTTTTTTTTTTTTTTTTTTTTTTTTTAGGTAGGCCTGTAATGCTATGAACATTCTGCTCAGGATTGCTTTCACTGCGTCCCAAAGATTTTGGATTATTGTGTTTTGATTGTTGTTTGTTTTCAGGGTGTTTTTTATTTCTTCTTTGATATCTTTGGTAACCCACTCATTGTTTAATAGTATGCTATTCAGCCTCCAAGTGTTTGAATTTTTATAATTGCTTTTATTATAGTTGATTTCTAATATTATGCCATTGTGATCTGAGAAGATGCTTGATATGATTTCAATATTCTTGAATTAGAAGAGACTTTGCCTGTTTCCCAATATGTAGTCTATTTTTGAAAATGTCCCATGTGCACTTGAGAAGAATGTATATTCTGTAGTTTTGGGGTGGAATGTTCTAAAGATGTCGATTAAGTCCATCTGATCTAGTGAGTCATTTAGGACTGCTGTTTCTTTGCTAATTTTATGTCTAGAGGATTTATCCAGAGATGTTAATGGGGTATTAAAGTCTCCTACTATGATTGTATTTCTGTCAATATCTCCACTGATATCTTCTGGAAGTATTTTTATGTACTGGTATTTGGGTGCTCCTGCACTGAGTGCATATATGTTAACAGGAGTTATATCCTCTTGTTGCATCAACCCCTTTAGAATTATGAAGTGGCCTTCCTTGTCTCTTGTTATGGTCTTCACTTTGAGGTCTATTTTGTCAGATATAAGTATTGCTACCCCAGTTTTTGTGTGTTTTTTTTTTCATTTCCATTTGCCTGAAAGATATTTTTCCATCCCTTCACTTTCAGTCTGTATGAGTCCCTTATTCTGAGGTGGGTTTCCTGTAGACAACATATATATGGGTCATGTTTTCTTATCCATTCAGTCACTTGATGTCTTTATTTTATTTTGTGTGTGTGTGTGTGTGTGTGTGTGTGTGTGTGTGTATACATGACTTTATTTTATTTTACTTTTTAATTATTATTATGTTTTAATTTAATAAATGTTTATTGTTCAGATTATTACAATTGTTTCTCCTTTCCCCCGCCCCATATCTCCCCTCCACCCAGTTCCCACCACCCCCCTCTGCCTTTACCTTCCCCCGGCTGTCCTCATCTATAGGTGTATGATTTTGTCCAGTCTCTTCTCATACCCCCCACACAGACACTCTTTTCCCCCTGAGAATTATCAATCCACTCCGATTCTATGCCCCTGATTCTATTATGTTCACCAGTTTATTCAGTTCTTCAGATTTTTAATTCACTTGACTTTTAGATTCACTTGTTGATAGGTATGTATTTGTTGTTCATAATTTTTATCTTTACTTTTTTCTCATTTTTCCTCTTTTTAAATAATACCTTTCAGCTTTTCATATAATACTGGTTTGGTGGTGATGAACTCCTTTAGCTTTTTCTTATTCGTGAAGCTCTTTATCTGTCCTTCAATTCTGAATGATAACTTTGCTGAGTAGAGTAATCTTGGTTGTAGGTTCTTGCTATTCATCACTTTGAATATTTCTTGCCACTCCCATCTGGCCTGCATAGTTTCTGTTGAGAAATCAGCTGATAATCGTATGGGTGCTCCCTTGTAAGAAACTAACTGTTTTTCTCTTGCTGCTTGTAAGATTCTCTCTTTGTCTTTTGCCCTTAGCATTTTAATTATGATGTGTCTTGGTGTGGTCCTCTTTGGATTCCTTTTATTTGGGGTTCTGTGTGCTTCCTGGACTTGTAAGTCTATTTCTTTCACCAGGTGGGGGAAGTTTTCAGTCATTATTTCTTCAAATATGTTTTCAGTGTCTTGCTCTCTCTCTCCTTCTGGCACCCCCATAATTCTGATGTTGGTACACTTGAAGTTGTCCCAGAGGCTTCTTACACTATCTTCTACTTTCTGAATTCTCTTCTCTTCTTGTTTTTCTGGAGGCGTGTCCTTTTCCTCTTTGTATTCCAAATCTTTGACTTGATTCTTGCGTTCCTCTAGTTTGCTGTTGGGTCTCTGTATAATATTTTTTATTTCAGTCAGTGTATGTTTCATTTATAGTTGGTCCTTTTTCATATCCTCGAGTGTCTCATTAAATTTATTGGCCTTTTCCATGAAATTCTTGAAAAACCTTATAACCATGGTTTTGAACTCTATGTCCATTCATTTGTTCTCCTCCATTTCTTTCTTTTGGGATCTGTTTCCTTGCCTCCTCATTTTCGCTGCTTCCCTTAGTTGGTTAGGTAGCTTTGTGTACTAGGTGTCCTATTGGTTTAATGGCTCAGCCTCCCAGTTACCTGAGGTGGATGCTCTTGGTGCACCCCTTAGTGGACTGTATGTACAGCCTTGTTGTAGTTAAGTCTTGATTGTTGTTGGTGTCACTGGGAGGAATGGACATCCGGGCCAATTGGCTGTGAGGACCTGCTGTGTCTATAAAGGAGGAATTGCTGTGCTGGAGACACGTTTATGGGGTGGGACTTGTTCCAGTACGGCTTTGGTGCTCACTGAATCTGCCTCTTGAATGTGTCCCTTATGAGAGTGGTTGAAATCTGGTGTTGTTTCACACCGACCACTTGATGCCCTAGTTACTGGATCTCCAATGGGGTGCAGGTCAGCTACTGTCTGAGGCCCCCCAGCAGGAGCTACAGCAAGAACTAGTTTTCTCCTCTTTGGTTGAGTGGTTTTGGAGCAGTCTGACTGAAGCTTCAGTTGATTTGGTTAAGCTGCCACAAGGCAGGCCATTTATATGCAAAAGCCGCTGTGTGGAGCCTGGAGGGTTTGTAGAATGTGCAGGGCGGGGTCTCAGGGCAGGGCGGGGTCTCAGGGCATCACCAGTGGCAAACTGGCGATGGCTGCCATCAGCCGTCTCTGCCTTTCCACGTTTCCCAGTCCCCGCGTTCCACGCTCCAGTGCAGTAAATACTGATTGCTGGGCACACCTCTGCAAGAAAGTCACTCTCAGTTTCCAACCTGATGGCCGAGAGTCCAGCTTCTCCCCGTAGGTGTCTGGGTCCCCCGCATGTCCCCAGAAACTGGGTTTCAGAGTGATTGGGAGCTTGTCTCCCTTCGGGTTGAAAAAAAGCCACGCACCCCGTTGCCCGCCACCAGCCCGCTACGTGCACCTCCGTACTTCAGCTTTTCCACGTTTGTTCTCCTTTCTTTTTCCTTCTTAGTTGTAAATCTACCATTCAGCCAGCTTTTCCATGGTTCTGGGTGGTAGACGTTTTGTCTTTTAGTTGTATTTTTGAAATTGTTGTGTGTGGCGGCAGTTTAGTTGTTTAACTTTGCCGCCATCTTGGTTCCTCTTCCACTTGATGTCTTTTGATTGGAGCATTTAATCCATTTATGTTTAATGTTATTATTGATAGGTACCTGTTTGTAGCCATTTCTGTACTTTATGCCTGTGTTCCTTCCTGCCTTCTTATTTCTTCTTTTTACAGCATTCCCTTTAGCATTTCTTGAATTGCTGGCTTGGTAGTGATAAACTCCCTTATCCTTTTTTTGTCTGTGAAGCTCCTGATTTCCCCTTCAATTTTGATTGATAGTCTTGAGGAGGCAAAAAGGGCTAATTCCAATGTAGCCCTGATATTTGGGGCTAGTGATCTGAATCCAGGCCAGTAAGCTCAGTGTACATTCCTGATAACCTATAATTAAATCACTACCTCTTTCCCAGACACTGGTCTTGCAGAACCAGTTACAGAGGCCATTGGACTGTGGACAAGTACACTGACCAGAGGGAGGGCTCCTAACTCTGACACCAGGCCAGACCACCAGATATGGCCTGGAGACCCCCAACACATGGGGGCCTTCTTATAAGGCCCGAGAAAAGGATCAGAAGCATAATCCATGCTTATGGGACAAAGAGCACAGGGAGGGAGATATAAGGGAGGGCCCCATGCGTGTTCCTTCACTCAGTTTTGGAAGGCTGTTCCCTGAGTCCACTGGCGTTATTAAACAGTGTCCCTCCTACTTCCTCAGAAGCGTCCTTGGTCTTCTGCAACAGTCTTGCTGGATAGAGTATTCTTGGATTCAGTCCTTTGCTTTGCATCACTTTGTATACTTCATTCCATTCCCTTCTAGCTTGATGTGTTTCTGATGAGAAATTATTTGATAATCTGATGAGGGATCCTTCCTTCCAATGTTTTCTTTATTAGTGCTATGTCATTCTTCATTTCTGGCTGGTCTTTTTTCATAGTTTCTATATCTTTTTTCATGCTGTTGAGCATCCTTGCAATCATTATGCTGAACTCTGTCTGATAACTTTCTTATCTCCATTTCCTTTGCTCTTCTTCTGTAGAATTCTCTTGTTCTTTCTCTTGGGGGTTGTTTTTCTGTCTCTCCATTTTGGCTGCTTGTTTGGGTTTTTGTCTATGTATTAGGTAGATCTCCTATGACTCCCAATCTCTTGGGCAGGACATTGTTTGAAGCTATCAGCAATCTATAGCTTGTGGCTCCCTCTGCTGGGGCTGGGTTCCTTTGAAAAGAACCAAGATGTGCACTGGGGTCTGCTTTTCCTAGCCCCAGGCCCAGAAGGATATCAGGCAAAGACTCAAAACCTCCAGGGATCTACTTCTGCCTGCAGTATGATTGTTATTCAGTCTTGATTAGCCTCAGGCTATCAACCACAGCAAGGTGTGGACTCCACAGGGTGGGGCAATTGCTTCTCCTCCTTTCTCCCCATGCAAAAGCTGCCTGGATAGTAAAGATATGCCAAAGAAAGTGTGAGGGAATAACTCATCACAGGAAATGGGTGTGACTGCCTTCTGAGATCTAACTCCAGAGCCCCCCAACCCTGGATTCTCCTTGCAAAGTTCTAGTGCACTCTGCCCTCCCTCTGCCAGAACCCAAGGTGAATGGTTGCACAAGAAATTTTCTGCATTGGCCCTTTAAGAGGGTGCCTGCATTTCCAGCTATCTTTCACTGGCAGACAGCAACCCTGCTGATTTTCACAGCCAGATGTTATGTGGGCACCTTTCTCAGTTCTGGTATTCTGGGCACCAACTTGGGGTTTAGACCCCAGAGTTCTCAGAGTGAACCTCCTGCAGCTGAGATATTCCTCTGGAACTTCAACTGCTGCCTGTGGGTATCTGGCCAACCCTTTTGGGGCTCCACACTTTGTAGCAGTCCCTATGTGGTCTCCACTGACCATCCTTGGTTATCAGGGTTCTCTCCAGCTAGTCTTCAGTTGATTATTCAGGATGGTTTTTCTGTATTTTAGTTGTAATTCCACTCTGGTCCTGGGTGAGTGTCAGTATAGCTTCCACTTACTCTGCTGCCATTTTGGATTCTCGCTCCCATTACATATTTTTAGTATCTTAAGGTCAGGGCTCTTTATAAATACTTCTTGAACCAACGATTGAATCTAGGAACAGAAATAATTTGCCAATTGTATGTTAATTTAATATGTAACAAAACCTAATGAATCTTTTCAGATTTTCTATTTAGAATGCTTAAAAGGTTGTGTATATAAGAAATGGTTACATGCAAGATTAAAATAGAGAGGAAGATGTTAAGACTTTAAATAGTAATTGAAAGTAGATTGGTCTTGGGAAGAAAATATCCTTAGGAACTGTCCAAACAGTTTTCCAAGTTCTCCATCATCCAGCCCCTCCTGCAGCATCCTCACCTTGAAGTCTACAATCCAGCATACCAAATTTCTTATAGTGTCTCAAAACTTGCCACAAATTCACTCTCCTCAGAACCTTTGTACATGCTGTT
This sequence comes from Eptesicus fuscus, assembly GCF_027574615.1. Lineage (NCBI taxonomy): Eukaryota > Metazoa > Chordata > Mammalia > Chiroptera > Vespertilionidae > Eptesicus > Eptesicus fuscus. Next base: position 91,655,043 of record NC_072481.1, read on the forward strand.
CCTCTCAACTGGCAATATTTCCAGTTCAATGCAGGTCTAGATTAGACGCTACCTTCTCTAGGACACCTTCCCTGGCACACTTATGTTTTCTACCATCACAAAGTACCCCAGATTTGGGGCATTGTCTGGTTACTTGTCTGTCTCCTCTAGTAAGCTGTAAGCTCTGTGAAGACAGACAAAATCCACCTCAGTAACTATTATATGACTGCCTTGCACACAGGAAGTCTTTAAAGACTATGTAGCAGATGCTATCATTTCCCCACCCATAGCCTCTTGTCCTTATCATTTCAGTCTGGACCGGACCCACTTCCAGCTGCCAACACCTGAACTCCCTTGGCCGAGCATTTTCTCTGGCCACTTAAGCCTGTTTTGCCTACTCTAGAAGCAGGGCAGAAGTCCCAGGGAATTTGAGCTCCCTGAAAGCAATCCTCAATCAATAATTGATGGGAGTTGGTATATAAATATCCCAGCTCCCTCACCTCATGGATGGGATAACTCTGAGGCATGTGTTCTACACTGGATCCCAAAGTTTCCCAGCATGCTGAAGCCCCACAGGGCAGCTGACTTGACAATGCAACCTTTATTGGCTGCCTTCCTCTGACTTAACAACTAGTATTTTTGTCAGCTCCCCAATAAAGGACATACTCTCAAATCCTTGACTCACTATCTGTTTCTCCGAGAACCTGAACTAGGATAGAATGCTTGCTAAGTGAATCAGTGAGCCTCTGCCTACCCACTCAACACACCACAGCTGGGCATGAAAACTGATTGTCAACAGCCATGCATGTCTGAGCCAGGGAGAGAAAATACCTGGCAGGAAATCTCAAACCTTGAATTCTTTTTCTACTGACATTTGTAACTGAGACACATATATGGGAACATTATTTTACTTAAAAGTGCCATGTTGAGAAGTGGCACTGAAAGAGATGATTAAAGCAGTAAATAACATGGCACCTGTGAATGAAATTAGTTCTAGCAGTAGAGAGATCAATTGCCAAACAAATAACATTATTACTTTTCATCTGCTTGGCACTTGATTGGCATTATGTAATCTTTCTGCCATCCTGCTATAGAAATGGAGACCAAGAGCCACTCTAGGTGGGTCACCCAGCAATGGAGGGGAGCAGCTGTGGGAGGTAGGAATGGAATTCAGAGTTTCTCTTTTTCTCTTCTCTACAAGCCGTTATTATAATTTGGAAAGAGCTTTGCAGTAGGTTCCATCTGGCTGCAGGGTCAGTGAGGGTACCTATATTTTTTATTCCCCCCACCACACATCCCCGTAAAAGACTCTGATTTTGTTTTGTTTTCCTTCCACTTAATTAATAGGTGTTTGTTGGGCATGGGAAGAATATGGCACAGTTCTACAGGGGATGAACACAAGATCAGTAAATCAATGGTCCAGGATTTGATGTTCTCCTCGGGCCACAACCCAGCTCAATCTGAGAGGGGAGAGGGCGACTGAAGGGACGAGTAAGCCCTAGGAAAAATGATATATGTACCTCCCTCTCCCTACCCCCACAAAAAAGAAACAATCTTTAAATTGAAAATAAATACATTTGACGAAGTAAAGAAATCTAAGAACTCAAAGTATTGAGGAAGAGGAGGCCATTCTACCATTTTTAAGTGTGCATGTGTGCACCTGGACTTGTGTGCATGGGGCACTTGTTTCTGACCTGACTTGTTCCCTCCTAACACTGACTGACGTGTCATCCTCTCAAATCCAATCACCTACCAGTTTTATGCACTCAAATGCTAACATTGGACACTCTCCTCCCTAAAAACCAATGGTTCCCTGTTGCCTCCGGGGAGCGGGAGCGTGTTGAAATGTGCCCCGAGGCCAGGAAGGTCCTTGGGGAGGCAGAAGGGAATGGTGGGGACTGAGGCAAACCTGGAGCCCACACCAGGTTTAACGGAGGCAATTATAACCCGGCACCAGCTCATTGCAGGGTCACGAATTCAGTGTGTCAGATCTTTTGATTCTTCCAAGAGATGCTAGAAAGGAGCTGACTTTTAAAACTATATAAGAGTTAAAACAAGTTCCTAAGATTTTTTTTTTCCAGTCAACTCACCGCCACCAGCTTGCAAGCTCCAGTCTACAGGATAAAGTTTAAGGCCTTTAGCACGACATTCAACACCCTTTAAGATCTTACCTATTCTTGTTTCTGTCCCAGCCATCTGGACCTACTTGTCAATCCCTTTGTCCCCAAGCCCCATACCCCCCAGTGGCAGCTCCAGGTAATACACAGGCTTGAAAGGGGACCACAGACATGTTCCGAAGTGGCGTCCACGCAGCAAACTCGCCATTTTTTGCTTAGATTGCTTATTTAAGGTGCCTGTGAAGGAGACCAGCGAGGCACCAAGCCCGTGGGGTTCCTTCCTGATCACATTCCCCCGCAGTTCACCTTTTGCAAGTTTACGGGCTGCTCTTCTACGCTCTGATCCACCGGCAAACTTGTATTCATTTTTTTAAAACTCCGCTTACACAGAACCTCCCTGAAGACTCTCCAGAAAGTAGTACTTCCTTTTACTTCCGAGCCTTGCACGCAGTCTCACTAGTATGAGAGTCACAATGTCGTGTGTACATCGCTCCACATTCCGTCCTGGACTGTGAACTGAGTTGGGGTCCGTGTCCTGTGGTGTTTGTGTCCTCGGGGCTTGGTTCACAGAGCCCTTCTTCCACTTCCGTAGTCCGACGTCTGGAATCATCTGCCGCACTTCCGCGAGCACACCAGACGTCCAACAACCTCGTTGAGATGAAACCAAAATGAGAACTGAGAATTCCCGCGGCCCTGCTGCTGACTCACAGCTTCCTTACAGGACGCACCTCCGGGCCGCCTGCCCAACCCGCTGACGTAGCCCAGTTTGGCATCTGAGCCCTCACGCCACGGGGAGGCGTCGCAGTGGCCCCACCTGCGGGAGGGGGAGCAGGTGGCCGGCAGAGCGCAATTACGCAGAGCCGCGCCGGCCAGATTGGAAAAGGGTCGGCAATGCCTGCGTGCCTGGACGAGCACTGTGCCCAGACCCAAACTGCAGGAAAAGAGGATGAACTGGCTCCCTCCCTGGGCGTGCGCGGGGGCTGCGCTGAGAAGTGGGAGGGGCTGGCCTGCGGGGTGGAGGGAGGGTGAGCTCAGTAACAGCCCTCGGGGACTTCTGGGGAGGAGTCCTGGGAAAGGCCTAGGGGGGGAAGGGGGGGAGGGGGGCAGAAACAGCTTCTATTTTTGGTTCAAGCCAGGGGGGGTGCCTGTACTGAAACGCCGGGCCCTTTGGGCAGGAGAGTGGGCTCCCTCTGCCCCTTCCTGTCCTGGGCAGAAAGCAGGGAGGAGGCGCTACGCCCCGTGTTCTGGCACCCCCTGGCCAAACCCACAGCCAAAGTCCGTCAACCCCAAAGGGCCTGGCAGATGGGCAGAGGAGGAAAAAGGTATGACTGAGAATCTGATCTGCTTCCTGGATTCGATGGAGCCATAAAAGTTCATAGGAGGAGGGCGGGGAAAGTGGTACCCCAGGAGTTCTTCCTGGAATCACAGACCCTGGCAAATTTCCACTGGGGCAGTGAGAAGTATTTAGAAAATGTACCTTTAACCAGAAAAGAGATCTTGTCTACTTTTGTATTTTAAAACCCTGGGGGAAATGTCTTATTTGTTCCAGAGTGCTCCCCCCCCCCCCCCCCCCCACCCCCATTATTTTATTTTTATTATTTTAATGTATTTTTATTTGCATTACTTCAATTAATCCTCATAATGCCTCTTGGGGATAGGTACCATTTTCAACCATCAGAAACTCACATTTTCCCCTTAAGCAGGTGCTCAGCTGCTGTTAGTGAGATGGCCTCTCCCTCCTTTCCTTGCATTCATTCAAGCTTCTGTTTGGAGACCTGGGAAGGCGAAGAACAAATAAAGTTGTTAGAAAACTTGAAAGAAGCAGGGTTTACTTTCAGTTTAGTGAAATCAAGGGAAAGCTCCTTGGAAGGGAGAATATTTGAGTCTGATCTTAAAAGTTAGCTAATATTTGGTCAACTAAAGACAACCATTTGAGCAGAGGCTTGCAGGCAGGACACTGCAGGCTCTGTATGGAAAGGGAGGAGTACTTTGACTTGACTGAATCAAAGGGAATATAAAGAAGAAGATGGGAACCAAGGACAGAGTTGAGAGAACTTGAAAGTCAGACTGGTGGCTTGTTTTCTAAATAGAACACGGAAAATTGATGCAGCAGGGGTTCACAGAATGACCTGGAGAGGAAGGAGACTGAAGGCAGGCAGAACGTTTCAGAGGCCAATGCAATGGTCCAAATGTAAGAAAAGTCTGAATTAGGACAGCAGCAGCAGAAAAAGGGAGATATCTTATAGGTATAGAATCCAAAATATTTGTCAGAATAAAAAATATAAAAGATCTGGGACTCCAAGAACTGGTAAGCAAATTGGTTTGTTTCAATGTTTCAAAAGCTCCACACATTTATCCATTCAACAAATATGGATCAGATTTGTGCTAAGAATTTGGAATACAGCAAGGAGCAAGACAGACAGTATCCCTTGTGGGAGGGAAAGGCCCTAAACAGGTAACTCAGTATAAAAATGAGGAAGGAAGTAACAGGGTAATATGACAGAAATTCTGAAAGCAGGATTGGGGGTAGGGAAGTTACTCGGGTAGGAAAGTGATGTTTTGGCTGAACTTTACATGATGAGAATAAGACAGCCAGGGGAAAGTCATGGGAAGAGCAATCTCTGCAACTTTGAATCCAAGTAACTTTTCAAGGAATTACTTTTTAGTGTTAAAACACTAAGGTCCCTCTGTAGTCTTCTTTAGAGCAGATGACCTCACTTGTCTCTTACGTGTAGTAGGTTCTCAACTTCTAATAATGTCTTCTTTCTCCCAAAGTGGCTATGGACCAATTTCACATTTCCTCTTCTAAATAGCTGACCTTTGGATGTCCAAATTAGTTTTTATTAAATTTCTCTAAAATACCAGCTTTATAGATAGCATTGAGCACCAAACAGAAATGTCCCAGAAACCCATATACATCAGATAATCAAGACTCATCTATCTATATATATAAAGAGCCAGGGTCTGTAACGTCTAAAACGACCGAAGGCTCGACTGAACACCAGAAGTCAGTCCTGCGGTCAGTGCTGGGTTGCCATGCTGCAGGCGCCTCATCAACCCAGCACTGACTGCTGAGGGGGCTGCGATTAGGCTCAGAGAGAAAAGCAGGGTCTGATCACAGACCCCATGGCAGTCAGTGCTAGGTCTGTGTGGCGGAAGTCAGTCCTGGTGACCTAGTACTGACTGCCATGCTGAGGGCGCCTCAGCAACCCAGCACTGACTGCCAAGGGGCCTGCAATCAGGCTCAGAGAGAAAAGCAGGGTCTGATCGCAGCCCCCATGGCAGTCAGTGCTAGGTCGGTGTGGTGGAAGTCAGTTCTGTAGTCAGTCAACATAGGATCAATTAATATTAAGTGAACATAAGGTCAATTAATATCTCTTTGAGAGGAGTTGAGAATATAAAGTACAGTGTAGAGCAATTACTTATATTATTTCACATAAAACTCTTTTCAACTAAGATATTTTCCTTTATTTAAAATGTATCTTTATTGTTAAAAGTATTACAGATGTCCCTTTGTCTTAGTTTTTGTTTTTCCCTTTGATCTCCTCCACTCTGCACCCGCCCCTTCCAGGCCTTCACCAGACTATTGTCTGTGTCCATGGGCTATTCCTATCTAATATATAAAAATCTATAAAGATTTAGAGAAAATAAAATAAAAGATATGCCAGGTAAATATTGAACAGAAGAGCTGAAGTTGCTGCATGAATACTGGATACAGGCTTGAAGCCAAAACACAACTCATGAGATAAAGTTAGTCATTGTAACATAACAAAAGGTTCCTTTCACTAAAGAGATAAGATGGTTCCCAATACTTATACACATAATAGAACAGTATGGGGGTTCAGAATGAGGCTCACCAAGATGTGTCTCAGTGGTATGCAGATTTTTGAGCTAAGGGCAATTTTAGCTTCAGGCTCAAGTGAAAATTCTGCCCCTCCCTTTAACTACCTAAAAAAAAAAAATTGAATTAGAGGCCTTGCCCATAATAAGACATTATCCTGTATAATAAAAGACTAATATGCAAATGGACTGAACAGCAGAATGACCGGTCGCTATGACACGCACTGACCACCAGGGGGCAGATGCTCAATGCAGGAGCTGTCCCCTGGTGGTCAGTGTGCTCCCACAGGGGGAGTGCCGCTCAGCCAGAAGCCAGGCTCATGGCTGGCTAGCGCAGCAGTGGTGGTGGAAGCCTCTCCTGCCTCCGCAGCAATGCTATGGATGTCTGACTGATGGCTCCTGGACTGCGAGAGGGTGCAGTCTGGGCTGAGGGACCCCCCTCTGGCTGCATGAATTTTGTGCACTGGGCCTCTAGTTGATATATAACAAGTGTCCCTGCCTCATTTAATAGACCACTAGGCAGTTTCCACAAAAAGACAGGTGAAGTTTTCAGTCCAAAGAATGAGTCAACCCATCTGGTATGACAAATGCTGTTTCTGGCTTGATTCCTTCACTGAGACCATTTGCCAAAACCTTTTTCATGAATCAATAGTTAAAATAATCTAAGCTATTCCCAATAGATTCATGAATGCATTGGTCCCAAGCATAAGACATCAATTTGGTTTGGTTATAAAATTTAATATTCTGTAATTCACAGAGAATCTAATTTATGTACCATCTGGTTTTGGAAGAAAGGCCTCTGGAAAAATTCAGGGCTTTCAAGATGAATATTTCTCATCTTCCTCCTGATCTCATTCAAGACTTTTCCATTCACACAAAAAATTAATAATCTATCTGGAGTATTACCCATTACTTCAAAAATAATAATTTCATTCCCCTTGGTTTACTTTGTAATGTGTTCATGGCTTTTTTCATTCTTTTGCCCTTACTAATCATCCCAACCACATTAAATGTTCCCTGCCCCACAGTTGAGGGCTGTGTGTGAATGTACCCACCATATTATAACCTGATTCATCTTCCCAAGTCTCCATTTTATACATTATAACCTAAAAGATTTATAAACACCTTCACTTACGCTATCTCACTTTGTTCTCATACTGACTCTGAGAACATACCCATTTTACAAATGAGGTCACTAGAGCCCAGAATGGTGACTTGTCCAAGACCTGAGATTCCTGGTGTTTGGTATACATCCTGCCCAATTAATAGCTCTATGTCAACTACAGATACAGTTATGTTCCTTGAATCTTGCCATTGAGCCTCACTACCTAGCTTTCCAACCTTGTCTTTTTCTCTTATCTTATCTCAACCATCAGCTCTAATGGAGCTGATGTTTCCAGTGCGCTCTAAGCCTGTCATGCTCCAGAGGGCCCTTAACTGGCTGATTTGGATCCAGTCCTAGGAGCTCATGGATGAGCTTCAGAGAGATCAAGTACCCTGCCAGATGCATGTGGAATTTTATATGTGTGTGCTCATGTGAGTCTGTCTAGGGTTAAGAATCCAAAGTTCTCATCAGATTCTTTAAAGAAATCAATGGCATCCCCCCAAGAAATAATTAAAATTAATTTTATACACTGTTTTTCTTCCTCTGAATGTTCTCTCTACTCTTCTTGACCTATCTAATGCTATGCTTCATAACTTCTCTTTAAAACTTAAAACAAAAATAACTACTGACATTAGGGCTTTGCAGATTTCCCTTCCTAGAAGAGTTAAATTGTTCTCTTCTTTCCAAATAGTAATTCAAAGAAGAAGAAGTCATAGTATTCCAAGGGTGGCCTTACATATGCAAATAATATGTGATAAATTACAGATAATTGGTGACACAATTATCTGTAAACCTTAATCATCCCCTTCAGGGTTTATTTAAATCTTTCTATTAGTACAATCCTTCCTATGAGATAAGACCATGAAGAGCTGAGGACATACATTTAACTACATTAATACAGATGTGATATCAACTATGAAAAGAAAACCATACTGTTATCTGTAAGGACTGCATAATAATATGCCAGATGAAAAAAATAAAATCAAAGCTCAGCCACTTCCCAGACACCAAAACAAGCCAACCCCACTGCCTATGGGGACTTGAGGGCTTATAAAGCTTTGTAAGAACAGATTTGGTTTGGAGAGCTCAAAGTGAGAGACCAGGAATGGTGAGAGTAGAAAGTGGGAGGGGACCTTGGCAGAAGTTGGTGGGGGTGCTAGCTATTGGTCCATGACTTCAGCCTCCCAGTCCTGACACATTCTCCCACTCTATTTGCCTGAAAGCCCTTCTGCTCCTCCTCAATAGGCCATCTTCTGAACGTGGCACACACTGTTCCCAATCAGGAATCTGATATATTTTCAGTTGCCTCAGGCCACTCTCCTGCTCTTTCTGACTGAAGCCTGGCTTTCCTATGAGCAATGCCTCCCTTGAAGCCCTCTGCCTCAGAAGTATATATTGTCTACAACCTGTATGGCTGGTTTCTCATCAATCATTATGAAAACCTTCTTCTTACAGGTCCTCTGCCACCTTCTGCCCTTTTCTCGGCAGCTGGTGCTTCCAGCACATACATTGCAGACTTGGGCACACGCATGGGCTGAATGGTGTCCCACCAAAAATATGTTTACGTACTAAGCCTTGGAATGTGACCTTAGAGGTATAATTAAGTTAAGGATCTTGGAATGAAGAGGTCATCTTGGTGGGCCCCAAAATCCCATGACAAGTTCTCTAATAAGAAACATATGGAGGAGAGACAGATAGAAAAGGAGGAGGCAAAGTAACCATGGAGGCAGAGATTGAAATGGTGTGGCCCCAAGCCAAGGAATACTGGCAGCCACCAGAAGGTGAAAGAGACAGGAAATAGAATCTTCCCTAGAGAACCTGGAGGAAGTGCAGCGCTGCTGACACCTTAATTTTGGATTTGCAGCATCCAGAACTATGAAAGAATAAATTTTTGTTGTTTTAAGCCACCCGGTTTGTAGTCATTTGTTACAACAGCCACAGGAAACTCATACAGGTACCTTACTCCCATCAACAACCCCGGAACAATTGTTCTTATCTGGAACTGGGTGAGGGGCCAGGTGATCAAGGTCCACACGGCAAAACTCGGCCACATAGGAAGCTTATCAGTACACCCAGCAGTGACTCTGAGACAGCCTCCATCTACTAATAGAACATTGGGCAGAGAGCTGGACAGGGGCTGGTCTGTGTGCCTTGGGTAAGGTGACCAGACGTCCGCTTTTGGCAGGACAGTCCCGATTTTTAACAATTTGTCCCGCGTCCTGCGGCGTTTTAAAAAAGTCCCGATTTTTGGAAAGAATGCACGACAAGCTAGGGAACGGAGGGAGAACGGGAAGGGAATATATGGTTTTCGGCGGCCATGTGGCTATTTAGCCAGGATATGAGTTTTATATTATTTTTGTTAATTTTATAATGTTAAACTTTAATAATAACAAATAATTTTTGAGAACTGATTATCGAGAACTGCTTATCAAAGTTCGCATTGTTGATCAGTTGTTAGAATTCGACCCCCATTGTTTGGACTTAATGACCAATGGCATTTTTTGGGATTGGCAACAACGAAAACATTTTGTAACTGTCTCTCAGACGATACACATCGTACTGCGTGCTAGTAAGCTAGTTAAACAAGTGATGTCATTACAAATCAGCTATTCAGATAAACATATGGATGACACCCCACTCCAAACTGCAAAACTGCAAGGTCTGTCCCTTTCTGCTGTGATCTGAAAGGAAAACAGTGTGAGGCTAGAAATCTGTGCCCATCCTGCTCGATGTGGTGGCACGAGGGGAACACAAACATTTGGCCAGTCAGAACCTGAGTGGAGGCCTGCCCCCAGGGGTTGGCTTCAAGGAAAGATTGGAGTAGCAAGCAGGGCTGATTTTTTTTTTTACCCCCTCCTACTTTGTGTGGTGATGAGGGGGTGCCAGAGAGCCAGGCACGTTGAGGTGTTGAAACAGTGTCGCCTGGGTAGGTTTCAGTCCAGGATATAGACAGGTGTGTGTGCTGGGCCCTTCAGATACAAGCCCCTCAGTGAGTACAGCCAGCAGCCAGCACAGCTCTGGGAAGGAGAGGAAATGTCTGCCCCCACTCCTACAGATTACAATCCCCACCACCAATGTGACTGTTTAAACCACCCTGGCCAGGTCCCAGATAGCCTAACAGAGCATAGATCCATGGGGGAAGGGAAAGCAACTCAGAGCAAAGGCATTCAATGGGCAAGACCTGAGGCAAACCCAGTCTCTGGACTTTGGAGGCCCCGACCACTAGACTATTTGGGACTCTGTCCTGCCTGGCATCAAACTGGTGGCCTAACGCCAGGCAAGGAAAGTGGCTGACATTGACTGCATCATAAAACATAGTGGGAGGCCTGTGAACAGCACACCAAGGGTCCAGACTTGGATAATATCAGAGCAAAATTCAGCAAGTGCCACAAACAGCAGATACAAAGGGTGAACTCAGTAGGCACAAAAATCTCTGAAGGCAAAATCCAGGGCTTTTTTTTCCTTTTTATTTAGTATTATCTAGAGGCCTGGTGCACAAAATTCATGTGGGGGGGCAGGGGTGTCCCTCAGCCCAGACTGCACCCTCTCTAATCTGGGACCCCTCGAGGGATGTCCAACTGCACATTTAGGCCTGATCCAGGTAGGATCAGATCTAAACGGGCAGTTGGACATCCCTTTCACAATCCAGGACTGCTGGCTCCCAACTGCTCGCCTGCTTGCCTTCCTGATTGCTCCTAACCGCTTCTGCCTGCCAGCCTGATCACTACCTAACCACTCCCCTGCCAGCCTGATTAATGCTAACTGCTCCCCTGCCAACCTGATTTCCCCTAACTGCCCTCCCCTGCAGGCGTGGTCATCCCTAACTGCCCTCCCCTGAAGGCCTGGTCACCCCTAACTGCCCTCCCCTGCAGGCTTGATTGCCCCCAACTGCCCTTCCTTGCAAGCCTGGTCCCTCCCAACTGCCCTCCCCTGCTGGCCATCTTGTGGAAGCCATCTTGTGTCCACATGGGGGCAGCCATCTTTGACCACATGGGAGCAGCCATTTTGTGTGTTGGAGTGATGGTCAATTTGCATATTACTCTTTTATTAGATAGTATTTGTGTATAAGCTTTTCTTTATTTTTTATATTTCATTTCGATTCTTCTCTTTTATTCTCTCATATGCCTTATTTCTCTTTTTCCTTTTCCTCATCCATTTTTTCCTTTCTCTTTGCTTTTTAAATTTTTATTTATTTTATTTTTTCTCCAATTTTATTTTCCTATTCCATATATCATTTTATCCATTATTATTACCTTATTTTAATTATTATTACTTCAACATATATTTTTTCTTCTCCTTTATTCTTACCTTGTTTCTTTTCTCCATCTTCTTTTCTTTCACATTTTCCTCTTTCATTTCCTTCTTTCTGCTATAATTCCTTCATCTCTTGATTTATAGTATTGTCTTTTTTGTCCTTTTTTCTTTTCTTTTCTTTTTTTTTTTTTTTTTTTTTTGGTGGTGTTGGTGTTGGTTTTATTCTTGTTATTGGTCTTTAATGTGTGTGTGTGTGGGGGGGGGGTGTTGTTTCTAGTTTGTTCTTATTTTGTCCTGTCAGCACCTGTATAACAATTATGAAGACATGATTAGGGATGAGCCTCATAGTCAGCCAGCCCAATGGCCAAGTCAACCCACAAACAGAACAAGAGCAATCAAAAGCCAATTACAACAGGAGGCCCACACAGTCCACAACAAGGTCATTCCTAGAGCACCCAGCTCAGAAAGTCATGGAGACTGCACCACTGGTTCCCACAAGTCACCCACTATAGAAGGCAACCCCAATAGGATTGGGAGCCATAGCAGATCAAACCAATAAATAGAAACAAGCACAAAGAGGCAACCTAAATGGGGAGACAAAGAAACAGGCCCCAAATGAAGAAATAAGAGAATTCTCCAGAAGAAGAGCTAAATGAAATGGAGATGAGCAAATTATCAGATATAGAGCACAGAGTAATGACTCTAAGGATACTCAACAGCATGAAAATGAAACCATAAAAAACAACCAGTCAGAAATGATGAATGACATAGCTGAAATAAAGAATGTGCTAGAAGAAATAAATAGTAGATTAGAGGAAGCAGAGGATCAAATTAGCAAATGGGAAGACAAGGTAGAAAAAAAATCACTCAATCAGAGCACCAAAAAGAAAAAATAATTAAAAAGCATAAGGATAGCTTAAGGGAGTTTGGAGACAACATGAAAAGTAACAACATATGCATCATAGGAGTACCAGAAGGAGAAGAAATTAAGCAAGGGAAAGAAAACCTATTTGAAGAAATAATGACATAAAAATTCCCTAACCTGGTGAAAGAAAAAGTCACACAAGTTCAGGAAGCACAGAGTCCCAACCAAAGTGAACCCAAAGAGGTCTACACCAAGACATATCATAATTAAAATGCCAAAAACTGAAGACAAAGAAAGAATCTTAAAGGCAGAAAGAGAAAAGGAATTAGTGCCTACAGAGGAGCTCCCATAAGGCTTCCAGTTGCTTTCTCATCAGAAACTCTACAGGACAGAAGAGAATGGCATGAAGTATTCAAAGTAATGAAAAGCACAGATCTAAAAGCAAGACTACTCTAGCCATCAAAGCTATCATTCAAAATTGAATGTGAAGTAAAGAGCTCCCAGACAAAAAAAAAAAGGCTAAAGGAGTTTATTACCACCAAATCAGCATTGCAGAAAATGTTAAAGGATCTGCTTTAAGAAGAAATATATAAAGAGAGGAATATAGACACAAAGGAAAAATGGCAATAAATAAATACCTATCAATAAAAACCTTAAATGTAAATGGTAAAATGCTCCAATCAAAAGACATAGGGTAGCTTATGGATTAAAAAACATTACCCATACATATGCTGTTTACAAGACAACTACCTCAGAACAAAAGACATACAGATTAAAACTAAAGGGATGGAAAAAAATATTCCATGCAAATGAAAATGAAGAAAAAAGCAGGGAGAGCAATAAATATATCTGACAAAATAGACTTCAAAACAAAGGCCATAAAAGAGGCAAAGAAGGTCACTACATAATAATAAATAGATTGATGCAACAAGAGAACATAACCCTGGTAAACATATATGCACCCAATGTTGGAGAACCTAAATATATATATATATTTTTAAAAATCTTCACTGTGGCCAGTATTGCTCAGTAGTTAAAGAATCAACCCATGCACCAAAATGTTGCAGGTTTGATTCCATGTCAAGAGCACATATCTGGGTGCAGGTTTGATCCCCATCCTGGTCAAGGCACATGTAGGAGGCAACCAATGATGTCTCTCTCACACATTGATGTTACTCTCTCTCTCTTCCCCTCCCTCCTTCTCTGCCACTCTCTCTAAAAATAAATGAAAAAAATAACGTCCATTGAAGATTAACAAAACAAACAAACAAAAAAACCTTGGATGACTTTAAAAGAGAGATTGGCAGAACATAGTCAAAATAAGGGAGTTAAACACCCCACTGACATCACTGGATAAATATTCCAGACAAAAAATCAACAAAGAAACAGCGATCGTAAACGACTCACTCGATCAGATGGATTTAATTGATATTTACAGAACATTTCATCCCAAACCTGCAGAATATACATTCTTCTCAAGTGCATAGGGATCATTCTCAAAGATAGACCACATCTTAGGACACAAAATAAGTATTAACAAATTCAAAAAGATTGAAATCATATCAAGCACTTTCTCAGATCACAATGGCATGAAACTATAAATCAATTACAATTTAAAAAACTCAAAAAACATTCTAATACATGGAGGCTAAATAGGTTGTTATTAAACAGTGAAAGGGTTACAAATGAGATAAAAAAATAAATAAATAAATCTTCCTAGAAACAAATGAAAATGAACACACAACAAACAAAAATCTAGGAAACACAATAAAAGCAGTACTGAGATAGAATCTCATAACATTACAGGCCTACCTCCAGAAACATGAAAATTTTCAAATAAACAATCTAACCCTACAACTAAGAATTAGAAAGAGAACAACAAGAAAAGACAGAGTAAGTAGAAGGAAGGAAATAATAAAAATCAGAGCAGAAATGACATAGAGACTAAAAAACAAAACCAACAATAAAAAAGATCAATGACACCAAGAGCCAGTTCTTTGAAAAGATAAACAAGACTGATGAACCTTTAGCCAGATTTATCAAGAAACAAAGAGAAAGGACCCAAATAAATAAAATCAGAAATGAAAGAGGTGAAGTAAGAGCTAACATTACTGAATGTAGATTGTAAGAAAATATTATGAATAACTATATGCCAACAAATTGGATAACCTGGACAAAATGGATAAATTCCTAGAAAAATACAATCTTCTAAAACTCAATCAGGAAGAATCAGAAAGCGTGAGTAGACCAATAACAAGTAATGAAAATGAAGCGGTAATAAAAATAAAATAAAATAAAATAAAATAAAATAAAATAAATAAAATAAAATAAAATAAAATGAAAAACCTCCCAACAAACAAAAGCCCTGGACTAGATGGCTTCACATGCAAGTTTTACAAAACATTCCATGAAGTATTAATACCTACCCTCCTCAAATTATTCCAAAAATTCAAGAGGAAGGAAGACTTCCAAGCAATTGTTCCAAGTCTAGATTTATCCTAATTTCAAAACACATAAAGACACTACAAAAAATAATAATATGACAATATCCCTGATGCTAAAGTTCTCAATAAAATATTAGCAAGTAGGATCCAACAATACATTTAAAAAATCATATACCAGGACCAGTGGGATTTATCCCAGGAATGCAAGCATGGTTTGATATTCACAAATCAATAAATGTAATACATCACACACACAAAATAAAGGCCAAAAATTACATGACTATATCAATAGACACAGAAAAGCATTTGACAAGATCCAGCACACACACACACACACACACACACACACACACACACACATATATATATATAGCCAGGAACTGTAACGTCCAAAACTACTGAACGTACGACCAAACACCAGAAGTCAGTCCTGCAGTCAGGCAACCCAGCACTGATTGATGACAGGGCTGCGGATCAGGCCTGGAGAGAGGCCTGGAGAGAGAAGCAGGGTCTGATCCACAGCAGCCGTGGAAGCTGTTAATCAGCCCTTGCCTTTCTTTCTCTCAGGGCCTTGCCAGCAGCTGTGGAGGCTGCTGATCAGCCCCGCCTCTCTGATCAGGCCCAGAGATAGGCCTGGAGACGTTGACTGGCATAGAAACCAACCAATCAGAACCAAATTTGGGTGAACTGCGAGGAGCCAATGGCTGCCTAAGTGGCGGAGCTTTTGATGCTGACTGGCATAGAAAATGACCAATCAGAACCTAATCTGGGTAAACTGTGAAGGCAGAATCTAAGGTGGGGGCTGAGGAGGGGTTTTAAGGGCAACAGCTATTTGGTGTAAGGTGTAAGAAAGTGGTTCAAATTTTTAATGACCGGTTTGGCAGTATAGTTTATATGGCTGGCTATCAGTCCAGATATAGTGGTTATGTATTTTTGTCTGCCAAGAGCATCTCCTCCTGCTGAAAAAGGCTCCCACCCCCCCCATTTAAGCAATCTGATCCTATATAAGATATCTATACTAATAAAAGGGTAATATGCTAATTAGAACAGGTCAAACAGCCATCTTCCAGACATCCGACTTCCAGCAAACCACCACAGGCCCCTCGCCCAGGCCACCCCTTGCCCCAAGGAAACCCCCACCCTGATCCGGGACACCCTTCAGGGCAAACCAGCTGGCCCCACCCATGAACCAGGCCTCTATCCTATCTAATCCTATCTAATAAAAGATTAATATGCAAATTGACCATAACTCCAAAACACAAGATGGCTGCCCCCATGTGGTCAAAGATCCTGCCCCCATGTGGACACAAGATGGCCACCACAAGATGGCCAGCAGGGGAGGACAGTTGGGAGAGACCAGGCCTGCAAGGGAGGGCAGTTGGGGGCGACCGGGCCTGCAGGGAAGGGCAGTTTGGGGGGAACCCAGGCCTGCAGGGAAGAGCAGTTGGGGGGGACCAGGCCTGCAGGGGAGGGCAGTTAGGGGTGACCAGGCTTGCAAGGGAGGGCAGTTAGGGGTGACCAGGCCTGCAGGGTAGAGCAGTTAGGGGCAAACAGGCTGGCAGGGGAGCTGTTAGGCATAAATCAGGCTGGCAGGGGAGTGGTTAGGGGGTGATCAGGCTGGCAGGTAGAAGCAGTTAGGGGCAATCAAGAAGGCAGGCAGGCAAGCAGTTGGAAGCCAGCAGTCCTGGATTGTGAGAGGGACGTCCGACTGCCTGTTTAGGTCCGATCCTACCTGGATCAGGCCTAAACGTGCAGTCGGACATCCCTCGAGGGGTCCCAGATTGGAGAGGGTGCAGGCTGGGCTGAGGGACATACACCCCAGTTCATGAATTTCATGCACTGGGCCTCTAGTTGGGAATATAAGACTTCTAGGTCTTCTGTGAGGGGGAGGTGCTGTTCAGATTTCAGGGAAAGTGGTGCGTGTGTTTCCCTGTCCCAGAGATATTCCTCTGAGAGTGCCCCATATTATTTCCCTGCCCTCAGCTGGGTGGAGATCCTCGTATGTAGTCCAGTGGGATCTGCTGGAAAGTGAGAGTTTCTATCAGCCCTCCCATGAGTGGGGAGAACCAGTCAAGTTCCTGGGACAGTGGGGTATATGGCCCCATCCCCAAGCCAGTCACTGACACTCCTTAAGACTGTTCAAACCTGTGAACTTGGCCTCTGCTTCTGTCTCCTCTGCAGGGGTCAAGATGCAAGGTGTGGAAAGCAGGGTTCCTAAGGGTGGGGCGAGCTATATGCCCTAGGGCTGGGTATTTGCCTTTTCCAGAGCTGTAGCTTCTGGAAGGGGCCTGCTCCTCTCAGGAAAAATGGCCACTTCGCTTTGTGAGGATATGCCCAATTGCAGGTCTCCAGGCTGCTGCTTTTCCTGTCTCCCCGCCCCACCCCCCAGCCCCCACCAATGCTTCCCACCCCAGTCACTTCTTAGGCAACTCCAGTCCACACCACCTTCCCTCCATTGAAGCGAAGCCTCAGGTGAATAGCTGCAAATGAAAATCCTGTGCTCTGGGTTTAAAAACAAACAAAAACTGGCATTATCTCTGACTTGCTTTGGTCTCCCTAGTGGCCAGAAGCCCTGCTGCCTTTCAGAGCTGGATGTTGCATGGACCGCTGTTCTTGGCTTTGGTGCTCTGGACTGGGAAACCCAGCCTGGTGTCCAGGCCTCAATCTTCTAAGGGAAAACCCCCCTACAGCCAAGGGATTCCTCCTCACTCTGCCTGTCGCCCATGGGAGCTGGGCTCATTCTCAATGAGCTGGGCCAGCCCCTCTCATGACCTTGCTCTTCCTGCCAGTCTCCAGGTGGTTTCTGCCCTTTCTTGTTACGTCTCCTCCTCAGCTGGACCTCAGTTGGTAATTCCAGGTGAAAACTCCCCAATTTAGTTTTATATCCAGTCTGGCCCTGAGAGGAGGTGCAAGAAAGGTCTGCCTGCTCGGCCACCATTTTCCCCTCCCAATAACCCTATCCACATCCATCCTCCTTTTCTTTCTTACTAACAGAACCCAAGTTTAGGGGTGGATGTGACCAGCCAAAGTATTACCTCCCCAAACTTATTTACAGAGAAGAGTGGTCCATGTGACCCCACTTCTGGCCAATAAGATGTACTCAGAAGTTCCTGGGTGAGGTTTCCAAAGAAGCTTTTAAAAAGAGAAGACCTAGTGGGTATTACTGGTTTTGCCATTCCCTCTTTCTTTTCTTCTTGGCTAAAATGTAAACATATATATTTAGACACAGCAACCATGTCATGAGCAGAGCAGGAGGATCCCTGATGGCCTTGTGGAGCAGCTATACTAGCCTTGAACTGCCTATCTATGGACTAGTTGCTTTTGAAAAAAACAAATCCCTATTTGGTTAAGTCACTGCAATTAGGTTTCCATTATATGCAGCTGACAATAATTTTAAATGATATACCCATGACACTGATAAAAAAAAAATAAAAAGCAATGTAATCCTTGTGTAACCAGACAACCAAGGAGTCCGGGCTGCCTGTCACTACTTGAGCCAATTAAGCAGAGACAGGGTTAAATCATACATGAGCATTTATTCCAATAATGCTGGCAGTATGGGAGAGTAGCAAGTCTTCCACAAAAATCTGCTCTGCATCCCCCCGCACCCCTGCCCCGATAAACCAGCTGCTTATATTGAGTAGGACGGATTACATGGGGAAGTAGGAATTATAGGCATGGGAAAGTAGGCAATGGGGGCTGGGGGAAGAACTCCATTATTTGGGCAACAAGGTTGTTAATCTTTCCATGATAATAGGCAGTCCTTGAATAAGAATGGACTGCATTCCAAGGTTGACTCCCAGGTCCTGGGGGCATACAACTCCCAGCCAGGTTAGAATGTTCTTTAATCAGACCAAGGCAATCATGGTTAACAGAATATGATTAACATTTCTTATAACTATAGCTAGTCTCCAATATTCTATTTTTGCCCCTAACACTTGCTTCAGAATCAACCCTCTCCTTATAAAAAAGATAGATGTTTTTAGTGGGTTTTCATTTCAATCAATTTATCAAAGAAACAAACATGTAGAGGCAAATAAGTTTTTAAATAGACATTTTCTTCTTATTCTATACTTAGGATACTAAATTCCCTTGCTTGGTTTTAAGTTTCAAAAAATATTTGGGTGTTTTTTTCCCCACAGTTTTTCTTCTAATACATTTGGAAGAGGGCATAGAGGGGATAAATGTTGATGGAAAAAAATTAAATTAAATTAAAAAACAGAAACAACAAATATTCTTAAAGAATTTAAACATCAGCCTTGGCCAGTTTGGCTCAGTGGATAGAGCGTTGGCCTGTGGACTGAAGGGTCCTGGGTTCGATTCCGGTCAAGGGCACATGCCCAGGTTGCAGGCTTAATCCCCAGTAGGGGACATGCAGGAGGCAGCCAATCAATGGTTCTCTCTCATCACTGATGTTTCTATCTCTCTCTCCCTCTTCCTTCCTCTCTGAAGTAAATAAAAATATATTTAAAAAAAAAGAATTTAAACATCAACTGTAAAGTACTATCTAAATCTAAGAAATACAGGAATTAAATAACACAAGTTCTCTGTTCTCAAATAGCTCAAAATAGAGTAGAGAGTACAGACCTATTAAAAAACTTGTTAAATACAAAGCAGAATGACTTATGGTAAAGCGAGTTACAGGGAACATGCTTAGATCATACAGGGGACAAGGAATAACATTATAAAAATATTTTCCAGGAAGGAACCAGATGTCTCTGTCCAGGGTATGATGGGGGCCAGAAAAAAACACTTTTTCACAGCAGATAAAGACTTTCACAGCAGATACAGACTCTCACTTCAGCTTACTTGGTTGTGTTACCTTGGTCAAGTCACTTTCTTTCTAGGACGTGGACTTCAACATTCTCAATGAGGGGTCTGGACTAGGAGACTTTACAAGATTACCTCCAGTTCTGATACTTGATGGGTCTGTAGCATGGAGTTTCTGTAACTAAGCCTCATCTTGCTTTCTGTAACCTTGAAGCTTGAGTTTCTGCCTCTAGGTGGCTCATTGTATTTTTTAATTGAGAACTTCATTCCATGTCAATAACCATAACACTAATTCACAATTTTTAATGCCTTTGTAGTAGTATCTTGAGTATCTACTCAATTCATTTAACCAATACTGTTTCATTTGGTTAGATTGCTCCTGAATTTGCTTTCATGAATATCTTTGTACCCATATAATTGTACCTAGTTCAATTATTTTTTAATAAAAAATTCCCAGAAGTGAATTCTCTAGGTCAAAGAAAAGGCTTAATTTTAGATTTGGTACATATTGTCAGATTTCTTCTGAACAAGTTGCTCCAATTTACACTCTCACTAGGAACATATGAAACCCCATTTTTCTCATAAATTCATCAACCTGAGTATTATCTTAAAAAAAAAAAAGTTGCCAGAGTTGGAAGAGGGAAGATGGCAGCCAGCAGGATGGCAGTGAGCAAGAGAGTGTGAGTGAGTCAGGGAGCAAAAGGGGAGTGTGTGGACATGTGTGGTGTGGTGTGTGTGTGTGAGAGAGAGAGAGAGAGAGAGAGAGAGAGAGAGAGAGAGAGAGTTAGACCCTGCAGGACAGTCAGGGTCTAGTGGACTGGGCTTGCTTAGACAGAAAGCCCCAGCAACAACTGCAATCACTCCCAGGGCAGACAGCTCTGACAGAAACCATGCCATCTTAAAGGGGAGAGCTGCTGTAACTAGTAGCTCAGCCTTAACACCACCCAGACTGGCCTCAGACACCAGCTGGAGCCTACAGCCACTCCAGCCAAAGACCTGCTACCTCAGTTACAGACCCATGGACACCTCCATCCTGTGGGTCCCAGAGTGCACTCCCCTCCCACCGGCACACTATGTCCTTCCTGAGCATCCTGTCAATGATTCTCAAACTGCACTCACCTGCCCGCCAAGCTCTCAGCATGGCTCCAGTCCTGCACATGCCACCAGCAAGCCTGGGACTGCGCTCCCTGCCTGCCAAGACGATGGCATTGGCCACATCCCCGTGCTTCCTGCAGGAAAGCTTCTGACTGAGTTCCCTGCCTGGCAAGCCTGTAGTGTCAGCCTCAGCCCCCAGGAAAGCATCTGTCTGCATTCCCTGCCTGCCAAACCAATGGTGTGGGCCGCGGCCCTGTGCATCCCTCCAGCGAGCCTCGGAGGTGGTGATAGCAAGAATGGAGAGACAAAGAAACAACCCTCAAAGGAAAGAAAAGGAGTAACCACCAGAAAAGAAACTAAATGAAATGGAGGAATGCAATATGTCAGAACAAGAATTCAGAGTAATGTTCATACAGTTCACAAACCAGATGGATGCAAAAATCAAGAACTTATGTAAGAATCGGGAGGAAATAAAAAACATGATGGAAGGTTTCAACAGTAGACTAGAAGAAGCAGAGGACTGAATTAGTGAGTTAGACGACAAGGCAGCGAAACACACCCAATCTGAACAGCTATTGGATAAAAATATTAGAAAGCAGGAGTAGAGCCTAAGGGAGCCTTGGAACAACATGAAAAGAAGTAATATACGTATAGTAGGAGTGCCAGAGTGACAAGAAGAGGAGCAAGGATTAGAAAACATATTTGAAGAAATAATGACAAAAATTTTCCCTGATTTGGGGGGGAGGGAAATCAAACAAGCACAGAGAGTCCCAAACAAGAGGAACCCAAGAAGACCCACACCAAGACACATAGTAATTACAATGGCAAATGTTAATGACAAAGAAAGAATCTTAAAGGTTGCAAGAGTGAGACAGAAAGTTACCTACAAAGAAACTCCAATTAGACTATCAAATGATTTTTCAACAGAAACACATCATGACAGAAGGGAATGGAATGAAGTATACAAAGCATTGCAAAACAAGGAACTGAATCCAAGAATACCCTATCCAACAAGGCTGACATTCAAAATTGAAGGGGAAATCAGGAGCCTCACAGACAAAAAAAAAAAAAAGACTAAGGGAGTTTATCACTACCAAACCAGCAATGCAAGAAATGCTAAAGGGACTGTTGTAAAAAGAAGAAATAGAAAGGTAAGAGAGAACGCAGGCACAAAGAATACAAATGGCTACAAACAAGTACTTATCAATAATAACTGTAAATATAAATGGATTAAATGCTCCAATCAAATGACATCAAGTGGCTGAGTGGGTAAGAAAATATGACCCATACATATGCTGTCTACAAGAGGCCCACATCAGAACAAGGGACTCACACAGACTGAAAGTGAAGGGATAGAAAAATATCTTTCAGGCAAATGGAAATGAAAAATAAAGCTGGGGTAGCAATACTTATATCTGACAAAATAGACCTCAAAGTGAGGCCATAACAAGAGATAAGGAGGACCCCTTCATAATACTAAAGGGATCGATACAACAAGAATATATAACTCTGGTAAACAAATATGTTTCCAATGCAGGAGCACCCAAATACATTAAAAAAAAACTTCTGGAAGATATCAAAGGAGAGATCAACAGCAATACAATCATAATCAGGGACTTTAATACCCTATTGACAACACTGGATAAGTCCTCTAGACCAGCGGTTACCAATCTTTCTGATCTCACAAACCACCAGTGGACCATGGACTCCCCAGTTGGTGACCACAGCTCCAAAAGTTTCCTTAAACCAGGAGTCACCAACTGTTTGGACATCACAGACCGCCAGTGGTTCATGGACCATCAGTTGGTGACTGCTGCTCTAGACAAAAAATCAGTAAAGAAACAGCAATCCTAAATGAATCACTAAATCAGATGGACTTAATTGACATCTTCAGAACATTTCACCCCGAAGCTACAGAATATACATTTTTCTCAAGTATGCATGGGACATTCTCAAAGATTAACCACAAACTGGGACATAGGCAAAGTCTCTCCAAATTAAAAAATATTGAAATCATATCAAGCATCTTCTCAGATCACAATGACATAATATTAGAAATCAACTACAATAAAAACAATCAAAAAAATTCAAACACTTGGAGGCTAAATAGCATATTATTAAACAATCATTGGGTTACCAAAAAAATCAAAGAAGAAATTAAAAACATCCTGGAAATAAATGACAATGAAAACACAACAATCCAAAATCTATGGACACAGTGAAAGCAGTCCTGAGAGGGAAGTTCATAGAACTACAGGCCTATCTCAAAAAACACGAAAAACTTGTAATAAATTATCTAATTCTAGAACTTAAAGAATTAGAAAGAGAGCAACAAGAAAAGCCCAGAGTGATTAGAAGAAAGGAAATAATAAATACCAGAGCAGAAATAAATGACATAGAGACAAAAAATACATATATATATACACTGAGTGGCCAGATTATTATGATCTCTGAACACATAATAATCTGGCCACTCAGTGTATATCCTATATAATAAAAGGCTGATATACAAATTGTCCCCTCGACCAGGAGTTCGACCAGCAGGCAGGCCGGCCAACTGCCCATGTCCCCTCCCCCTGGCCAGGCTGGCCGGATCACACGCATGAACGAATTCATGCACCGGGCCTCTAATACACACACACACACACACACACACACACACACACACACACACACACACTGAGTGGCCAGATTATTATGTGTTTAGGGATCATAATAATAATATGGCCACTCAATATATATATATAAAAGATCAATAAAACCAAGAGCTGGTTCTTTGAAAGGATAAACAAGATTGATGAACCTCTAGCCAGGCTCACCAGGAATCAAAGAAAGAGGACCCAAATAAACAAAATCAGAAATAAAAGAGGCAAAATAACAACAGACCCCACAGAACTACAAAGGATTGTAAAAAAAAAATACTATAAACAACTCTATTCCAACAAACTGGTCAACCTAGAAGAAATGGACATATTCCTAGAAAAATAAAAGTTTCCAAAACTCAATCAAGAAGAATAAAAAAATCTGAATAGGCTGATAACTATGGAGGAAATTAAAGCAGTCATTTAAAAACTTCCAGGAAACAAAAGCCCAGGGCCAGACGGCTTCACATGGGAGTTTTACCAAACATTCAAAAAAGAACTAAAACCTATCCTCCTCAGACTATTCCCAAAAATCCAAGAGGAAGGAAGGAAGGCACACTTCCAAGCTCTTTCTATGAAGGCAGCATTACCCTAATCCCAAAACCAGATAAAGACACTACAAAGAAAGTGAATTACAGGCCAATGATGAACATAGATGCTAAAATCCTCAATAAAGTCCTAGCAAATCAGATCCAGCATTACATTAGAAAGATCATACACCATGACCAAGTGGAATTTATTCTGGGGATGCAAGGTCGGTACAATATCTGCAAATCAATAAATGTGATACATCACATAAACAAACTGAAATAAGAATCACATAGTCATATCAATCGATGCAGAAAAAACATATGACAAAGTCCAACATCTTTCTTGATAAAAACCCTCAGCAAAGTGGGAATACAGGGATCATACATCAACATAATAAAAGCCTGATATGACAAACCTACAGCCAATATCACACTCAATGGGCAAAAACTAAAACCATTTCCCCTAAGAACAGGAATAAGACAAGGTTGCCCACTCTCACCACTCCTGTTCGACATAGTACTGGAAGTGCTAGCCATAGCAGTTAGACAAGGAGAAGAAATAAAAGGCATCCAAATTGGAAAAGAAGAAGTGAAACTGTCATTATTCACAGATGACATGATATTGTACATAGAAAACTCTGAAGACTCCATCAAAAAACTATTAGACTTAACAAATGAATTGGGCAACATAGCATGATACAAAATTAACACCCAGAAATCTATAGCTTTTTTATACACCAATAATGAACTTACAGAAAGAGAAGTTAAAAAAAAAATCCCATTTACCATTGCAACAAAAAAATTAAGATACTTAGTAATAAACTTAACTAAGGAAGTAAAAGACCTATACTCAGAAAACAGAGGACATTGAAAAAAGAGATACAGGAATGTGCCACGCCAGCACAGCCAAGGGTTCGGCGAGCCTGAGGGAGGGCTGGCGAAGGATGAAGAAAAGACAGACAAAGAGAATCAGCTGGTTCTAGGTGGATCTTCTGTGCCTGGCTGAGACCATAGAGCAGATCCAGACGGCAAACTGATGCTTTATTTTATAGTACTTTATAGTCATAGGTAAACAAGGTAGTGGTCAACATAGTTACAATGTTCTTGTGAGTTTCACTTATTTTGGCAGCACTTGTTGCACCTCCCATAGCCCATTAGCTACCCAGGAAGGATCTAGGGAGTGTCATAGGTCAAGCTTAATTATGCTAAGAGGGCTGTGCCCTCTAAGCTGGGACTTGTTCGCAGCTTTGCCAGCAGGTCAGTCCAAGGCTTAACCCTATAGCTGCTCCCTACAGAGGAAGACATAAACAAATGGAAGAATATACCATGTTCATGGATTGGTAGCATCAACATCATTAAAATGTCCATACTATCCAAAGCAATCTATAGATTCATGCAAACCCTATTAAAATACCAATGGCATATTTCACAGAGCTAGAATAAACTCTCCAAAAAATTCATATGGAATTAAAAAAAAAAAGACCCCAAATAGCTGCAGCTGTCATGAGAAAGAAGAACAAATCAGGAGGGGTCTCAATACCAGATATCAAGCTATACTACAAAGCCACTGTCCTCAAAACTGCCTGGTACTGGCACAAGAACAGACATATAGACCAATGGAATAGAATAGAGAACCCAGAAATCGACCCAAACCACTATGATCAATTAATATTTGACAAAAGAGGCAAGAGAATACAATGGAATCAAGACAGTCTCTTCAATAAATGGTGATGAGAAAATTGGACAGATACATGCAAAAAAATGAAATTTGACCACCAACTTACACCATACACAAAAATAAACACAAAATGGATAAAGTGCTTAAATGTGCGATGGGAAACCATAAAAACCTCAGAGCAAACCACAGGCAGCAAAATATCAGAGATATGTTGTTGCAATAGCTTTACCAATACAGCTCCTAGGGCAATGGAAACTAAAGAGAAAATAAACAAATGGGACTACATCAAAGTAAAAAGCTTCTGCACAGCAAAAGAAACCATCAACAAAACAACAAGAAAACCCACTGTATGAGAGAGCATATTTGCCAATGTTATCTCCTATAAGAGTTTAATTTCAAATTTGCAGGGAACTCATACAACTTAACAAAAGGAAGATAAACCCAATCAAAAAATGGGCAAAGGACCTAAATGGACACTTTTTGAAAGAGGACATTCAGAAAGCCAAGAGACACATGAAAACATGCTCAAAGTCACTAATCATCTGAGAGATGCAAATCAAAACAACAATGAGGTACCACCTCAGACCTGTCAGAATGGCTGTCATCAACAAATGACAAGTGCTGGTAAGGATGTGGAGAAAAAGGAACCTCTGTGCACTGCTGGTGGGAATGCAGACTGATGCAGCCACTGTGGAAAACAGTATGGAGTTTCCTCAAAAGATTAAAAATGGAACTCCCATTTGACCCAGTAATCCCACTTCTAGGACTATACCCCAAGAAATCAGAAACACCTATCAGAAAGGATATATGCACTCCTATGTTCATAGGAGCACAATTTACAGTAACTAAGATTTGGAAGTAGCCTAAGTGCCTATCCCTAGCAAATGAATGGATTAGAAAACAATGGCAGATCTACACAATGGAATACTACGCTGCTATAAAAAAGAAGGAACTTTTACCATTTGCAACAGCATGGATGGACTTGGAGATCATTATGCAAAGCGAAATAAGCCAGTCAGAGAAAGATAAATACCACATGATCTCACTCATTTGTGGAATATAGTGAACAACAAAAACTGATTAACAAAAATAGATCCAGAGACAAAGAAGCATCAAGCTATCAAACCTCAGAGGAAAGGCTTAGGGAGGTGCAGGGCTGCAGTGGGGTTAGGGGGTGTTGGGAATAAGAGATCAACCAAAGGACTTGTTTGCATGCATATAGGCATTACCAATGGCCACAGTCACTAGTGGGGGTGAGGGGATGTGCTGGGGAGAAGTCAATGGAGGAAAAAAAATAATGTAATAGGTATATATGGGCTGGGGGGGAGGGGTACTTGAAATATCAGGTGGACCACTCTGTAAAGTATATGATTGTCTAACCACTATGTTGTGCACCTGAAATTAATCTATAATAATAAAAACATAATATGCTAATTAGACCAGACAACCTTCCAGACAAAGCCGGGGATGTGAAGCCAGTGCCAGCAGCCAGGGAAAGGAAGACCTGCTCTTGCATGAATTTCATGCATCAGGCCTCTAGTACATAATAATATTGAATATGAACTATAATTTTTTTAAAAAAGATGGAAATTGTATATGTTTTTCATCATAAAAAAAAAAACAAAAAACCTAGAGACCTGGTGCACGAAATTCATGCACCAGGAGAGGGTCTCTCAGCCCAACCTGCACCGTCTCCAATCTAGGACCCCTCGGGGGATGTCCAACTGCCTCTCACAATCTGGGACCGCTGGCTAACTGCTTGCCTGCCTGCCTACCTGATCATCCCTAACCACCTCTGCCTGCCTGCCTGATTGCCCCTAACTGCTCCCCTACTGGCCTGATAGCCCTAACTGCTTCCCTGCTGGTCCAATAGCCCCCAACTGCCGCTGCCTTGCCCAGCACCCGGGAACCAGGATTCCCTCCTCCACCCAGTTGCAAGCACCCAGGACCTGGGCTTCCCTCCCTCTGGCCAGCCACAGGCACCCAGGACTCGGGGCAGCTTTGCCCAGGCCAGCTGCAGCCACAGGGGACCGTGGGTGGGCAGCTTCACCTGGGCTGCAGCCACAAGCACCCAGGACTGCGGGGCAGGCAGCTTGTCCCTCTCCTGGGCCGCAGCTGCAGGCACTGGGGTCTGGGACCACAGGGCGAGTGGTTTGTCCCTCTCCTGGGCGGCAGCCTGGCTGGTCCCATTTTTCTCTCGTGAGCTCATTTTTGCCTGGCTGTTTCCCATTCCTCTCTTGCGAGCTCATTTGTGCCTGGCTGGTCCCCATTCCTCTCTCCCCAGTGTTGAGTGTCTGAGCAATTCCTGCACTAGGGCTCAAGGGCTCGAGGGCATGAGGGCGTGATGACCATTTGCATATTAGCTCTTTATTATATAGGATATTTCTAAGATTAATATCAAAGATATTAATGCCTATGTTTTCTTCTAGGAGTTTTATAGGTTTTATGTCTTATATTTAAGGCTTTAATCCATTTTGAGTTAATTTCTATGTATGATGTAATAAAGTGGTCTAGCTTCAGGAAAAAAAAAGTAAAATGAAATAAAAATTGCCAATTTACTGACAAAATAGTTTTATCATTTTAATTTGTATTTCCTGGATTATTAGTGATATTATCTATTTTTCATAAAATCATAGTTCTTCATTAGTGAATTGGCTATTTGTTACCTTTGCCTATTTTTCTATTGGTACCACTTATGTTTTCCTTATTGATTAAAATATTAATATATTTTATATATTACATTTTATATATGTTATATTTTATAGCTATTTTAAAGCTACTAACCCATTATTTATTACAGATGTTACAAGAATTTTCTCTATTTTACCATATTTTTAGCCTCATTTATGGTTCTTTAATTGAACAAAATGGGTTAATTTTTACCTAGAAAGATAAATACCACAAAAGGTGAACTTTTTCTGTAAAGCAAATACTTAAAGCTTTGTGGGCCATACAGTCTCTGTCACAATTACTCAGTTTTGCTGTTGTCACATGAAAGCAGCCATTGACAATACATAAGTATTCACAAAAGAACGATGGTGGGCCAGATTTGACCTTCAAACTGTGATTTGCCAACCCCTAATGTCGAGTAATTTACACATCTGTTTCTTCATTTTTTTAACTATGGTTCTGGTGCTCAGTCCTTCTAACTTCAGCCATATCTTCTCTTAATTCAGACCTGCTTTTTGATGAGTGGGTTACAAAAGCCTGCAGTCCACTTTCTCTGCCATTTAGCCAGTTCTGCTTTATTCAGAGAACCAAATACTGCCCTGGGTCTAGGCATTCATTTCTATTGTGTCACTTAACTAAATAAAAATACAAGAGCATCCCTGGTTTTGTATTTATTTTGAATTTTTCCAAAACGTATTTTGAAAAAAGAGTATTTCCTATATTTCCAAAGAAAAATTATGGCCCTCTCTGAATTATCTGAATTTCTGTAAATTCACTGTTTCATTTAATTACATGTGGCATTTGCCATCATTTGATAGGTTAAGTTTGTCAGATTGGCTCTTTAGAGATGCATACATTCTGTTTGGTACTCCTCTCATAATGAGGAAGATTGCCAACAAGTAAAATATGGGGCTTTGTTAGCCTCTGACTTGAATTATTGGATTTTCTGTAAGTACATTTAAGTGAGAAAAAAGGAGAGCATCATACTTTCTCTCAATTATACCTTTCATTTTTATGTTACAAAAATTATAAATTACTGAAACATGTAAGCACACGTATTCAAAAGAACCAAAATCACTAAATTTAAATAGATAGCACACCACTGAAAGTATTCTTTGAAGAAGAAAGGTAAAGAAATAGTAATGATATAAGAAACACAGTTAGTATTTTTTAGCATATACTATGCATTAGGACTGTGCTAAGCATTTTTCAATCATTAACTTATTTAACTCTGACAATCTATAGTATGTTTACTAGTATCTCCCCTGTTTCATAGACAAAAAAATCAGAAACTTAAAGATATAAAATTTCTTGCTGAAGTTCACAAAGCTAGTGGCAGAGCCTGAACTTGAAACATAGTGTGACTAAATTCAGCGTTCATGCTCTTTAAATTGCTTGTCAATAATTTTACATCACAATTCTTAAAAGTTGATCTCCTTCCCCACTCCCAATAACAGAAGTAGTAATAGCAGCAGCAGCAGACACTTACTGTACACAGTGTGTGGTATGTGCCAGGCCTTGTTGTAAGAGCTATTCATGTACTAACTCTATTCTCCTAAAGAGCTTTAAGTAAGTACTATGACTATGCATTTTTGTAGGTATTGTATTCACATTGAGACACAAATAAGTTGGTACATTTCAGAGCCAGGATTAAAGCCCAGGCTCCAGAATCCATGCTATTAATCACACCAATTCCGTTACAGGATTGTTAGGAAATCACATAAAAACAGCAACCAGCCCTAACCAGTTTGGCTCAGTGGATAGAGCATTGGCCTGTGGACTCAAGGGTCCCAGGTTCGATTCCAGTCAAGGGTATGTACCTTGGTTATGGGCACATCCCCAGTAGAGGGTGTGCAGGAGGCAGCTGATCGATGTTTCTCTCTCATCAATGTTTCTAACTCTCTATCCCTCTCCCTTCCTCTCTGTAAAAAATCAATAATATATATGTAAATTGACTGTACCTTCACTATGCCCACAGCCAATCAGAGTGAGTGAGTATACAAATTAACCCACCAAAGATGGCAGTTTGAATAGGAAGGCAGGGCAGGCAGCACCATGGCCTGCTTCCAGGGTTACGGGTTCATCGGGGACGGAGGAGGCCCTGCCAGCAGCGCCAGACACCACCCACAAGGTACCAGTCCATGGCCGGGGAGGCAGTGGGGTGGGCAGCGCCAGATGGCACAGGAGGGGTCCGGGTCCATCGCAGGCCCCAGGAGGGGCAGCGGCCTGGCTAGCTACTCCCTGGGAACATCGTCGCCCCGGGGAGGCAAGGCCGACCTGCCTAGCCACTCCCCGGGGTCCCTGGGAACATTGCCGCCCCGGGGAGGCGGAGGCAAGGCCTGACCTGCCTAGCCACTCGTATAGGGCTTTGGGAAGATCGCCACCTGGGGAGGCAAGGACGGACCTGCCTAGCCGCCCCAGGGAGGTGAGGCCGGACCCACCTAGCCGCCCTGGGGGTCCTTGGGAACATTGCAGGCATGGGGTTGCTGAGACCCAGACCTAGCCTCTGGCCACAGATTCATAGCTTTGCAGAGACCAGAGAACAAGGGCAGGATCTGCCTAATCTGCAGAGAGACAGAGGTTCTGCACTGGCCCCAAGATGCGGGTGGGCCTAAACCTGCAGTTGGACATCCCCCGAGGGATCCCATATTGGAGAGGGTGCAGGCTGGGCTGAGGGACACCCTCCCCAGTGCACAAATTTCATGCACTGGACCTCTAGTATATGCATCTGCCCCCAATGGTCAGTGCGCATTGTAGCGACTCGTTGACCAGTCATTCCAGTCATTCGGTCATAATGGTCACTTAGGCTTTTATATATATAGACTAGAGGCCCAGTGCATGAAATTCGTGCATGTGGGGGGGGGTCCCTCAGCCCAACCTGCACTCTCTCCAATCCAGGAGCCCTCAGGGGATGTCCTACTGATGGCTTCGGCCCGCTCCCTTAAGCCGCAGTGTGGCCTCCCTATGCAGGAGGCAACCTGGCTGATCAGGGGAAGGCGCTATCCCCATCACCCCTCTGCTGCTGCCACTGCTGGCTACCGCAGCTGCCAAGGTGTTTTCATCAACATGGACTCCAGTCCCTTCACCACAAAAAAAATAACTTTCTTTAGGCATTTTCAAGATGTCTCCTTCATAGGATATGACCTTTCTTTCTTTCTTTCTTTCTTTCTTTCTTTCTTTCTTTCTTTCTTTCTTTCTTTCTTTCTTTCTTTCTTTCTTCCTTCCTTCCTTCCTTCCTTCCTTCCTTCCTTTCTTCCTTTCTTTCTTTCTTTCTTTCTTTCTTTCTTTCCTTCTTTCTTTCTTTCTTTCTTTCTTTCTTTCTTTCTTTCTTTCTTTCCTCAACTGAGGATATTTTTCCATTAATTTTTAGGGAGCGTGGAAGAGAGAGGCAAAGACAGAGAGTAACATCAATGTGAGAGGAACACTTCAATTGGTTGCCTCCTGCATGAGCCCTGATTCGTAACCAGAATCGAACCCAGACCCTGCGATCCGCAAGCCAAGGCTCTATCCACTGAGCTAAACCAGCTATGGCAGAATATGACATTTCTTAGACCCTCCAGCAGCGGACCTTTGTTTTTTCCTCCAGGAGTGAGGTGGAAAAACCCTAGATGACCTTCTTAAATTCTTATTATGCAAGTTACCAAGAACATTGCTAGTAGTGTACTGGGAGCTTAGCCAATGAGCTTTAAGAAAAAGTGTTTCCTCTGCAGCTCACACGCAGAGGTGCGACTGCCAGCGCGCCCCAGCTGGCAGGCCCTGTTCTCTGTGGGCCTGCTCACCACCATGGCGGTTGGCAGGCAGGCCATATTATCTGAGGGCAGGCCTACTCTCTGTGGGCCTGTGCCACCTGTGGCTTGCCTCACCGCACAGCAGTCCCCTCCTGCCCACCTGCACGCGCAGCGTCCTCCTGAGAGGTCATGACTGTTATGGTGTCATGGCTAATTTACATATTACCTCTTTTTATATATATAGACTAGAGGCCTGGTGCATAAAACTCGGGGAAGAGGGGTCCCTCAGCCTGGATTGCAAGAGTGTGCAGGCCAGGCCAAGGGACCCCACTGGTGCACGATCGGGGCCAGGGAGGGACGCAGGAGGTTGGCCAGCCAGGGAGGAACTGTGGGAGGGCTCCAGGGCATGTCTGGCCCATCTTGCTCAGTTCCAATTAGCCAGACCCTAGCTGCAAGCTAACCTACCGGTTGGAGTATCTGCCCCCTTGTGGTCAGTGCATGTCATAGCAACTGGTCGACTGTCTGCCCCCTGGTGGTCAGTGCACTTATAGCAAGCAGTTGAGCAGCCTTAGCATATCATTAGCATATTACACTTTGGTTGGTTGAACGGATGACTGGACAACCAGACACTTAGCATATTAGGCTTTATTATATAGGACTAGAGGCCAGTGCATGATTAAATCATGCACATGTAGGGTCCCCTAGGCCTAACCTGCCATCCAGGCCATATCCACTGCCCTGCAAAGCCTAGCACGCTCCACAGACACTGCTAGCAGCCTGCTCCCCGCTTTTGATGGCAGGGGGTCCGCTGGTGCCAGAGCGGACACACAGCTCCCCGCTTTCGATCATGGGGGAGCTGGGTGCCTGTCCGCTGGTGCACCAGGCCTTTCAGAAGCCTCCGGCATGGCGGAGGCTTCTGAAAGGCCTGGTGCTGGAGCAGACAGGCACCCAGCTCCCCCGCTTTTGATGGTCCATGGTGGGACGTGGGCTCGCTGCCCCAGAGGCCCCTTCTGTGCCGCAACACAGCCATGGCACAGATGCTGAGCTCGAGCCACCGCTGGCGACGCAAGCTCAGCGTCCCACCAGCCCAATCAGCCACCCCAGCCACTCCGAGTCCCACCCCCGTGCACCTCCTGGCCAATCGTGGGCATAGCGAAGGTACGGTCAATTTGCATATTTGTCTATTATTAGGTAGGCTTAGAGGCCCAGTGCACAAATTTGTGCAAGGGTAGGGTCCCTCGGCCTGTCCAGCAATCAGGGCTGACTGGGGAGGCCGACCAGCTGGGGGGAGGGGCCTCTGGAGGTTGGCTGGCTCGCTCCACTGACCACCAGGAGTCAGCTCCTGTGTTGAGCATCTGCCCCCTGGTGGTTAGTGCATGTCATAGCAACCGGTTGACTGGCCATTCAGTCATTCGGTCATTTGGTCGCTTAGGCTTTTATATATATAGACTAGGGGCCCGGTGCATGAAAATCATGCACTGGGGGGAGGGGTCCCTTAGCCCAGTCTGCCCCCTCTCACAGTCCTGGAGCCCTTAGGGGATGTCCTACTGACAACTTAGGCCCGCTCCCCCCTGCCGGCTGCTCCAGCTACCAAGGTGTTTTCATCAACACAGACTCCAGTCCCTTCACCATGAAAAAATGACAACTTTCTTTAGGCATTTTCAAGATGTCTCCTTCATAGGATATGTCATTTCTTTCTTTATTTTTTTCCTCACCTGAGGATATTTTTCCATTGATTTTTAGAGAGCACGGAAGAGAGAGGGAAAGACAGAGAGGAACATCAGTGTGAGAGGGACACTTCAATTGGTTGCCTCCTGCTTGAGCCCCGGCCTGGGCCCTGGCCAGGGAGGAACCTGCAACCTAGGTTCATGCTCTTGATCAGAATAGAACCCAGACCCTGCGGTCCGCAAGCCAAGGCTCTATCCACTGAGTCAAACCAGCTATGGCAGGATATGACATTTCTTAGCCCCTCCAGCAGCAGACCTTCATTTTTTCCTCCAGGAGTGAGGTGGAAAAACCCTAGATCACCTTCTTGGATTCTTATTACCCAAGTTACCAAGAACACTGTGAGTGGGGTACAGGGAGCTTAGCCAATGAGCGGTAAGAAAAGGTGTTTCCTCAGCTCACACACAGAGGCGAGACTGCTGGTGCACTGTCTCCCAGCGAAGGTGGGCCCCTCTGTGTGTTGTGACTCCACTCCAGGCCCAGCCCCAGCCCCAGTGACCGCCACGTGTGTTGTGTCTCTGCTTCAAGCCCATCTGTGCACGCAGCCTCCTCCTGAGTCAGTCGTGACTGTTATGGCATCCTGGCTAATTTGCATTATTACCTCTTTATATATATGCAAATTACCTCTTCATATATATATATATATAAACAGTTCCTCTTTATATATATATGAGGAACTGTCAATGTGATGGTCTAAGGAATGTCCAGATAGCTGATAAAATGCTATTTCTGGGTGTACCTGATGTTTCTGGAAGAAATTAGCATTTGGTTCAGTAATGGGATCTGTCCTTACAGATCTGAGAGGGCCTCATCCAATTCACTGGGGGCCTAAGTAGATCAAAAAGGCAGAGGGAAGGAGAACCCAATCTCTTCTGGAGCTGAGACATCCAACTTCTCCTGCCCCCAGACATCAGAGCTCTTGGTTCAAAGGCTTTGGATTCTAGGACTTATACTGGTGGTCCCCTGAGTCTCAGGCCTTTGACATGAGACTAGGAATTATATCATTGGTTCATAGGCTTTCAAGCTCAGGCTGAATTAAACCAGGGGTTTTCTTGGTTCTGCAGATTGCAGACAGAAGACGGTGGGACTTCTCAGCCTCCATAATGGTGTGAGCCAATTCCTATAATAAATCTCTCTCTCAAGATGATAGATAGATAGATAGATAGATAGATAGATAGATAGATAGATAGATGATAGATAGATAGATAGATAGATAGATAGATAGATAGATAGATAATAGACAGATGATAGATAGATAGATAGATAGATAGATAGATAGATAGATAGATAGATAGATAGAATCTTATTCTATTTCTCTGGAGAATCCTGACTAATAGAGTCACTATGAGGAATGGTTGGAAAAGGAGCCTTTGATAATGAGAATCTTAGTTCTGTCACAAGAGGAGGTTACTGTTCTGACTGTGACCTAACTCCTCACCCCTTCAGCCAAAGCCTTTGACAATGGCACAAAGGAGCTGCTGAGAGGCAGTCCCTGCAGCTTTGTGAGAATGAAGCTGTTGTTCTTTTGGCTGACAAAATATAACCTGCTAAACATTCCACCAAATAGGTATGCTCCTCAAAGGTGGTGCTGACCACTCTATTATCTCGGTTTCTACCTTCTGGATATAAAGGCCTCAAAAGCTAGTTTATAATTTACATTTATTTCAATGAGATCTCTCATCAATTCCAACATGTCAGAAAATCCAATAAGAAGAGACACTGAAATTTATGTGTTTATTTAAAGCTTGCTGCTAAACAATTACATTAATCTTATTTATAATCATCTACTACAGTTTATAAGTTATTAGCCACAGCAGATTATGGGCGTTTTGAGATAAGAGAAAAAATGAGTCCAAGGTAAGAAGCTATGTAAGCAGCATAACCAAGGGATGTACAACTTGCTGGTGTCACGAGTGTGTGAATGCGTGTGTGTTTCTTTTTCACTTTAGCAAAGGAGAGCATAGCTATGGAACAGGATGCTGCTGTTATTTACTGATAGCTACTTGTACAAGGCAGACTACTAGATACCCAAGGACTGCACAGAAGCCCAAGGCAGCAGCGAATATCCATCTGAAAATAACAGTAATACCACAAGACAGAATG
This sequence comes from Eptesicus fuscus, assembly GCF_027574615.1. Classification (NCBI taxonomy): domain Eukaryota; kingdom Metazoa; phylum Chordata; class Mammalia; order Chiroptera; family Vespertilionidae; genus Eptesicus; species Eptesicus fuscus. Next base: position 91,690,588 of record NC_072481.1, read on the forward strand.
TGCTAATTTTCAAGGAAACATTAGGTAGTAGATGTTGTTGGAGTCCAGAGGAGAAAGATGTGTTCTGCTGGGTGACCAGGGAAGGCAACCTAGAGAGGATGCATTTAATGGATCTTGATTATGGGTAGCATTTGGGAGGCAAGGACAGGGGGAGAGAAGACATTTAGAAGAGGAACCACCCGAGCAAAGGCACAGAGCTGGGAGGGCCAAGGGTGTGCTGGGGAAGAGTGATGGCTCCCCTGGGGGCAGAGGGAATGAGAAGATAAGGCCAGAGGCCAGAATGTGAGGAATCAGAATGCTACTCTTTCCTGGAAATGATGCACTAATTGGTGCTGAGCTAGAGTACCTGTCAAAATAGCTTCATGCTGGGAAGTACTCTGGGGGAAACATCCTTCAGGAGCCTCCTTCACTCTCCAGCTCCTGAGTGACATTGGGCACCACACAGTCCCAGTATTGCTAATTGGTTCCCTGGTGCCTTTAACGAGTGAATGGGAAATTAAGATATCATCCACCCTAGCACAGGGATCTTAAATAGGAACTCCACTTTCCCCTCTTTCTTCTTCAGTACTATTTTCAAAAATAAAAACACTGAGAAGCCAAGAGAGGAAGCAACTTCAAAAAGACTCCCCTCACAGAGATGTAAAGTAAAGATGTAAAGAGAATATAGTCAGTAATCCTATCTAATAAAAGAGTAATATGCAGATTGACCATCACTCCAACACACAAGATGGCTACCTCCATGTGGTCAAAGATCTTGCCCCCATGTGGACACAAGATGGCCACCACAAGATGGCCAGCAGGGGAGGCAGTTGGGAGGGACCAGGCCTGCAAGGGAGGGCAGTTGGGGGCGATCAAGCCTGCAGGGGAGGGCAGTTAGGGTTGACCAAGCCAGCAGAGAAGGGAAGTTGAGGGCGACCAGGCCTGCAGGGAAGGGCAGTTTGGGGGGACCCAGGCCTGCACGGGAGGGCAGTTGGGGGTGACCAGGCTGGCAGGGGAGCAGTTAGGCATCAATCAGGCTGGCAGGGGTGTGGTTAGGGGGTGATCAGGCTGGCAGGTAGAAGCGGTTAGGGGCAGTCAGGAAGGCAGGCAGGCAAGCAGTTGGAAGCCAGCAGTCCTGGATTGTGAGAGGGATGTCCAACTGCCTGGGATCGGGCCTAAACAGGCAGTCGGACATCCCTCGAGGGGTCCCAGATTGGAGAGTGTGCAGGCTGGGCTGAGGGACAACATCCCTCCAGCACGAATTTCGTGCACTGGGCCTCTTGTATCACAATAACTATGAATGGTGTCAGGTGGGTACTAGAAATATCGAGGGGACCGTTCTGTAAAAAGTACATGATTGTCCAACCACTACACTGTTCACCTGAAACTAATACAGGATAATATTGAATGTAAACTATACTTAGAGAGAAAAAAAGTCTCCCCTCATGCACAAGGAACAAACTAAAACAGTTTTGGCACTAGCACTGCAAGGAGAAACTTCATGCACTAAATTGAGCTCCTGTTCTTTGCCAGGCATTTGTGTAGGCCCTGAAGACAGAGCAAATGAACAAACCAGACAGGATCCAAGGCCTCATAGAACTAACAAACCATTGAGGAAGACAGATATTAAACAAGGGGAAATATGGAGGACAAGTTTAGGGAGCTATGAGAGACTACACCAAGGGTGTTCAGGCCGTGCGTGTCTGAGGAAGTGACTCTGGGCTGAGACCTGAAGGACCAGCTAGCATTGGCCAAGTGAAGATGAAGTTGGAAGTGAAGGAGACCTGTTGCCCTTCATTCATTCTTCACCCTCTATGTCCAGAACCCTCCTTTAGTTATCTGGACAACTTGTCTCACAGTGACTAACGAATTCCCCGAAGGATGATAAGCCTATGCAAATGAGGTGAGTGTGCAAATATTTTTTTCTCATCATAATACATAGGCACTTTCCAGATCCCAAGGTGTAGCTTAATTGGTGGGTCTTGAGTATTTGCAGATACTGTAAGGAAGCTTTACATATGGTTTGGTTTACAGTTAACTTGGGACAATGTTAACTTAAAACCACCAGTGACCCCTGAGCCATCAAATACAGTGTCTTTGTCCTCAGGCCTCATCCTCCTCCACTGTGGGTCACATCCTCTCTGATTGGTTTCCATGGCACTGTATCACTCCTGTTCAGTCCCTGACACTTCTTCCTCACCTGCTGTTCCTGTGCTGTGTCGTTTGGCATTAGGTTTGGATGCAAGCAATCGAGCCCCACAATAACAGTGGCTTAAACAAGATAAAAGTTCATCTTTCCCCCATGTCAACAACCCAGGGGCTGAATAGCAGATCTAGAGCCCTGGCCCCATGCCAGCCTCTACTGCTCCATCCTTAGGGTGTGGCACCCATACTAATGGCCCAAGGACACTGCTAGAATTCCAGCCCTTCCTATCAGAATTCTTGGGAGCAGGATGGAATGTGGGACAAAGAATAAGGGGACAAGGGCAAGTGCCAAATGCCTGTTAGGTTCCTGAAAGCAATAACATGACACTGATTCTTAAATCTCTTGGCCAAAACTTAGTCCTGTGGCCATGCCTAGTGACAAGGGAAGTTAGATACATAGTTTTTATTTTGACAACTCTGTGCCCAATTAAAAATGTGGCTTATTATGGAAAAGGTGAGAATGGATAACAATGGAAACCACTAATCTCTGCACACACCCATAGATGTGGACACCATGAGAGATTCTGACTGGCCCTCTTCCATAGCCCCATACGCAGCAGTCTCATCCAACTACGACCTGTGTGCCAATGATGTCCATATTCCTCATTTCTTTAATTTTTTCCTAAGCTTAACCACTGTATTTCTAACTATTGGTTGTATGCCTCGATACTTAGAGACCTTAAACTCAATACCTCCAAAATGTAAATATTTTTTTCAATTAACAAAATACTTATTGAATACTTATGTGAAAAGCATAATACTTGACTATATGAGACTAAAAGTTGGGTGAGACACAATTCACAGTAGAGTGGGGCAGTACAATGAGGAGTACCCGAGAGGCAGGGAGATAAAGGGCGTGGATCCTGGTGCTAAATCCAGGCTCTCATGTAGACATTGCACAATTCACTTAGGCTCTTTTTGCTTAGCTTTCTTCTTCTGCATTATGGAAATAATTTAAAATATTTATCTCTGAGGCCAATTTTATATTATATCTTAGCAGAATACATGTGTATATTTTTAAAAGTTATGTCAAGGATAGTCTCTTTTTTTTCAACTTTATTGAGGTAAAGTTGACAAATAAAATTGAATGTATTTAAAGTGCACAATGTAATGATTTTACATATATATACTAGAGGCCTGGTGCATGGATTCGTGCACCAGTGGGGTCCCTCAGCCTGCCTGCAGGGATTGGGCCAAAACTGGCTCTCCGACATCCCCCAAGGGGTCCCAGATTGTGAGACCCCTCCTGCAGGCCCAGCCCCCAGGACCTGGATACCCAGTGGTCCCTCTTCCCTCCTCTCTGCTGCAGGTGAACCAGATTCGAGGCTGACAGCAACCTAACCCAAGGCTGATTCCGTGAGGAATTGGGCTTCCTCCTCTACTGGTCAGAGCGTCTGCCCCCTGGTGGTCATTGTGCATCATAGCTACCGGGCGAACAGTCAAATGGTCAGATGGTCGCTTAGATTTTTTATATATATATGTTATGAAATGGGTACCACAAACCACATATCCATCACCTCACATAGTTTCCTTGTTGTTTTCTTTTTTGAGGTGAGAACACTTAACATCTATACTCTTAGCCAATTTGAAGTATACAATACAATGGTGTAAATATAGCCACCATGCTGTACATTAGACCCTCAGAACTTATTTATCTTATAACTTAAAGTTTGTACCCTTTGACCAACATCTCCCCATTTCCTCCACTCCCAAACCCCTGGCAACTACCATTCTACTCTCTGTTTCTATGAGCTTAACTTTTTTTTTTTCTTTGTAGATTCCACATATAAGTGATACTATTCAATATTTGTCTTTCTGTGTCTAGTTTATTTTACTTAGCATAATATCCATGTTTTTGCAAATGGCAAGATTTCCTTCTTTTTATGGCTGAATATTATTCCATTGTTTATATATACACCTCATTTTCTTCATGCATTGATGTGTTGATTAACAATTAGATTGTTTCAATATCTTGGCTATTGTGAATAATGTTGCAATAAACATGGACATGCAGATAGCTTTTTTAAAAAGTTATCTTTATTGTTGAAAGTATTACAGATGTACCCCTTTTTTTCCCATTGACCCTCTCCTCTCCACCCTACCCCTCACCTCCAGCCTTCACCACACTATTGTCTGTGTCCATGGGCTATGCATATCTACCTAATAAAAGAGTAACATGCTAATTGACTGTACCTTCACGATGCCCACCAGCCAATCATGAGTGAGTATGCAAATTAACCCAACAAAGATGGTGGGTTAATTTGCATACACAGGCGCCGAGTGGTTGGGGGCAGGGTGGGACGCCTGCGTCATTGCTATGGTGACGACGCAGGCGTTCTGCACCACCCCAGCCACTCTGGGCCTCTGGGCAACGTGGGAAGGTGGAAGGGCGGCTTCGGCCAGAGCGAAGGCACTGCTGGCAGCCAGGGTAAGGAAGGCCCATTCTTGCATGAATCTTCATGCATCAGGCCACTAGAAAGCATATAAATTCCCCAGTTAATCTCTTCCCTCCCACTCCCTTCCCGCAGCCTGCCCTCTGAGATTTGTCAGTCTGTTCCATGCTTCTATGTCTCTGGCACTATGGAAAACAGTGTGGAGTTTCCTCAAAAAATGGAACTGCCATTTGACCCAGTGATCCCACTTCTATAAATATATCCTAAATAATCCAAAACACCAATTAGAGAGAATATATGCACCCATATGTTCATAGCAGCACAATTTACCATAGCTAAGATCTGAAAACAGCCCAAGTGCCCATCAGTAGATGAGTGGATAAAAAAGCTGTGGCACATCTATGCCATGGAGTACTATGCAGCTGAAAAAAGAAAAAGAAGGATCTCTTATCCTTTGAGACAGCATGGAGGGACCTGGATTGTATTATGCTAAGCAAAACAAGCCAGTTAGAAAAAGACAAGTATCACATGATCTCACTCATATGTGGAACTCAATGAACAAAATATACTGATGAACAGATAGCTTTTTGAAATACTGATTCCATTTCTTTTGGATGTATACCCAGATTACTAGATATATATGCTACTTCTATTTGTGAATCCCCCATACTGTTTTTCATAGTGACTGTGGCAATTTACATTCCTCCCAGTAATGCACAGGGTTCCTTTTTCTCCATTCTCTCACAAACTAACACTTGTTATCTCTTGTTTTTTTATAATGGCCATTCTAACAGGAAGTGACAGTTCATTGTGTTTTTGAATTGTATTTCTATGATAATTAGTTATGTTGAGCACCTTTCCATGTGTCTTTTGATCATTTATATATCTCCTTTTAAAAAAGTCTATTCAGGTCATTTACCTATTTTTTAAATTAGGATATTTATTATTTTTGCTATTCAGTTGTATGAGTTCCTTATGTATTTTGGAATTAATCCATATCAAATATATGTTTTGCAAATACTTTCTCCCATTTCCTAGATAGTCTTTTCATTTTGTTTATTGTATTCTTTGCTGTGTGAAGCATTTAGTTTGATATAGTCTGACTTGTTTAATTTTGATTTTGATGCCTATGGTTTTGGTGTCATATCCAAGAAAATCGTTGCAAAAACCACTGTCAAGGAACTTTTCCCCTATGTTTTTTTCTGGGAGATTTATGGTTTCAGGACTTACATTTATGTGATTAATTCATTTCAAGTTGATTTTTGTGAATGGTGTAAGATAGGGGTCCAGTTTCATTCTTTGGCAAGTGGATATTCAGTTTTCCAATACCATTTAATGAAGACACTATTTGTACCATTTTGTGTGTTCTTGGTGCCCATGTCAAAGATTAGTTTTCCATATATGTATAGATTAATTTCTGGGTTCTCTGTTCTGTTTCATTCATCTATGTGTCTGTTTTTATGCTAGTACCATACTGTTTTGATTATTGTAACTTTGAAATATAGTTTGAAATTAGGAAGTGTGATGCCTTTAGCTTTGCTCTTCTTCTCAAGCTTGCTTTAGCTATTCTGAGTCTTTTGTTGTGCCACATGAATTTTAAGATTTTTTTTCTATGTACAAATCTTTGGAATTTTTATAGGGATTGTGTTAAACTTGTAGATTGCTTCGGACAGTATGGCTACTTTGACAATATTAATCTTTCCAATCCAAGAACACAGTTTATATTTTCATTCATTTGTGTTTTGTTTAATTTCTTTCATTAATATCTTACAGTTTTCAGTGTATAGGTCTTTCACCTACTTGATTACATTTATTCCTCAGTATTAGATTGGTTTTAATGTTATTTTAAATGGAATTGATTTCTTAATTTTTCTTTCAGATAGTTATTAATGTATAGAAATTCAAATGATTTATGTATGTTGATTTTGTATCCTGCAACTTTAGCAAATATGTTTTCACTTCTAACAGTTTTTTGATACAATCTTTAGGATTATCTATATATAAAGCCATATCATCTTCAAATAGATCATTTAATTTCTTCCTTTCTTATTTAAATGGGTTTTATTTCTTTTTCTTGCTTAATTGCTCTGGGTAGGACTTCTAGTACTGTATTGAATATAAGTGGCAAGAGTGGACATCCTTGTATTGTTACTGGTCTTAAAGAAAAAGCTTTACACTGTTGAGTAGAATATTAGTTGTGGGCCTATCATATGTGACCTTTATTATGTACATTTTTATTTATTTATTTATTTATTTTTATTTTATTGATTTTTTTACAGAGAGGAAGGGAGAGGGATAGAGAGTTAGATACATCGATGAGAGAGAAACATCGATCAGCTGCCTCCTGCACACCCCCCACTGGGGATGTGCCTGCAACCAAGGTACATGCCCTTGACCGGAATCGAACCTGGGACCTTTCAGTCCGCAGGCTGACGCTCTATCCACTGAGCCAAACCGGTTTTGGCTATACATTTTTCTATACCAAATTTATTGAGAATTTTTAATAATGAAAAGTGTTGAATTTTGTCAAATTCTTTTACTGAATTTACGGAGATGATCATATGATTTTTATGTTTTACTAGAGGCCCGGTGCATGAATTCATGCATGGGTGGGGTCCAGCCAGCCCACCCACCCAGTGGGGGCCAATCAGGGCCAGGATTCCGGGGGAGAGGGGACATGGGAGGTTGGCTGGCCAGCCGGCAATCGGGACTGGGCCAGCCAGGGGGGGCTGTGGGAGGTTGGACGGCCCTGGCCCTGATTGGGGTGGGGGGCCAATCGGGGGTGGGACTGGCCAAGGGGAGAGGCCATGAGCAGTTGGCTGGCCAGCCCCACCCCTGATCAGGCTTGTTGGCCACCGCAGTGTGCATCATAGCAACCGGTCATTCCAGTCGTTCTGGTCATCCCGTTGTTCTGGTTGCTTGGCTTTTATATACAGGCAGTCCTCGGGTTACGTCACACTCGACGTACATCGTTTCGTGGTTACGTCACCATCTCCCATTTATTTATAAAAAAAAAAGTTCTGTCATTTCGACGTATGTACATATGTGCTTTATGTTTTTTATTATTTATTTACTATAAGTAAAGGTCAGGAATTGTTATCTTTATTTTAAATTTTTTTTACTGTTTCACTTCATTACTGCTGTGTCTGTGCTTCATGTGAGTGACGTAGGTGGGTTCCGACTTATGGTGAAAATCGCGTTACATTGTGCCATAGGAACGAATTTCCAATGTAACCTGAGGCCCTACTGTATATAGATTCCAATTAATGTGGTGTAGCACATTTATTGGTTTGCATATGTTGAACCATCTTTTTTTTTTTTTTTTTTTTTTTTTACAGAGAGGAAGGGAGAGGGGATAGAGAGTTAGAAACATCGATGAGAGAGAAACATCGATCAGCTGCCTCCTGCACACCCCCACTGGGGATGTGCCCTCAACCAAGATACATGCCCTTGACCAAAATCGAACCTGGGACCTTTCAGTCCGCAGGCCGACATTCTATCCACTGAGCCAAACCAGTTTCGGCGTGTTGAACCATCTTGATCACAGGCATAAATCCCAATTGGTTATGGTATTGATACTTTTAGTGTGCTGCTGAACTTGATTTCCTAGTATTTTGTTAAATATTTTTGCATCCATGTTCATAAGGACTGTTGACCTGGAATTTTGTTTTCTTGTAGTAGCCTTTTCTGGCTTTAGTAACAGGGTAATGCTGGCCTTATAGAATGAGTTTGGAAGTGTTCTCTTCTCTTCAATTTTTGGAAAAGTTTGTGAGGATTGGTGTTAATTCGTCTTTAAAGGCAAAATATAAATAATTAAATTATTTCCCACAGTCCCTCTTTGTTCTCCTGTGTTCCTTTTTTTTTTATGCATTGCCATTATTTCCATAAACCACAGTCAAATTTTTATTTCCATGTGTGGTTTCTTTCCCTCTATCCCCTCCACATGCTATCTATGACTAAGCCCCTATTATCTCTTGTCTATACTCCTACAACAGCATTTTGGCAGTTTTCTTACCTCAGAGGTCATTCCCATCTCCAATCTCCCAGACTTATGGCTGTCTGATTAATATTCTTGATATCTAGAATGAGTTGTTTCCATTTATTACTCCAAAACATTCAAATGTCTTTCTATGACTTACAATAAAACCTGTACTCCTCAACTCAGTGTTCAGCCCTCTATAAAATTATGCTAGACTCTCGTCTACTTAACAAACACAGTTGAATTTTAACTATGTGGCAGACTTTATTCCAGGTGCTTGGGATCCATCATGGAACAAAACAGATGCACACACCAAGCTTCCACTCTGTGGAATTTGTGTTCTAACTTTCCACTGTTTTGCCTCAGAGTCCTCTTCACACTTAATTCCAGGAAAACTGAATCACTTCCATGCACGGCCTGTCCTTTGCTCATGGTTTTTACTCTTTCTGGAATATTATTTTGCCTATTCCTTTATAGCAGTGGTGTAATTTTCCCTTTAAAGCACATTCAACAATATCAATAGTACCTTTTTGGTGGTAACAACTGAGGAGGTCTCATTGGCATAACATGAGTAGAGGCCAAGCATGCTGTTAAATACCCTACAACATACAGAACAGGCCCCACAATGAGGAACTATCTGGCCGATAGTGCCCAGGTTAGAAAACACTGCTCTTGAGCCAGGTTACACCCATCCTTCAAGGTGAGCTCAAGTTTCACCTTCATGAAATGTCCATGATTCCTTCTCTCATTCCTATTTGCTGAAACCTTCCCACTCCCTGGCTGAGTGCCCCCCGTGTAGTTTTTTAGTGGCATTCATCACTTTTCCTAGGACAAGGGTAGATTTATGCTTGGTTCATCTGAGTTCTCACAGACTAGCCTGGAAGCTTACTCCACAGCAAAAGGGAACTCAGATATTTGTTAGGTGCATGAGTGGAGAATACCCAACATCTGTCTCTTCTCCCAGACTTCAGTTCCTAGGAATTTGGCAGCCTGCAAGTTCTCACTTCAGAGGGAAATGGATCTTCAGGCCCCCTGCAGGCATACCTGGCATTGAGCTGCAAGAAAGACTGCCTCTACCAGCCTGAAGGGAAGGAGCCAGTGGAAAAAGAAACTAAACAAACACAGCAATAAATATGACTGTGTGCAAACAGAGGATCCCTACAAAAATAAATGAAAGCAGGGAGGACCTGTGGTTGAATGGGAGCTTGACCAATTTTATAAGTGGGTTAGGACAACTAGTAACTTCAGCTGTCCTCAAAGTCCCAGTTCTAACAGTAAAGAAACCAGGAGCCACATGCAGCCACATCCAGTGGCTGGCTCCCAGCCAAGGGGCTCTGGGCTGTCCTGGACTATCTCCCAGTGAAGGCCTGAGCACAGAATCACTGCTGCTGCAAGGTTCAGGACTGCATGTCAACCATCACTCATCAACTCAACTTTTTCTGTCCAAGGCCTTGAGTTGTAGGAGGCTGCAGTGTCCTGGCAGGCCCACAAAAGTGCTGAATCTAAAGAAAATGGCCCAGTTATCTCAGGCTCCTCCTGAATCCAAATGTGCCAGATTCAGCCTTTTCCTCTCAAGCTGCTCAGAGCAGGGAGCTCTGCTATGCACCATTTTTTTCTCATCTGCTTGGCAGCTGAAATGGCAAAAAGGACTGTGTAGTCCCAGCTCTGAATCCCTGTAAGCAGGCACAAGGGAGCTTTGGGGCTTTTGCAAAAAGAGTGATTGAAGTCAGGTTGGAGGAGAAGAAAATGGCTCAAAGCTCCAATCAAAGCCAAAGCCACAAAGCATTTGGTGAGCACTTTACTGCTAGTCCTTTTCCACCTTGGAGTATCTGCCACTCATAAAACTTAACGCAGAATGGACCGTACAATTAACAAAATAGCATAACCAACCAACCAAGTTAGTTCTCTCATTCATTACCTAATCCTTTGTTTCCAATTCAGTGGTGAGCTAGGATATTGAGAGGATAGACAGGAAAAAACCTGCTGATCTCCCCCACTCCCCACCCCTGCCCCTTACCCTGGATTCTGGAGGCTTGAGCTGGGAGAGGGTGTGCTCTCCAGAGAGGGAATGTTGGTGCGGGGCCAGACTCCAACTCTAGGCTCTAAATTGGCCTCTCAAACAGAAATACCAGCCACAAATGTAATTGTATATGTAATTTTACATTTTCTAGTAACCATATTTAAAACATATAAAAAGATTAAATTAATTTTAACAAAATATTTTATGTAATCCAATATATCGAAAATATTATCATTCTAACTTGTAATCAATATTACTGATAAGATAATTTACATTATTTTTTATCATGCTAAGTCTTTGAAATTTATTCTGTATTTTACACTTACAGAATATCTCAAATTGAACTAGCTACATATCAAATGCTCATCTATAGGACAGATCAAGAAAAATTCAGCACTTTTGCAAGGTACCAATTGGTGCCTCAGGCATTAATGTACCATGTATACAACAGGGAAATAGCACCTGAAATGGTATAATGAGATGGGAATGTTGTTTATTTATTTACTAGATCTCCTTCCAAAAGGATTACATACCACGTATGCTTAGGAGATAATTTTTTAAAAACTTGTTCTAGCAAACATGAGTGTATGAGTTAGAAGTGAAAAACACCATGGAGAATGTTGGGGTAACAGTAGATTGATGGCTGAACTCCAGCCTCGCAGGGATTTCACTGACACTTGAAATTGAAAGCAACTTTTAATTATTTTTCTAGATCCAAGACAAAGGACACAGAGAGGTATAACAACAGTGACTCATTGGAAAATTTATAATAACTTCAATGTCTAGTAAGATGTCATTAGGGAAATTGCAAATATATATATCCATGGTTAAAATACTATTTAGAAACATAGGATATATCTAATATAGAATTATTAAGTGGGAGAGAAAAGCAGGATTGAGTCTAATTGCTTGTACAGCTAAGTTCTATGTTTAATAAGTGCAAAGAAAAGAAGTACACCAAAATGCTGCCATTGTTTTTACTAGAAAGTAGCATTAAGGGTGATTTTTATAAACTTTCCAATGTTTTTTTTTTTTAAATGTTTTTATTGATTTCAGAAAGGAAGGGAGAGGGAGACAGAGATAGAAATATGAATGTTGAGAGAGAATCATTGATAAGCCACCTCCTGCTCGCACAAGCCACAACCCGGCATGTGCCCTGACCGGGAATTGAACCTTGATCTTCTGGTTCATAGGTTGATGCTTAACCTCTGAGCCACACCCAGCCAGGCTCCAATGCTTTTTTAATGAACACATTATTTTGAAGATTAAGAGAAAGGTTATAAAATAAAAATAAAAAACCCCAATATGCAATGACTCACTTGCCAGAATTCCTCTTTTTGTGTAACTACTTAATTACATTTGTATAATTGTAGTATGTGTGCCTACATAGAGATGCAAGAGTGTGTGCATGTGTGTACATGGGTATATGTGTATCTTTCTGAACCATTTCTGAGTCTGATCCCATACTAACGCTCAGTAGATATGGGGAAAGGCAACCCTCTTCCACTCTAATGTAATTATTTCTTTGAATTTTGTTAAATTGGATGAAATAACCTTTCTATGGCCATTCTGGACTCATTTCTAATCCTTACATCTCTAATTGCTTTTTGAGAGACATCTCTCGTTAACATTTTCAACTAAATGTAGAATGGTTTTCCCCTTCTCTTTATGTGTAAATAAGACAGTACATCACCTTTGATCTCCAAATTCTCAACCTAGAGGCAAAGAACTCAAGATAATTATGCAGTCAAAAAATTAAACCACATTACTGTCATGGCATCTAATTAAATCAGGCTGACTCCACAGCTTTTTAGAAGGTCATTTTCCAATTGCCTATTTTATATTATAGGGTTAAGAGAGAGAAAGCTGACACTGAATTCAAAGAAATTTTAAACTATTCAAAAAAATAATCCCCAAGTAATGATAAAAAATGTTTAATTTTAAAATATTTTTCACTGCAACATATTCAGCTAAGAGACCTAAGCTAAAAAGATAAGAGTTTATCAAAGAAAACCGTATATATGGGAAATCTCTTTTTCCAGCAGTATGGCAGATTGGATAACCTGAGCAACCCACCCAAATAAAATAACTCAAATACTGGATAAGAAATCTTTTCAAATATTTTTTGAACATTAAGCTTGTGTAAAACTAAAATATATGCTGATCTCCAAAGTGAAGTGAAACCAGGAACTCTGAAAGTACCCAAACCAATGTCTATCCTGGAAATGTTTGGCAAAATCTGGAATCCGTGAGCTTGTATTTTAATGACTGCACCGGGTACAAGGGGCAGAAGGGAAAGCCTAGAGCACACCAAAGGTGGGAATGAAAATGAGGTTCTCATAACAAGCTGGGCTCCAAAGAACTTTACCAATAGTGAACCCCCACCAAGACTGGCAAGGAAACTAACTGCCTCAGTCCTAAGATTAGAAAGAGTAAAATTAAAATAATCTCCTGGCAATTGTTAACCACAAGTTAAACTTCATGTGGATTTGAGTTCCTGTTGCCTATATATTCTGAAAAACCTCAAGAGGAAAATTTAACTTGAGGTGGTCAGAGATTGGTAGTGCTCCAAAGTGACTGGTGAGGAATAAAAAAGTCCTTAGCTTCAACCCAGGCCTCAAAGAATCTCCATAGATAATAAAAATAAAAAATTAGCAGTTCACAATAAAAAATAACAAAGCACAAGAAAATAAGGTACATTCTAAGGCATTTAAATAATAAGTTAGTTATATAGACAAATCCTTACTCATTGTGAGGGAAAAGTCTGGCTTAAAAAAACACTGAGAGAATCTCTTGCCAATAAAACTGAATTGATTAGAAAAAACTCTTTCCCACAAAAAAAAATTTTCCCAAGAAAATAAAAAGCAGATGTGAGAGTATGGGGAATGTAAAATAATAAGGATATATGTTTAAGGTGCTCATGGGACATCCAAGTGAATATGTCCAGTGACATCCTATCTAATAAAAGAGTAATATGCAAATTGATCTTCACTCCAACACACAAGATGGCTGTCCCCATGTGGACACAAGATGGCCGCCACAAGATGGCCAGCAGGGGAGGGCAGTTGTGGGTGATCAAGCCAGCAGGGGAGGGCAGTTAGGGGTGACCAGGCCTGCAGGGGAGGACAGTTGGGGGGGACCCAGGCCTGCAGGGAAGGGCAGTTGGGGGGGACCAAGCCTGCAGGGGAAGGAAGTTGGGGGGGACCCAGGCCTTCAGGGGAGGGCAGTTAGATTTTAGGAGGTGTTAGATATGTATATTACCTTGATTTGGGTTATGTATACATGTCAAAATTCAACAAATTGTATACATTAAGCAAGTGCATTTATTGTGTATCCAACCTAATAAAAGAGTAATATGCAAATTGACCATCACTCCAACACACAAGATGCCTACCCCCATGTGGTCAAAGATGGCTGCCCCCATGTGGACATAAGATGGCCATCACGAGATGGTGGCAGTTGAGGGGGGACCAGGCCTGCAGGGGAGGGAAGTTGGGGGGGACCCAGGCCTGCAGGGGAGGACAGTTGGGGGTGACCAGACAGGCAGGGGAGGGCAGTTGGTGGGGACCAGGCCTGTAGGGGAGGGCAATTGGGGGCAACCAGGATGGCAACAGAGGACAGTTAGGGGTTCCGGGGCCCACAGGGCAGGGCAGTTGGGGGTGACCCGGCCTGCAAGGGAGGGCAGTTAGGGGCAATCGGGCCAGCAGCAGAGCAGTTACTCACCTATCAGGCTAGCAGGGGAGTGGTTAGGGGGTGATCAGGCTGGCAGGCAGAAGCGATTAGGGGCAATCAGGCAGGCAGGCAAGTGAGCCGTTGGGAGCCAGCAGTCCTGGATTGTGAGAGGGATGTCCGACTGCCCTCAAGGGGTCCCAGATTGGAGAGGGTGCAGGCTGGGCTAAGGGACACACACACCCCTCCCCCCCCATGCGTGAATTTTGTGCACTGGGCCTCTAGTCAGATAATAAAGGACTGAAGCTCAATTGAGAAAGTTTGGGACTGGAGACATAGCTCCAGGAGTTGAGGGCATAAAGAAAACATGGAGGCCAAAAGGATTCAACACAATATTTTTCAAGAGCTGAAAGAAACAAAAAAGTGGTCAACATGCAATCCTATACTCAGTGAAAATATCCTTCATGAATAAAGGAAAAATCAAGACAATAAAACAAAGAGAATTTGTCACCAGCACACTTATCTCAAAAGAATGACTAACGGAAATGTTCTCAATAGAAAGGAAATGATTAACGAAAAAACCTGGAATATCAGGATAAAAATATAAGAATATAGTAAGACAAAATATGGATAAATACAATAGGTTTTGCTCTTTCTGAGTTTCCAAAATTCTGTTAGATAGTCAAAGCAAAAATTATAGCACTGTCTGATATGATTCTAAAAATATTTGTAAAACCATTACAAATTTGACAAGAAAGCAAGGAATTATGGAGATTTCTAAAATTCATATCTTTAAATAGAGGTTAATGGACATGAAAAATTAAAAGGTCCTATCATCTGTCTACTTAAAATTCTAGAAAAAGACAATAGGGTAATAAGAATGTTCTACCAATAATAGCTGAGAATTTTTCATTATTGTAATACATTAATTTTCATGGACAAGAAGCCTAACAAATATATTCTCAGACTTATTATAGTGTTATTTCATAGCATTTCTAGAGTAAGATCTTAAAAGGAGAGCCAAAGAAATCATCAAAAAAATAAAGAGCAATTAAACTGACTGCTAGCCTCTCATAGCAACAATGGAAGTAAGAAAGTAATAGAATAAATATCCTATCTAATAAAGAGGGAATATGCTAATTGACCATCATGTCCTCACAAAGATGGTGGCGCCCACAGCCAATAAGGAGGGCATATGCTAATTGACTGCCACACCCTCAAAGATGGTGGCACCCACAGCCACAAGATGGTGGTGCCCATTCCCCTCAGCCCCACTGGGGCGGCAGGCTCATGGCACGGCTGGGCCCACCCCCAGGCGGGTCCAGCTGTTCCACATGCCTGCCTCCGGAGTCCCCCAGTCCCCTCAGCTCCTGAGCCACCCAGGGCCAGCCCGAGGTGCAGGCAAGCCTCAGATGGTGGCTGCCCAGCCACCCAGGGCCGCCCGAGGCTCAGGTAACCAGGGTCAGCCAAGGCTTGCACTGCCGGCAGTGGCAGCAGTAGAGGTGTGATGGGGGCATTGACTTCCCCTGATCATTGGGTCACCTCCTACCCCTGAGGGCTCCCAGACTGTGAGAGGAGGCAGGCCGGGCTGAGGGACCCACCCTCCAGTGCATGAATTTTCATTCACCGGGCCTCTAGTATTTAATAAGTTGAAAGAAAATAATTGTTGACCTAGAATTCTATAACCAAAAAACTACCAGTGAAGAGGAAAAACAAACTGCTGAGATAAAAATTAAAGATTTGTCACCAAGACATTCTTGCTAACTTAAATTCTAAAGGATGTACTTCAAATAGAATAAAAATGATCACAGATAGAAGATCTGAGATGCAAGAAGGAATAGTGAGCAAATATTCAGGTGAGCATGTAGGTAAATTAAAGCAAGCATTGTCTCTATCAAACAATAATGAAAATAAGTGTGCTAAAATAGGCCAGAAGTAAAATATTGAAAATTATAGTATATGAGTTGAAATGGAGATAATAAGAGTTAATGCATTTCCAGGTCCTTATATTACTAAAAAAGAGTAAATAATGTAAACATACAAATATTTAAAATTTAATTATGGAAAATAATAAATCAGATAAATGCTAACAAAAAAATCTGGAGTAGCTATATTAATATCACAAAATATAGAATTTATGGCAAAAGGCATTTCTAGGAATAAAGAATGTAACTTAAAAATTATTAAAAGCCTCAATTAACAACAACTACACAATTTTAAATTCCTATGCAATGAATAACATAGCCTCAAATTATGTGTGTAGAAAGTGACAAATCTACAAAGAAAAATTGACAAGCCCACATTTATAGTGGGAGATTTTATTCTTCTTTCAGTACTTGGTAAATTAAGAAAACAAACAAAATCAGAAAGGATATAGAACTTGGAACAGCACAATAAATAAACTTGTTCAAATAGATAGTATATAACATTCAAAAACATGAAGCACTTAAGAAAATTTATCATATGCTATACTTCAACATATTTCAAAGAATCAGTATTATACAGAGCAAATTTAATGATCATTTAAACTATGAATGAATAACAGAAATAAGATGCAATTACATGCTGTTTACAAATTTAGAAGTAAAAGGATGGAAGGCAACCAATTGATATGTCTTTCTCACATCAATGTTTCTCTCAATCTCTCTCTCTCTCTCTTACTCCCTCCCCCACCTCCCTTCCTTCCTTCTGCTCTCTCTTAAAAAAAATCAATGGAAAAATATTCTTGGGTGAGGATTAATAAAATAAAAAAATTTCTTTTGGGGACAAGGCTAGTGTCAAAGTATAATTTTTTGAAGTCTAAAATGTGGCTCTCATAGAAATATAGAATGAATGGGCTTCAAAAATTTGCTTCACTCATTAACAAAGGAACTAGCAAAATTGTAAAGCTGCCTTTACAAGAGAATTGGAGAGACTGAACATATCTAGACACTGCAAGAAATAATACTATACTAAGGTTGTTAGGTTAGCTGCACAACTGGTTACTGATCTACAGCACAATGAAACCATAATTTTTGTCACTATCTTTTCTAAAAGAGAAAAATCATGTGCATCTCTACTGGACAAAAATTATTTCTAGCATATAAACCTACAAGTTAACATCTAATGTAATAGAATCTGAGCCCTAACCAATAGTAAATAGTAAGTGAAACAAAGATACAATCTCCCTAAAAATGCTTGAGTATGACAACGAAGGGACAAGGTCATCTCCTTACTTTATATACAAGTTTTGAGTAGTTTTTCTTAACACTTAGAATATATAAGAGAATGAATAAAATACACTTCAAGTACATGGCTATAAAAATTTAGATTTTTCAACCTATAAGTGGAAACAAGTTTCTCTGAGACTCATGTACTAGTATTTATTGGTGTGTTTGTTTAATTACTTATTTATTTTTGCAATAGGCAAAGAGACTCCCAGATTGGCTTGCTCTTCCCAAAGGAAACACTTTATACAAAATCTGATCTTCTTTCCTTTGCTTTAACAGATATCTTTAGGGAGGACAAACCCTACCAGAAGACATACAAAGTTCAGGCCATTTAGACCTTTCCCTAAACTGGTCAGCCAAATTTAAAGAACTTGATTATTATATCTATAAAGAAAAAAATACAGAAACAAACCTTCAGGAACATAGGCTAAGCCAACTTTAAGAAAAAAAGAGGGGGGAGCTTATCTTTTAGAAATCCATTTTACTTTTTCTAGGAACTTGCCTATCAAAGTTTACTAGGAAAGGTGGTTAAGATAAGGCAAAAAATGCTGGGGTAGCCCGCATGCTTCGCCTGTTATCTGGTGCCATGAAGGGGTAGTTACATGGTTACACAGGAGGTTCCATGATGTGACACCATGGGGGATGCATCCATCCCCTGCTCAGACTCTGAGCCGAAAAAGGCTCTGACTGTGCAGAGAGATCACAAGCAGAGGAGAACACAGCAGGGCAGAAGGCAGCACTTAAATGAAAGAGAGGTAAGGGGTGTAGCACTGTGCAGCCAGTGCAATGCACTAATGGAACAGGCAGCCATAACATCTTGTAGAGATATTTGGACAGGAGCAAAGGCTACCATGAAAATCAATAATAAAAACTTAGTGTTCAATAACTACTTGATATCCAGGCTGGTTTGAAATCTTAAATCAGAAGTCATAAATTCCAACAGACGTCAGTATTGGCAGTCACATCATAAATAAGTGTTGTGAGCCCTGGAGGGCCTGTGAGGAGTGAGACTCCCTGGCAGGCCAGCCACTACCCAGGGCAACGGATTGTTGCCATGTGAGAACAGCAGTTTAGTGTTGCCAAACCTTCAAATATTTTTAAAAAGCTGGAATTTAATTTGTATGTTCAATGTCCCAGTTTTAACTTTGACTGAATGTTTTTGAAATGTCAGTGAAAGGCAAACAAAACACATCTATGAGCCAACAGTTTATGACCTCTGCGTTAATCGCATTCCCTTTCTCCTCATAGCCAATATCACCAACGTTATATTAAAATTCCTATCCCCAGATGCCTCATCCCCAGGTTATCTCTTTCTGTCTTGCTTCTTTGGGTGCAAGACACTCTGCCTGACTTTTGATTCAGCTTCTCCTAAGATTTGCCTTTCAAATCCTCTTTCTTGGCTTGATCCACTGCACATTTTGGATGAATGATATTCTACCTCTGTGTTTGACCTTGGCATCTAGAGAATACACCCCAGTTAGAATTTGGCATTTCTACTACTGCTTGTGTGAACAGATTCTGAGCTAGTGTGTGGTTGTGTGTGTGTGTGTGTGAGTGAGAGAGAGAGAGAGAGAGAGAGAGAGAGAGAGAGAGAGACAGACAGAGACAGAGAGAGACAGAGAGAGACAGAGAGAGAGAGAGAGAGAGAGAGAGAGAGAGAATAGTAATAAGAATGCTGAATTAACTTGAGAGAAAGGGACTTGTTCCAACACACAGGTTAAGATATCAATAGCATGGAACACTGAGAACTAGAATTTGACACATCAAGACTATTTCCTTAGCCACACTGGCTAATAATTACTGACAGCAGTCCTCCACTCTGGCTGCACATTACAATTACTTAGGAAGCCTTTATAATATACAAATGATTGATCACCACCCCAGAGATTCTGATGCAATTTGTCTGGATTATATTATTTGGCATCAGTGGGTTTTTAAAGTTCTCCAGGGCCCTTAATGTCCAACAGGGTTACAAACCACTAAGTGAGGAAAATCCTTAGAGCATAATAGTTCAGAAGGTGGACGTTAAAGTCAACTTTAAAGTGAGCTTCAGTTCTGGCTTTATCGCCCAATAACTATGTAACCCTGGCCAACGTGCCTGGAATGTCTAAGGCTCACTCAGTCATGTAAAACACAGAGTCAAATGCCTACTTCCTGAGGCTGTGTAAATGAGGCACTGTTTGTAAAGCGCTTGGTAAGTATAAAATAAATGATAGCTATTATTTTCAGCAGCTGTGACAGAAAATTTTATGACCATTCATTATTTAACAATATTTTTAAATCTTATTATTTAAAAACAACATGTTAAGCACCCATATTAAAATCCTACTAGAGATTATATATATAATGTGCACTCAATCAATATATTGTTTCAGCAAATTATCTTCATAATTACATAGATTGCAATTGAAGAAGTCCCTTAAGCATTGTGACATATAGACACCTGGGCAGAATAGCTCCTTCTCACTCATTATAATCACGTGCAGGGAGATAACACCAAAAAATACAAGTGGGTATTATGTATATGGTAAGATATTAAGCCATCTTAGCAATCTAGCAAACTCTAATTAAAATAACAGTAAAAAATGCCTTTGTGGTCTATCAGCATAGCAAAGACTTTTTTTTTTAACAACAGCATGAAGAAATCTTGAATTTTATGCACTGATGATAAGATAGCAAATTGGTGTGCAATTCTTAAGAAAAATTTGGTAATGTGTATCAAAAGCCTTAAAAATATTGATATCTTTTAGTTCAAAAATTTCACTTTTAAGAATTAATCCTCAAAGAAAAGAATCAGAGATACATCAAGTTTTATAAATACTAATAATTATCTTTATTGCCATCTTATTTATAATAGCAAAAAAGTTGATAAACAACTTAACTGGCCAATTAGAATATACATAATGATGCATTCATATAATGGAATACTACACTGTTATTGAAAAACTAGGGGCCCAATGCATGAAATTCGTGCAAGAGTAGGCCTTCCTTCCCCTGGCTGCTGGCATCGGCTTCCCTCTGGCACCTGGGATCCAGGCTTCCCTCCAGCCGCTGGCAGGCACCCAAGACCCCAGCTTCCCTCACAGCCCCAGCTTCATCTGACGGAAGTCCGGTCTAATTAGCATATTCTGCTTTTATTATTACAGATTGTGCTTTAAAAGGTTACTACATGGCATAGGATAATGCTTACCAAAAACTCTAAAAGTAAGAAGTACACACCTAAGGAGCCTGCAGTGGAGTTTTCAAAACAGAGACCTCCTAGATGTTAAGATTAAAGAGAGAACACGGCTTATCACGCCAGGGAAGTGCTCCTCAGTGTACTATCCTTTCTGAGAAGGATCTGTCCAGCACCAGGGGCCCTCCTTGACATGGAAGGAATGGTGAACCTCCAGCTCAGTGCCAAGGCGGGGGTGTGTTCGAAGCTTTCTATAATTTGGTTAATCCTATCCAGATTTAGAAATGGTGAAACCAGGAAAGTTCCTCGGTGGCAAAACTGAAATTCCTTTTGAATTTCCTTTGCACGTGAAGGGTAACAATGTTCTGTATGAGACTTATCATGGGGTGTTTATCAACATTTAGTATATCCCACGCTGTGACATGAAGCAATGTCTATTTGCCAAGGACTTGATAAAGACCTGTGAATTTATCGTTCAGTTTACTCCTCAGAAGGGAAAACTGATGCCAAGCCCCCATAAACCTGAAACCTTACAGAATGTCAAAGAGAGCCTTGCTCCCCAAACTTCTCATCAGAGGACATCTCAACTCAACCAACAGTGTTATCACACAGCCACTAACAGGAGAGCTGATGGTTGAGGCCTCCCTACAAAGCATAGAGCTGTAGCTTGTCCCTGGGAGACGTGCGGGTGTGCAGATGGATAAGCCCGCAATGCCACAAACATTCAGAATATTCAGATCGCTGGTGGGGATGCTTGTCGAAACACCTGGCTTCCTATATACATGGTCTTCCTCCAGCTGTCCACCTGCCCTACACTGGAGACCACCAACTTCAAAGTGGAATTTGAGGTTAGCATCGTTGTGCTGCTTCATGGTGACCACCTCATCAGGGAGAACTTCCACTGAAACTCTGCAGGATGCAGACCAGGAGGAGGGAGTGTGGACACCAGAGATGCTGGTGGAGATGCAGCTGGTACCCGACCCTCACCGGAGCCAAAGGCAGCACCATAGACTTGATTTCTTGATTGTTCTGTATCAGACATGGACCAAAACCCTCAGATCACAATCACCTTCTTCTACAGCCAGCCCTACTAGTCAGATCTTTTCTTTGAAATTCATTGGAATTTCTTAATGTTACTAGCGGCCTGGTGCATGGATTCGTGCACCGGTGGGGTCCCTCGTCCTGGCCCATGGTGATCAGGCTGAAACTGACTCTCCAACATCCCCTGAGGGGTCCTGGATTGTGAGAGGGTGCAGGCCAGGCCTAGGGACCCCACCGGTGCACGATCAGGGCCAGGGAGGGACCACAGGAGGGCTCCAGAGCGTGCCCAGCCCCTCTCACCCAGTCCCGATCGGCTGGACCTCAGCAGCAAGCTAACCTACTGGTCGGAGCATCTGCCCCCTGGTAGTCAGTGTGCATTATAGCGACTGGTCAAATGGTCAGACACTTAGCATATTAGGCTTTTATTATATAGGATTGGCAAGGTCATTCCCCAGGAAACAAAATTTCCTCTGACTCCTGACTTACCTATTCCTTTTTAGGGGCACAAGATGGTTGTAACAGCAGTTTGAGCTTTGATGGAAAGTGAGGTCCTGGAACAAAAGGAAACCCTCCCCTCCTGGCTAATAGCTGTGGGGGACTCAGGGCAGCAGAGCAACCACATGACTGTGACAGGTGTTCTTCCTTATGACATATGCAGATACTCTGCAAGGACAAATGAAAAGTGTCCTCTACTGGAATTGTGTAGCATTTTTCCCATTTTGTTCTATAGTTCTTTTATATTTTTCATCATGACTTTTATTTATTTTTTAATTAACTTTTATTGGGGAGATATTAGTCAACATGAATATATAGGTTTCATGTGTGGATTAATAAGTTACAAAATCTGTATATAAGACCATGTGCCCACCACCCAAATTCAAATCTTCTCCTGTCACCTCATATTATGATCCCTTGCTCCCCCTACCCCCTCACTCTGGCAACCACCACACTGCTGTTTGTGTTCATAAGTTTCAGTTTTATATTCCACACTAGAGGCTCGGTGCACAAAATTCATGCACGGGGGTGAGGGGGTGTCCCTCAGCCCAGCCTGCACCCTCTCCAATCTGGACTGCTGACTCCCAACCGCTCACCTGCCTGCCTGCCTGATTGCCCCTAACTGCTTCTGCCTGCCAGCCTGATCACCCCCTAACCACTCCCCTGACAGCCTGATTGCCACCTAACTGCTCCCCTGCTGGCCCAGTCACCCCTAACTGCCCTTCTTTGCCAGCCTGGTCACTCCTAACTGCCCTCTCCTGCCAGCCTGGTCACTCCCAACTGCCTTCCTCTGCTGGCCTGATCACCCACAACTGCCCTCCCCTGCTGGCCATCTTGTGGTGGCCATCTTGTGTCCACATGGGGGCGGCCATCTTTGACCACATGGGGGTGGCCATCTTGTGTGTTGGAGTGATGGTCAATTTGCATATTACCTCTTTATTATATAGGATATGAGTGAAATCATTTGGTTCTTAGCTTTTCTGTCTGACTTATTTCACTTTGCATAATGTTCTCAAGGTCCATCCATGTTGTTGCAAATGAAGCTATTTCATCCTTTCTTATGACCATGTAGTACTCTATTGTGAATATATACCACATCTTCTTTATTCAGTCCTCTATCGTAGGGTACCTTGACTGTTTCCAAGTCTTGGCCACCGTGAATAATGCTGCAATAAATATAGGGGTGCATATATCTTTGCATATAAATGATTTCGAGTTTTTCTGGTATATACCCAGGAGTGGGGTTGTTGGATCATATGTTAGCTCTATTTTTAATTTTTTGAGGAATTGTCAGACTGCTTTCCATAATTGTTGTACCAGCAGTGAATGAGGGTTCCCTTTTTTCCACAACCTCTCCAACACTAGTTGTTGCTTGTCTTGTTGATAATGGCCATTCTAACTGGTGTAAGGTGGTATCTCATTGTAGATTTAATTTGCATTTCCCTAATTGGCAGTGAGGTTGAACATCTTTTCATATATCTATTGGCTGTTTGAATATCTTCTTGGGAGAGGTGTATTTTCAGGTCCTCTGCCCACCTTTTTATTGGATTGTTTATTTGTTTGGTGTTGAGTTTTTCGAGTTCTTTATATATTTAGGAAATTAAACCTTTATCAGAGCTCCTGTTTGCAAATATCATCTTCCATCTGGCTGGCTTCCTGTTTGTTTTGTTGTTCATTTCTTTTGCTGTGCAGAAGCTCTTCAGTTTGATATAGTCCCATTCATTTATTTTTGCTTTTACCTTCCTTGCCTTTGGGTCTCTACCACCCAGGTCCATAAATTTGGTACCTATATTTTTTTCTATATAACTTATAGTTTTGGGTCTTATGTTTAAGTCTTTGATCTGTTTTGAATTAATTTTTGTACCTGGGGATAAACTGCAATCCAGTTCATTCATTTGCATGTGGCTTTCCAGTTTTCCCAGCACCATTTATTGAAGAGACTATCTTTACTCCAATGTGCATTTCTGGTTCCTTTGTCAAAAATTATCTGTCCATATACATGTGGTTTTATAGCTTGGCTCTCTATTCTGTTCCATTGATCTGTATATGTTTCTCTGCCAATACCATGCTGTTTTGATTATCGTAGTGTGAAGGCAGCTTGAGCCCCCTGTAAGGGCAGCTTAACCAACCTCTGCAGTAACAGGATGTTTGCTTATCTGTAATCAGCCTAGCCCCTGCTTGCTGCACTGTGCAGACCCACATCCTGGGACAATGAGTTTGTAGAGGCTTTGCCAAAACCAAGTTCCCACGTGTTAGCATCTGATGTCAGCCAGGTGTCTTTTATAATCTACTTTTCAGAAAAATAACTTTTAGAAAAACCCACACAATGATCTGGAAGCAAGAAACAGAATCTGGGGCTATATAAGACTGGGTTCAGCAGGATAAAAATGCTCAGCTTTTGGGAACTGATTCCTCTGAGCCAGCAGGACTGCTTTTGGAATAAAGGTGAATTTCTGCATCTTCTGAGTGCTTGGTGGTCTGTCTCCCGCCTCTGGTTACTTTGCTGTAACATTTGTGGTGCATTGGCCGGGAAAAAAACAGCCAAAACTGCCCCTTTAGGGCACCACTGGTCAGGGCCAATGGCCGGGTCCACTCAGCCAGGCCCCACTGATGACGGGGGAAGGGCGTGCCTCCAGTTATTTACTGGGTTCCAGTGCTCATTGGGCCCAGATGACAGGGGTCCCCGCTCATGCCCCAGTGGACTCCATGGAGGACAGAAAACCTTTCTGGGACCTGATGTCTGACCTGGTAAGTGTCCCCAAGGACTCAATCTGAGTCTCAGCCTGCCTTTAGGGGCAGAAGAGGAGCTTGATCACCTCCTAGGCAGTTTATCTACCTCTGTTCAGGGTCTTCCTGGGGAGGAAGATAAACTTGGACTGACTGGTGTATGAATGAGAGGGTCTCTGTTAACTGTCATTTCATGTCTCTTTGTTGTTTGGTTTCTAGTAAGAGTTTTTATCTGTCTAGAATGTAAGGATTCTACTAAGAAAGAGATATAGGAAATAACCATCTAAACTTCCCAATATTTATCCTAGAGGGCCAGAACTGCAGAAGTACCCTTGAAAAGGCTGCAGAAGTGGCAGCAGTGGGATGGGGGGAGGGAGCACTCTCCTTTAAAAAAAAAATGATATTTTACACTAAAGCTGTTGGAGGCCCAGGAGTTGCTACAGTCCTGAGAACAGACCCTGGGGCCTGCTATCTCCCCACATACACACCCACCTTTCCTTCAGCCTCCTCAGAGTTGTCAAGGTTATGTTATTTCTATTATGCTTCTTAAGAATCCTATATAATAAAAGCCTAATATGCTAAGTGTCTGACTGTTTGACTGTTCAACCAGTCACTATGACGTGCACTGACCACCAGGGGGCAGACACTCCAACCAGTAGGTTAGCATGCTGCTGGGGATCCGGCTGATTGGGACTGGGCAAGATGGGCTGGACATGCCCTGGAGCCCTCTCGTGGTCCCTCGTGGCCCCTCTCTGGATGGCCAGCCCTGATCAGGACTGGGCAAGACAGGCCGGATACACCCTGATCAAATCTGTGCACCAGGCTGGTTTCAGCCTGATCCCCACAGGCCAGGCAGAGGGACCCCACCAGTGCATGAATCTGTGCACCAGGCCTCTACTATATATATTTTTTCCATTGGAAAAATAACCCTATTTCTAAAAGTAAAGGGAAAAGTTTTTTTCCTATATTTTCCTAGGCAGTAATAATTATAAATATATTAATATTAAAAGTCCAGTCACTCAAGAGGAGATTGACTATACTCTCTGTTGGAGGAAGGGGCCAGTCTTCCTTCTCCCTATAAAAGTAGAGAAGCCTAAAAGAGAACAAGGGCAGACAGACAAATGAGATCCCTTGTCTTGCCTTCTTCTTATGCAACCTGGAGACAATCTGAGGGAACATCTCAAGAAAACTATAAAAGTTAGAGAACTAAAAAAATAAAAGTGCAGACGAACTGTTAAAAGATGCTCCAAAGGTCTATGTACATAGAAATAAGAAAGACAGAAACAGAAACCTAACATAATGTTCACAACTGTAGAACAAGTGGCCCAGGGAAAGGCTGGCTCTGAGGGCCAGGAACAGAAGCCACCATAGTATGGACATCCCAAAAAAGGGGGCGCATATAGGTCATAGAGGAAAAAGAAGGGACCCCTCACTGAGTTTTCAGATCCCAAGGCCACATTCTCACCCCCTTCCCAAAGAACAGTTTCTTTATTTTTGACAGTCTTAATACTATCAAAAGCTGAACTCATTATCACCCAAACCTTAGCATGTTATCACTAAGGAAAAGTGTGGCAATTTTAAATCCAAGCAGCTGGAGGCCTGGAAACTGCAGTCCTAAAAGAGGCTGCAGGGCCTGTTCCCTTCCCCCTCCACCTTTTCTCCAGCCTCATATGCCTAATTGATAACTTAAAACTTTGAAACATTGCTGGGTTAAGTAGAAAAAAATTTTAAGACCTAGGTATTTTGAAAATTAAGGTTAAGAATTCTAAGTAATTAGAAAGTATAGCTTTAGTATAATAGAGAAGACATAAGGCTTAAAAATATATTTTGAGAAAAAAGAAGATGATTTCTAAAACTAGTTATTTCTGAAAGTTACAAGGTTTCTAAAAAAAGATTTATAAAAGTTATAAAATACTTATATTTTATAAACTTTATATTTATAAAAAGAAATATTAAAAGAAAATTAAATAAATGACACAGGCCAATAAAACAAGAATAAGTAGAGTAGGGAAACTAAAATAATTAAACAGCAACTTGAAGCCATATAACAAATTCTATCTTTTCTAAACCAAGGACACTTAAGAGTAAATGATTTGCATTTTGCCTCCCTAAACAGAGGGTAAATAGTTTATGTCAATGTACTCAGGGAGACTGATAGCAGAAATCCAATTAATGTCATTTGCTGTCCACACCGAAGGATAAATTAAGTTTAAAAAAAACAAACACCTTATTTTGGTTAGTTCTTTTCTAGTAAAATGATTATTATCTTTTAGTAAAATCAAGTTTGACAATCCTTTAAAGGTCTGAATTTTAAGAAACTTTCTCTTGACCTGGAATTAGTTTTAGAACATCCCAATAGGCTCTGAAATGCCTCAAATGTTTGTTTTCTCTTTCATAAAGGAAAATTTTATACTGAAGGTACATGGGAACCTTTGTCAATACAGTTATAACTAATGTTTATTTGTTAGAATATTAGGTTTTGCAGAAAGGACAACATTTCATGTCATCTGCATTATAATAAAATCCATAGCTGTGTCATTTTAAATTTCTGCTTTTCATTTGGAGACAGTTACTATTTTGTTATAATACATTTGAAAAATATTACATCTTCTGAGGAGTCCACAGAGAGGACTGACAAGAAAACTCAGAAGATCTTAAAGCAAGTTAGTATATTTTTCTCCCTATATGATCCCTCTGAAATTTGGCAATTCTTAATGAATCAATCATGGCAATGCATATCTTTGCATAAATTCAATAAGACCGGTTTCCAATAATGGTTTTATTGACCAAAAATTTTTACTAGGGTGTCATGTTTAAAAGGGTCATGACTTGAAGACTTGATGCCAATCAGAGTGCCATGGAGAAAGCCTGGTATCTTGCTTGGTAGCCCTGGAAATGGATGGCACTGGAGCATCAGGCCCCTACCCTGCCATCACTGATAGTTGGTCAGAGTAGAAGGGGAGCAGTGAGGGTGCCTCTGCGTCCCTGCGGAACCCCCACGCACTCTGGGCCATGGCAAGTAGGAGGGCTGCTGAGGTGGGCTTTGAAGCCTAGGGTGTGAGCCTGGGTGGAGCCACTGTGGGCACAGATGTTGGTGAGGAGCTCACCTAACCCTGATGGCAGCTGGATGGCTTGGCTTCTCTGCCCTGAGGGGCACATTGAGACTCATGAGAATCATGAAATTCCGGCAAAGGTGGTCAGTTACCATTCTTGTTGTGTTTATGCAAACGATCAGGCCAAATTGAAACTAGACTTAATGCAATAGATAAACTGGTCTTAATTTGACTCTTTAATAAAAAGAAGAATAATTTTAGGAAGAAAAATTCTATTTCAATAGGAAATTATTAGAACTGAAATGTTTTCCTTTCCCTTCCACCAGACCATTTGTTATCATTCTTACTGTTTTAATTGCTCAATAATACTAAATTTTATAATGCGGTTTGTTTCTGCCAGGTCACAAGCCCACCTCCTTTCACGCCCAGGCCTCATCATCCCTCTGACAGAGAGCAAGGATCTCGTGGCTCTCAAAGAAACCTTCATCCCTCCTCAGCATGGAAGCAGTTAAGAGCCCACCAACACCTACTTTCCCTAAAAGAATTCAGAGCCAAGATCCTTGGGGGTATGTGTTAGGCAGTTAGACAGACATAAGCAGAGCAAGGATGATGGGCCAACTAGAGGAGAAATAGACCAGACTCTGAGACATGTTTCTCATCACTCCAACTGCTCTGAAGCTGGGAATAGAGAAACCTGTGTAGACTCCCTCTCCCTTCCTCTAAGGAAGCCAACAGATTTTAGATCAACTAATAAAGATAGACTAAGTAAGCCCTGAAGTTCCAGATGTTATTCTAGACCAGATCTCTAGACTGCCATTATGATCCCTTGGGTAATAAAGGTAAAGAAGACTTGAGCTACTGAACACCCTACTCCATAGCTTTGAGTCTTCTATTGAATCCCCAAGGCTGAAAATCAGTTTGAGGATCAAGAGGGGGGAATGTGAAGGCAGCCTGAGCCCCCGTGTAAGGGCAGCTTAACCCAACCTCTGCAGTTAACAGGATGTTTGCTTATCTGTAATCAGCCTAGCCCCTGCTTGCTGCACTGTGCAGACCCACATCCTGGGACAATGAGTTTGTAGAGGCTTTGCCAAAACCAAGTTCCCATGTGCTAGCATCTGATGTCAGCCAGGAGTCTGTTATAACCTACTTTTCAGCAAAATAGCTTTTAGAAAAACCCACACAATGATCTGAAAGCAAGAAACAGAATCTGGGGCTATATAAGACTGGGTTCAGCAGGATAAAAATGCTCAGCTTTTGGGAACTGATTCCTCTGAGCCAGCAGTGCTGCTTTTGGAATAAAGGTGAATTTCTGCATCTTCTGAGTGCTTGGTGGTCTGTCTCCCGCCTCTGGTTACTTTGCTGTAACAGTAGCTCTGTAGTATATTTTGAAGTCAGGTAGTGTGATACCTCCAGCATCATTATTTTTTTTTCCCTTTTTTTCAGGATTGCTTTGGCTATTCTGGGTCTTTTGTGGTTCCATGCAAATCTGATGATTTCTTATTCTATTTCTTTAACCCTTTGCACTCGCTTGCTTTTTTCTCGATTCCTTTATTCTACTCAGGATTTAATTTTTTAAAATACCCCAGATTTTACAAAGCGCAGCAGTAGAATAAAAAACTGGAGTTTCTTTTCATACAAACTTATTTATTTGGATTTTTTTATATTTCATATTATTGATACATTCAATACAATTCGACATACAAGCTGCTACTGATGCTAACTGTGTCGAGTCACACTCGACATCCAAGTGCAAAAGGTTAAAACATGACATTAGGATTTTTATAGGGATTGCATTAAATCTGTATATTGCTTTGGGTAAAATGGCCATTTTAACTATGCTAATTATTCCAAACTATGAACATGGGATATTTTTTCATTTTGTTGTGTCTTTTTCAATCTCTTTTAATAATATCTTATAATTTTTAGTGTATAGGCCTTTCACATTCTTTGTTAAGTTTATTCCTAGGTATTTTATTCCTTTGGTTGCTATTGTTTTCTCCATTTCTTTTTCTGAAGTTTTGTTGTTGGTATACAGGAAGGCAATGGATTTTTGCACATTTATTTTGTACCCTGCAACTTGACTGGATTTGTTTATTGTTTACAGTAGTTTTTTGGTAGAGTCTTTAGGTTTTTCTATATATACCATCAAGTTATCCACAAAAAGTGACAGTTTGACCTCTTCCTTCCCTATTTGAATGCCTTTTATATCTTTATCTTGCCTTATTGCTCTGGCTAGAACTTTTATTACTAACCTATATAATAAAAGCCTAATGTGCTAAGTTTCCGGTCATCCATTCAACCAATCAAAGCATAATATGCTAATGATATGTTAAGGCTGCTCAACCACTCGCCATGACATGCACTGACCACCAGGAGGCAGACACTCCAACCGGTAGGTTAGCTTGCTGCTGGGATCTGGCCAATCAGGACTGAGTGAGACAGGCCAGACACACCCTGGAGCCTTCCCATGGTCCCTCCCCTGCTGGCCAACCTCCCATGTCCCTCCCCGGCCCCGATTGTGCACTGGTGGGGCCCCTTGGCCTGGCCTGTGCCCTCTCGCAATCCGGGCTGAGGGGACCCCCCCCCTCCAGTGCATGAATTTTATGCACTGGGCCTCTAGTATATATATACTAGTAAAAGCCTAAGCAACCAAATAACCGTTCGACCAATAGCTATGATATGCACTGACCACCAGGGGGCAGATTCTCAATGCACAAGCATGGAAACATGGAACAGACTGATGAATATCAGAGGGAAGCGGGAGGACAGGAGGAGATTAACCAAAGATCTTATATGCATACTAGAGGCCTGGTGCATGGATTCATGCACCAGTGGGGTCCCTCAGCCTGGCCTGCGCCCTCTCACAATCTGGGACCCCTTGGGGGATGTTGGACTGCCAGTTTTGGCTGCCTTAGAGTATAGAAGAAAAACAGCAAAGATGTAAGGCATGGATGTGCTCTTGCCAGAGAGTGGTGTGGCTCCTTTGTATTGAGGCTTTAGTTACCAAGGAAGGTAGAGAGAGTTGGGAATGGCACCAACTCCTGTCGGAAGCTAATACACTTTAATGCTGATCCAATCCTGTATCTCCAGGGCAGAGATTTCTTGAAAACCTAACGTAAGACAGAGGCACATTAACATGGAATCAAGAATGCCAATCTTGCCGAAACCGGTTTGGCTCAGTGGATAGACCGTCGGCCTGCAGACTCAAGGGTCCCAGGTTCGATTCCGGTCAAGGGCATGTATGTTGGTTGCGGGCACATTCCCAGCAGGGGGTGTGCAAGAGGCAGCTGACCGATGTTTCTGACTCTCTGTCCCTCTCTCTTCCTCTCTGTAAAAAATCAATGAAATATATTTTAAAAAAAAAAGAATGCCAATCTCTCAGACTCCTATTCCAGAGCATTCACTCTTTAGGGAGTGACTCCCCAGACAGTAGAAGGGGACAGTGAGGGTTTTCGGTGAAAAAGAATGAGCAGTGGTCTGCCCCAAGTCAAAACTAATCAGGGCTATTATTTACATCAGTGATTTTCATCCTTTTTCATATCATGGCACACACACATAAACTAATTACTAAAATTCTGAGGCACACCAAAAAATATACTTTTGCTGATCTGACAAAAGAACAACACAGGTATAATTTTGATTTATTCACACTGATGGCTGTTGTTGTGTTGGCTGCTGTCATTTTTTTTATTTGACTGTCTGTTGAAATTGCTGACTCAGAACAATTGGAGGCTGGGATGCAATCCCTAGCCATGACCACAAGGTGTCACAGTGACTCCATATAAGGTTATTCCTCACCATCTTCATGAGAAGAGAAGTAACTGCACTATAGCTAGTTAATAGTCTTCAAAAATGGGAGGAGACTCGCAGGGAATCCAGGAATGTTGATACATTGAAAAGGAAGCTATGACAGCGGTGACAGAGGCCACACAGACAGAGCTTCCAGTCCACCTGGAATGTACTGGCCATTCAATGGGAGCCACAGTTGAAGATGCAATGTCAAAGATGTTTTTCAAATGTATTACTAATGGGAACAGTGACTGGTGGAGATACTGTAATAGTTGTCTTAATTTTTCAATGCTTTCATCTGTGTTTTGCAATATGCATACACGCTTAAAACTATTCTTGGACCTAATTACTAAATTATTTTTCAACCTGGAAGTCAGGAACATTTGGAAATAAACTAAAGATGTGGAGGTAAGACTATGTGCCCAGCCATGCTTCAGGATTCTCAGAAATCATTGCAGACCCCAGGTAGAAATGTTCATCTCTGAGCCCTCCCAGTTGCTTTGACCACTCCAATTAGAGGGATGTTCTCCCTGTCTCCTCTGATTAATCATTAATGAACTAGAGGCCCAGTGCATGAAATTCATGCATGGGGAGGGGGGTCCCCTCAACCCA
Source organism: Eptesicus fuscus (assembly GCF_027574615.1). NCBI lineage: Eukaryota > Metazoa > Chordata > Mammalia > Chiroptera > Vespertilionidae > Eptesicus > Eptesicus fuscus. The sequence goes on from NC_072481.1 coordinate 91,722,934, forward strand.
GTCTGCACCCTCTCCAATCCAGGATCCCTCTCACAACCCAGGACCACTGGCTCCTAACTGCTCACCTGCCTGCCTGCCTGATCACCCCTAACTGCCCCCACGGCTGACCTGATTGCCTGTAACTGCCACCTCTGCCAAGCCCCCACTGCAGGCCTGGTCACCCCTAACTGCCCCCCCCCCACCAACCTGGTCACCCCAAATTGCCCCCCTGACAGCCTGGTCACCCCCAATCGCCCCCCCATGCCGACCAGGTCACCCCTCACTGCCCCTCTCTGCCGGCCTGGTCACTCTTCACTGCCCCCCTCTCCTGGCCTGGTTACCCCTAACTGCCCCGCCAGCCTGGTCATCCCCAACTGTTCCCCCACCACCAGCCTGGTCAACCCAACTGCCCCCCCTGCCAGCCTGGTCGCCCCTTACACCCCTCCCCCTTGCTGGCCTGGTCACCCCTCACTGGCCCCCCTGCTGGCCTGGTTGGCTGCCAACTGTCCCCTCTGCCAGCCTGGTTGCCCCTCACTGCCCCCCTCTGCTGGCCTGGTCACCCCACAGAGCCTGCTGTTCAGTCATTTGGTCGTCCCTCACTAACCCCTCTCCTGGCCTGGTTGCCCCATGCAGCCTGCTGTCCAGTTGTTTGGTCATCCCTCACTAACCCCCCTGCCAGCCTGGTCAACAGCCTGCTGTTCAGTCGTTACTGTGAGGGCATCCTGACCAATTTGCATATCACACTTTTATTAGTATAGATACTTACAAGCTTCCACCTAACACTATGCAGTGTAATGTGCGAGATGCTGAGGAATCAGAGACACATAATACTAGAGACCTCCTCTCTAAGAACTCAAATGTAGGTGTGGAGACAGTTTTATAACCAAAGATGGTGGTGGTTGTGGGACCACTCCACCGTTGTTTTTTCTCATATTGCATCTCTTTCATTTCCATGTCATTACTATATTTGACTGTTTAAGAGGTGTTTCCATGGTGATGCTAACACACCTGCATAGAGATTTGGCTACAATAAACTTCTAGGTTCCTAGCATCCCATCTAGGGCTAGTTTGCCCATCTCTGATCCATAAGTCTGAAGACTAGTTGGCGATTCCTCTTCTATCTGCTGTACTTTTGTGCTTTATTGGTGAGGGAAAATCGGGTCTACTAGATTTGAGCATTTAGCAACATGTGGTTGAGCAGAAGGACTCCTTGAAGATATTTCTTTCTTTGTCATTGAGGCAGGATAGTAAGAAGCCAGGGAAATTTCTTAACAAGTGGAATAAGAGAAACTGAGACAAAATCATTAGACAAGATTAAACAATTCGAGCAATTTATAGCAGCTAAAAAATCACAAGGCTTTATCTCCCTAACCAAAGACACTTAGGAGCAAATAGTTTACACATTCCAGACTGTCCCAGGGAAGACCGGCCTTGGTCCCGGTTCCTCTTCAATGACGTTCTTTAAAAATAAAACTAATCCTAAAATAACCCTGGCCCCTTTGTGCACACATCTTGATGAATCAACATATCGAAGGACACATCTGAAAAACTAATGAATATTCTGTTGAGACCCTCCCCATAAACCTCCCCTAGGATTCCAGCTGGCAAAGAGAGATAAAAAGCCTCAAGATAAAGGAGCCACACCACGCTCTGGCAAGAGCACATCCATGCCTTCTATCTTTGCTGTTTTCCTTCTATACTCTAAGGCAGCCACGAGACTTATAACCAGGGGAGCAGTGGGCAGTGGCAACTCAACCCGGGCTAAGCCCTGAATCTGTCTCCAAGGTCCCCTTTTCTGTCACTTTTCCTCTCCCATTGCCTTTTCTATCTTAATTAAGCCCCTCTTTTATTTCACTGTCCCCAGCTTTAATAAACAGACTCTCAAAACCACCTTGATTTGTGTTGTAAAATCTTTCCTACACAGAGTCAGGAGCCCATACACTCCTGGCAGACCCACCCCAGGCCCAGACCCATCCAGTGCATCATGGGCCTGTCTGCTTAACATATTCATGAAGGTTTCGAGTCTAGAACCTTGGGATTGGTGTGAAGGGACTTAGATGCTGTTACTCCAAATATCCTTCAAACTTTAAGAAAACTTGTCCTGTAGGAATCCACTCCAGGGAAGGATTGTATAAATGAAAGAATAGACTACTTGCCCAGCCAGTATGGCTATGAACGTCAACCTATGCACCAGGAGGTCATGGTTTGATTCCTGGTCAGGGCACATGCCTGGGTTGTGGGCTTGATCCTCAGTGTGTGGCATGCAGGAGGCAACCGATCGATGATTCTCTCTCATCACTGATGTTTCTATCTCTCTCTCTCCCTCTCCCTTCCTCTCTCTGAAATCAATAAAAATGTATTTTTAAAAAGAATATACTATCTTATGGGAACTATTCTTGACAAAAGTTTTGACTACCTAATATTTTCCTGGAAGAATTATACTTATTAACTGAGGATGAAGGTCTGCCCCTACCTATTACCCAGCATTGATAACTGGAGCAAAAACAAGGGGGTGGGGGTAAGAAAACGTAGATAACACCAGAACTTCCTCATGTAGTCAGTCATGTTTGTTGAGGGCCTCTTCTATGCCCTAGATAGGTAATCAGGGTGGTGGAACAGCCACTTTGGGCTGGTGAGAAGGGCAGGAGCAAAAAGCCAATGGCCATACAGAAAGGACATTTTGAAGACTACAGAGGCAAAGCATAATTAGAACCCAGGGTAAAAGGAAGGATAAGAAGGGGCTTAGAGAAGCAGTAATTCCACTGAGAGTGGTGCCATCATTACACGGTGTGTGCCCACGTGGCTGGGAAAATGGGAGAGGAGGTAATTACAGCACAGCGTGGTGAGTGCTATTCACAGAGAGAGGCACCGGTGGTGTGGGAGCAGAGAAGAGAAATTTCTTCCTCCTCCTCGGGGAAAAGATAGCAAGAAAGGAGGAGTTTTGCATTAATAGCGACTGCTCCTTATGGCAGGGTGGGCCTTGAGGGGCAGATGGCACTTGCTAAGTCAGAACCAAGACAGGTGCCACATTGCACATGGGATTGATCCTGACCAAGTGATTCAAACACTTACTGGAATTGCTCTTGGTCATCAGAGAAGTCCTCACAGACAAGGAATAGAAATTTAAAGAGGACAGTATAATGTGCAGATAGATGTGGTCTACAAAGAAATGAATGGTCTGGTCTCTGCACCATCTTTCAATCCTGTAAAAAGGAATCTCTTGCTCCTTAATTACAGTTCTTTGGAGCCCACAGGGCTTTCCAAAATAATCGCATCACGTGTTGGACCTAAAGGCCCTTTGTTGGGATAAAGTATCATTTAAAGCACCAGGAACAGGAAAGGAAGCTCTGAGAACTGCCTTCAGTACTGGCCGGGCCTGCTGGGCCCCATGTGGTGGGAAGCCACCAGCTCCTTACAGGAAACCGAGGAGGAGGGCACTCACCAGGTTGCTCTTTTGATGTAAATAACAAAACACTGTCCTAAGAGCCTCAAAGCAGAAGTAAATGAAAGCCTTTTATCTGAAAATATGAAACAAAGGTGGAAAGACAGACTAAATGAATTAGTAACTCCAACAAAATATACAAAAATAGAAAAGAAAAAAAGTATTGAGCTAGCTTTGAATGCATATGTAAAACTCCCGTGCCTGGGTCACAATAACAATGTTTATTATAGATAAACAACAACATAGCCGCCTGCAAAAAGAAAAAAAAAGAGAGGAGAGATTTAGACTAGTCCTATCTAATAAAGAGGGAATATGAAAATTGATCATCACACCGTCACAAAGATGGCGGCACCCATAGCCACAAGATGGTGGCACCCAGTCCTTCCAGCCCCTCCGGGGGAAGTGGCAGGCACACGGCGCAGCCAGGCCTGCCCTCAGCCCCCCAGCCGCCCGAGGCATAGGCAAGCCAGGGCCAGCCTGAGGCACAGGCAAGCCTCGGATATTGTCTGCCCAGCCTCACAGGGCCGCCCAAGGCTCAGGTAACCAGGGCCAGCTGAGGCTTGTGCTGCAGGCAATGGCAGCAGCAGAGGTGTGATGGGGCATCATCTTCCCCTGATCGCCAGGTCACCTCCTGCCCCTGTGGGATCCCAGACTGTGAGAGGGGGCAGGCCGGGCTGAGGGATGCCCCCTCCAGTGGATGAATTTTCATGCACCGGGCCTCTAGTTCTGTCACATTTGCCACACAATTTGGACTCAGCTTATACTTTTGGCACTTACTTAGCTTAACCAAACTATACTCAGGTGAGAAAGGATCACCTGATAGAGCCCAGAAAGAAATAACTAAAAATAGAAATTGGGTGGAGTTAGAGTTCTTAAAGGATAAGCACTTCCCAGTTCTCTCAAAACTTGACCAAGAGCCCTGACTGGTTTGGCTCAGTGGATAGAGCGTCGGCCTGCAGACTCAAGGGTCCCAGGTTTGATTCCGGTCAAGGGCATGTACCTTGCTTGCCAGCACATACCCAGTAGGGAATGTGTAGGAGGCAGCTGATCGATGTTTCTCTCTCAACCATATTTCTAACTCTCTATCCCTCTCCCTTCCTCTCTGTAAAAAATCAATAAAATATGTATTAAAAAAAAAAAAAAAACTTGACCAAGAGCCTGGCTTGTGTGGCTTAGCTGATTGAACACCATTCCATGAACCAGGAGGTAACAGTTCAATTCCTGGTCAAGGCACATGTCTGGGTTGCATGCTCAATCCCCAGTAGGGGGCATGCAGGAAGCAACCCAGTAAGGAATATGCAGGAGGCAGCCTATCAATGTTTTCTTTATCATCAATGTTTCTCTCTCTTCCTCTCCCTTCCTCTCTCTGGAATCAATAAAAATATTTTTAAACTTGACCAAGAAATATATTAGATGGCTTTTTTTTTTACCTTTAATTTTTCTGTACCAAGCCCCTTACCTGATATGAGTACCACTTCCTATAACTGTATGGTCACTTTCTTTTCTAAATTCTTTCACCTGTACTGTAGTAATGTGCAGTTCTTCCAGACAGAAATTGTTAACAAACAAAACTCAACCAAGTAAACTTGAAGATCTAATTGGTTTTATTAAGTGATTTATGGATTGCTCCAGTGAGTCCTATAAAATAGATAATTTTTATAGGCAGAGAGTTAAAAGAGTGGGTCATTTCAGACAAGGTCACCTTCCTTTAGGGACAGTCTTATCAGGCAGATGACCTCACTAGTGCTGACTAGAAAATCCAGACTGGTTTAAATTCCAACCTGGAAGAGACTGAAATGGCCAGTAAGTCAGTTAAGTTTTATTTGGTGATGTTGCCTAGCAAAAGTGTCTCCATTTTGGCCTGTTTCTTTCTTTAACAAAATAAAAAAGTGTTAAGAATTCTATGTGGGTGCCCTTTTTCTGGCTCTGCTGCCACTAGACTTTGGGTTTTTAACTCTGATTGTGAGGATGAGTTCTGTAAGGTCCTGTAGATGTAAAAAACATACAAACCTGTAGAGAATTTTTATAAAAGCTTATTTGAGCCAAACTGATGACATATGCTGGGGGGAAAGATTTCAATGCTCCAGAAAATAACAGTTTTGCAGCTTCTTTTACTAGTATGCATTTGGAATTAAGGAGGGAACATAAGGAAGATTGGAGAAAGCAAGGTGGCGATTGAATTACAGGATAGTTAACAAGATTACTTGTTCTCTTGAGGGTTAATACCCCCTTTGAGGTATTATTTCTGGTATTTCCAAGCTGTGTTAACCTAGAACAATAAGCAGGGCTGGCTTAAAACCTTTCACTAAAGAAGTTATAGGCCTCGAGCACAACTATCCTCTAGGACCTGCCCAGTTAGAAATTTATGATCAGATCATCCTGTGAGGTTACTTTCTATAGAATCCCAAATCCTTTTCTTTTTTTGGTCCACAGTACAGATTTTATATATAACTCGAGGGCCAGTGCATGAAATTTGTGCATGGGGGGGGGGGGTGTCCCTCAGCCCAGCCTGCACCCTCTCCAATCTGGGACCCCTGTGGGATTGGACCTAAACTAGCAGTTGGACATCCCTCTCACAAACCGGGACTGCTGGCTCCCAACCACTCACCTGCCTGCCTACCTGATTGCCCCTAACCACTTCTGCCTGCCATCCTGATCACCCACTACCACTCCCCTGCCAACCTGATCAACGCCTACCTGCTCCCCTGTTGGCCCAATTGCCCCCAACTGCCCTCCCCTGCAGGCCTGGTCCCCCTCAACTGCCCTCCCCTGCCAGCCTGGTTGCCCCCAACTTCCCTCCCCTGCAGGCCTGGTTGCCCCCAACTGCCCTCCCCTGCAGGCCTGGTCACCCCTAACTGCCCTCCCCTGCCGGCCATCTTATGGTGGCCATCTTGTGACCACATGGGGGCAGCCATCTTGAGTAAGGGTGTGATGGTCAATTTGCATATCACCTCTTTATTATATAGGATAATTATAATTATAGCAGGAATTTTTAAACTCAAGACTTTAAGTAGACAACAAAAATGTTAGTTGAGAATGACTACACTCATACTTTGTAATAAGAATTATGTTCAAATCATAACATATGATCATAAAGGATATACAGTGGGTTGTGAAATTGATTCCTAATCTCTCCAAAGAAACTAGAGATATTTAAGCTGAGCATTCCCTTGATGCCTCTCACATTGTTCCTAAGTGCTCTGATTTGAAGAATGACTGATCAAAAAGTGTAGGTCACATTGCTTCAGCGAGGTACAGTGGTAGAAGGTGAAGTGTACATATAATCTTTGAAAGCCTGACAAAATAAAGTAAATAATGCATCTGGTTAACAAAGTAAATTGTGAAATCAATACAACTCTACCTGCTCTTATACAGTGAAACCAACTTTTTCTTCAAGACATAATATGAAGACCCAAGAAGGACCCCAAGGGGCACCATGTTGATAAGTACCAATCATCTACACCTTTTCCTCCAGTTTTGTTTTACTTTTTTATGGTAGACTGTATGGTATCTACTCAATTAAAGGCCATAGCCTCATGGAAAATCCAAGTTATCTTAACTGAAGCAAGTCTAAAGTCACATCAGGGAAATGACACTGTGCTGAGTAACAAGATAAGGAACCAGGTGAGGTGAATCACAGAAGGCCAACAGTAAGAGCACACAGCAGAGAAAAAAAGTTGGGGATAACATGAGTATTTCAGAGGCCTGTTTTTTAGGTAAACTTGCTATGTGATATGGGGGTGAGTTCAGCTTTAAGAAATTGAGTGGGGCAATGACAGATAAATAGAACAATGGGACAGGTTAGAGAGCCTAGAAGCATGTGCATACATATTAGTGTAGTTGCTCTAGAAGCAAGCTCTGAGACAAGAATTTGGGGTGAAGCAGTTTATTTGGGAGGTATGAGGAGTTGAAATAGGAAGAGAGGCAGTCTAGAGGGTGAATAGCTAACTGAGCCAGCTTCAACAGTGAGCTAAGGGAAGATTTTTCATGGGAGAATGCTGTGAGAAGGTCTAAAACATGTCTCAGAATGATCGATCCCACCAGAGGAGTGAGGGAGGGAACTGGAATATTCCTAAGCCAAGTTCTTTCAGACTTTGGTTGTGAACTGCTCCCACAGATATTAACTCCCCAGCACTTTTCAGCTTCTGTGGTTCTGGAAGTCCTCAGGCACAGAGATCAAGTGATGGTGACTGGAAGTCATCAGGAGCACAGTGAAAAGGTACACTACATGTATGTTATATTTGGTATATGAAAGAGGTAACCCTACAAAGAGTGAGGGGGGGAAATGACTATTCTAAAGATGATGTTGGGACAAATGACTATCCATATGACAAAAGGTAAAATTAGTTCCTTATCTCACACTATATACAAAAATAGAGTCTAGGTGGACTAAAGACCTAGATGTAAAAAGAAAGAATATGTATAAATCATGGATAAATATCTTCATGAAATCTGGATATGAAAGGATTTTTTAAGAAGTGAAAACCAAAAATTATAAAGAAAAATACCCTATATAATAAAAGCCTAATATGCTAAGTGTCCGGTTGACTGGTCAGCTATTCAACCAATCAAAGCATAATATGCTAATGATATGCTAAGGCCGCTCAACCGCTTGCTATGATGTGCACTGACCACAAGGGGGCAGACAGTCAACCGGTCGACCAGTTGCTATGATGTGCACTGACCACCAGGGGGCAGATGCTCCAACCAGTAGGTTAGCTTGCTGCTGGGGTCTGGCCAATCAAAACTGGGTGAGATGGGCCAGACACACCCTGGAGCCTTCCTGCAGTCCCTCCCCTGCTGTCAAACCTCCTGTGTCCCTCCCGGACCCTGATAGTGCACTGGTGGGGTCCCTTGGCCTGGCCTGTGCCCTCTTGCAATCCGGGACCCCTCAGGGGATGTTGGAGAGCCGGTTGTGGCCCGATCCCGCAGGCCAAGCTGAGGGACCCTGCTGGTGCACAAATTCACGCACCGGGCCTCTAGTTTTAAAGAATAAACACTTGAGCCTTAGCCAGTGTTGTTCAGTGGTTGTAGTATCAGCCCAAACACAGAAGGGTTTTGGGTTCAATTCATGGTCAAGGTCAGGTACCTGGGTTGCAGGTTCAAGCCTGGACCCAGGGCGGTGGCAACTGATTGAGGTGTCTCTCTGAGATCAATGTTTCTCTCTCTCTCTCACTCTCTCTCTTTCCTCCCCCCATCCCTTTCCTCCCTCCCTTCCACTCTCTAAAAATCAATGGAAAAATATCCTCAGGTGAGAATTAACAACAAAAAGTGAAAAAGGAATAAACACTTGATAAAATTCAATGATTAAACATAAAATACGATTAAAAATAAGTCCTAGCAAACTTAGAAAAGAAGGTAATTTTCTTAATAAAGAAAATTTACAACAGTCCTACAGCAAACATATTTAATTATAAAATATTGCAACCTCTTCTCCTCAGAGAAAAGATGAGACAATTATGTATGTCTGCCATCACCACTTGTGTTCAACATTGTACTAGAGATCTTAACTAGCAAGAAGGACTTACAAGAAGGCAAGAAAGAGGGGAGAGTAAGGTTAAAAAGGAAGACATAAAGCTACCATTATTTGTAGACAACAACTATCTGTACATATAAAATAAAATAAAATAAATTATTAGAATGAAGAAGTAAATTTAGTAGTGTTGAAGACTATATGGTCAATTTGCAAAAATTAACTTAATTTCTATATATTACCAAAAAATATTATAAAATAGCAGCATCAGAAAAAAATATGTAGAATAAATCAAACAAAAGATTTATAAGACCTCTATATAGAAAACTACAAAATAGAAAAAAAAATATTCAAAAGTTAAATAAATGAAGAGCTATTCCATGTTCATAGATTGAAAGAACATTGTAGTTACCTCTCCGGGTAACTCAGTTGGTTAGAGCATAGTCCTGACATGCTAAGGGTGTGGGTTTGATCCCCAGTCAGGGTACATACAATGAATGCATAAATAATTGGAACAACAAATTGGTGTTTCTCTCTCTGTCTCTCTCTCCCTCCTTCCTCTCTCTCTAAAATCAAGAAATAAAAGTGTAAAAAAAAAAAAAAGGAATGTTATAAATATGTCATTCTCACCACATGGAACTATAGATGCAATATGATCCCAATCAAAATCCCAGCAGAGCTTTGTTGTTTGGTTTGGTTTAGCATGGAAAGAGACAAACATGGAAATGTAAGGCTGACACTATCTTAAAGACAGCAGACATACAACAACATACATCCAGGTCTATTATAAAACTGCAATAATTAAATTAACATGATAAACTTGAAAGTATAGACAAATAGAACAAATGAGATAGCAGAGAGTTCAGAAACAGACGCACACATATACTGTATTAGGGAAAATGGTCCTCTTAATAAAGCTGCTGGGAGAATTGGCTGTCTCTACAGGGAAAAAAATTAATCCTGGCTCCTCCTTTACACCATAGACAAAAACCTGGTCCAGGGGGATTTTTTTTTAACTAAATATGAGAAGTAACACAATAAAGCTTCTTAAAAATAAAATAGAAAGGTATCTTCATGACTCTTAAGTAGGCAAAGATTTTTTAAACAGTACATTTTTAAAAATCAACCCTACAGGATAAGTTTGATCAATCGAAGAAGCTAAGAATTTCTGTACATTCAGAAAAAGTAAGTCATCAAAAGAAAAAAATACAAAGCCAATAAAAGACAAATATCTGGAACAAAACAAACTGTTGTAAATCAATAAGAAAAGACAGAGAACCCAATATAAAAATGGGCAAAAATTCAAATAGGCACCCCAAATAAAGACATAAATAATCAAAGATGTTTAACATCATTAATTACTCATGAAGTATAAGCAAATTGAAATTGATACCATTGTAATAATCTGGTTATTATTTTACAGGAAAGAAGTAAGGGGAAGACTAAATAATATAGGCATGCCATTTATACAGCTTTTGCTAGAAAGCTGTGATTTAACATTCAAGTCTGTTCCCTGCTGATCGATGGGGGAAGGGACTGGACAAAGGCAGGTTACCAGTGGTTGGCAAACCGTGGCTCTTTGGCCCCTTACGTGTGGCTCGGCGTTAGAACCACTTCTTCAAAATAGACTTGCCCAGGCCGAAAACCGACTTCTGCGCATGGGCCACGAAGTTTCCATCGCACTGTACGTGTGCGCCCGCATGTGGTATTTTGTGGAAGAACCACACTCAAGGGGCCAAAGAGCTGCATGTGGCTCTCGAGCTGCGGTTTGCCAACCACTGGGGGTTAGACGAATGCCCAGTAAGGCCTAAGTGGCGTGGGAAAGTGCTTACCTGTCTACCAATCACACCTGGGAACAAGTAATTGCCCAGAATAGGTATGCCTACTGCTGGGGCTCAAAACTTGAATATTTAAACTTCTGAACAAAGGCAGTTTGCTCTCTTGGCTCTTGCCTCTCCTGCTTGCCTACACTCCTGTGACTCCTGTTACGGGGGTATCCCATGTGGCTCATGGCCACGTGGGCTCCACACAATGGACTGATGGACTTTAATTAGCCTGAATGCTGAACTGGACCCAGCTGCAACATGGAACCAAAACTCTGGACACTGGCTTTGCTTCTGGCTCTGCTGGAGCCCCAGTTGTACGATCTCCAGGGCTGGGTTTGGGACTTTACAACCTGAGGCATGTAGCTCCACAATGCAAATAAAGTCATTTACCACATCCCATTCTCCATAGGGGCTTCTGAAAGTGCTCATTTCAGCGGTGCCCCAAGAACCCCACTCCCACAAGAAGCAGAGGAATCCCACTCATGTATTCCTCCAATAACAAAACTACAATGAAATACCAATATACACCCATTAAAATGGCTCAAATATTTAAAATGACACTATCAAGTACAGGTAAGACTGTGGAAACTTCTGGTAAGAGTGTGAGTTACTGCAGTTATTTAGGAAAACTGGCAGTATCAACTACAGCTGAAAAAACACATTCCATTCCTATGCATCTGCCCAATACAAATTCACACAATTGTGTACCAAACACCATGAACATTAATGTTCACAACAGCATCATTTGTACAACAAGAAAGAGAAAAGCATGACATCCAGGAAAGGAGGAATACAACACAGAAAATAGACAAAGGGAATTCCAAGAATAGGACCAAAGAAAAATCCCAGGACAACAGGGGAACAGAGGGCAACTAGCACAGAGGGGAGAAAAAGGGTAATCTCAACTATCATCAACAAATCAACAAACGACAAGTGCTGGCGAGGATGCGGAGAAAAAGGAACCCTCGTGCACTGCTGGTGGGAATGCAGACTGGTGCAGCCACTGTGGAGAACAGTATGGCGTTTCCTCAAATTAAAAATGGAATTCCCATTTGACCCAGTGATCCCACTTCTAGGAATATATCCCAAGAAACTAGAAACACCAATCAGAAAAGATATATGCACCCCTATGTTCATAGCAGTGTAATTTACAATAGCTAAGATTTGGAAACAGCCTAAGTGCCCATCAGCAGATGAGTGGATTAGAAAACTGTGGTACATCTGCACAATGGAATACTATGCTGCTGTAAAACAGAAGGAATTCTTACCATTTGCAACAGCATGGATAGAGCTGGAGAGCATTGTACTAAGTGAAATAAGTCAGTCAGAGAAAGATAAATATCACACGATCTCACTCATTGTGGAATATAATTAGCAACATAAACTGATGAACAAAAGCAGATCCAGAGACAGAGAAGCATCGATCAGATGCTCAAACCTCAGAGGGAAGGTAGGGGAGGGCAGGGGTTAGGCAGGGAGATCAACCAAAGGACTTGTATGCATGCATATAAGCCTAACCAATGGACAGAGATACCAGGGGGGTGAGGGCATGAACGGGAGTGGGGTGGGGGTGCAAAGGGGGGATAAGGACACATATGTAATACCTTAATCAATAAAAAATTTTATAAAATCAATGCAACAGAAGAAAGGAGGGGTAATCTCCAGTAGGTGTCTTTGGAAGAAAAAAATGGAACCAACAGATTATTTGATGTGAATCACCTTGAGGAAAATTGCACTGTGAAGCGATGACATGATGAGATGTGTGCAAAGAATTAGCAATGAATGCAAATAAAGACGCAGGTACCTGCTACTTTCCGGGGGGGGGGGGTGAGGAAATGATCATGGTACACTACCACTATCAGCTGCAAAGATTATCTGCAGATGTATATTAATATACTGAATATTGCTTTGCAAATTGAGTGACTGTGTAGGAGGGTAGGGGAGGAGTTTCAGAGACAAAGACCTTGTAAGAAAGATAAATCTTTGTCACAATAGGCAGTCAATAGGTAATGTCTAAATTTTGAAAATAATTAGATGTACAAGGACCAGAAGAGACAGATAAAATAATTGAACGTAACTGTCTCTGGTGGAGATTCCAGAGGGAGTAGGGAAGGGGAAGAAAGGGAACCACTGCGTTTGATTTTTTACAATTCTGTGCTCATCTTACTTCAATAACATGAAAATTAAGTAATTAAACAGAGAAAGAATGAAATGAGGAAAAAAGTCTAAAAGTCTAAAATTATAAACAAAAATATTAGTAGAGGTGTCCTGTGATTACAGGCTATTATTTGTTCTTTCTTTTGGCTTCTTTGATTTTTCTACAATGGACATTTTTAACAATAAAATGATAAAATGAATTCTTAGGCAGAATATTTTATTTCTCTGAGGTCATAATTGTCTTACGTCAGGGAACTCCCCAGGGAGCTATTACAGGTCGTGGGGCAATAGAATCAGAACTCAGGAATCGAGCTGGGGCCTAGGCAAAGGTGACATCACTGAACCAGGAGAGAGCAACCAAGTGGTCCCAGCAGCACCTAAAAGAGCACCCCATGTTCAGATAGATTCCTGAATCAGTCCGTGCACAAGTCTGAGAGGAGGGTAGGGGCATAGGGGCTAATGGTGGCTGTAGAAGCCGGGCGGAGATTGAGTATCAGGAGCCCACACAGGCTGGCATTGTTCAGAAGCGGCCCTGCCTTCAGTGCTCAAGTAGGATCTGTTTTCAAGCAGTCATCTAAGCTGGGGACAGGTGAAGCCTCGGTCTTAAAAGGGGAAGTTAGAGGATCACGCAAGTAATCATTCTACACTCAGTGAGTTCAGAAAAAGCCAACATGGGAAGCCAAGGGCTGTCCCTAGTCTCCAAACCCTAGGCTTCCCAGCAGTGGAGACACCTGAGGGCAACTCAGGAAGTCTAGTCATTGTGACCAAGCCCCTGAAAACTGGCCAGGAGAAAATTCATTTACAGTTTATGTTAGTTTCCCAGGGCTGCCATAACAAAGTACCAAAAGCTGAGTGGCTTAAATGGCAGAAATGTGTCTCACAGTTCTAGAGGCTGCATGTCCATCATCAAGGTGTTAGCAAAGTCATGCTCCCTCTGAAGGTGCTAGAAAAGGATCTGTCCCAGGCATCTTTTCCAACTTGGATAGTCTTTGGCTGTGGCAACATAATCCCAGTCTTCATGTGGCATTCTCCCTGTTGTGCATGTTTGCGTTCAAATGTCCCCTTTTTTATTGGTAAGGACACCAATCATATTGGATTTAGGGCTCACCCTATCCCAATGTAACTTTATCTTAACATTTGCAAGGACCCTATTTCCAAACAAGATCATAGTGTGAGGTTATGGAAGTTAGGACTGTAACGTATGAATTCTGGGGAGACACAGCCCCATGTGGCTATGGATGGTACCATCTGGACTTGGCCTCAACCAATAGTGGAGCACACCAGTGGGTCCAATTTCAAGAAGCTGAGGAAAGCAGAGACAGGATGAAAGAGCAAAGCCACACCATGCTCAGGTACATATGTGAGGATGGATAAAGAGATGGCATTATCCATTTTATTTCAGATGTGACATGGGAGTGTAGCACTGCGGGATAGCACAATGGGGTCATTTTTATCAATGCCATCATGGCATAATCAAAATCACAGCTGACAAGCACTGAGCACTTACAGAAGTGTGCTGTTGTAACATGACTAGACACAGTTAATCCTCAACTCAAACCAATGGGGTAGGTGTGACTATTAGCCCCATTTTATTTTATTTTTTAATATATTTTTATTGATTTCAGAGAGGAAGGGAGAGAGAGAAAGACAGAAACATCAATGATGAGAGAGAATCATTGATTGGCTGCCTCTTGCCCACCCCCTATTGGGGATTGAGCCCGCAACCCAAGCATGTGCCCTTGGCTGGAATTGAACCCGGACCCTTCAGTCCACAGGCCCTTGCTCTACCCACTGAGCCACGTCTATTTTACAAATGAGGAAAGTGAGGCTCGGAAAGACTGAGTGGCTTTGTATAAGTTCCCAGCAATTAATGAAATGACCCAGGATTTGCTCTCAATCTGTCTGACTCTAAAGTCTGTGCTCAGCTTCACCACTCTTCTTGTGCTCACACCCATTGAGTGAAAGGGCTGCCGGGTCTCTTGTGGAAAAAAATGGTGAGGTTTAGTGGGAACGATTAATTGTGGATGTTTGCCATAGACATGCAAGTGGGGACCTAGGGCACGTGTGCGGTGTCTATGCCACCCTAATGGGAAAAGCTCTAAACAGGGAGTCCAGAGAGCTGGGTACTAGGCCTGGCCCTGCTTTGTCTATGGGCTTAGGTGTCATCTGTCGTGTATCAATGGCCTCATGAGATGATTTAAAATTTCCCTTCTTGCCCTATAAAGGAAATGATTCAATTATTCTTCCTGTCTGTTAAAGAAGAATTATAAATGTGTAAATTTATATATGTGTGCATATTTACATAAAATAAAATATTTTATTTAAAAAATACACATTTCTATCTTGCAGAATTTCTTACCCAAAAGATGTTAAATTGGTCAGAGAAATATCTCTGGCTATTAGCAATAGGGTCCTATACAATTAGCATTAAAAATAATCTGTGGTGGGTGTTCTTGAGTAAGAACTCTGGAGCCCCCATTAATATGCCACTAACACATAAGAAGGGGTTCTTCCATCATTCATTGTTCCGGTTGGGGATGGGTAAGAATAGGTGGGAGGCTATTTGCATTCATCTCAACCATTCAACTGTATTCTTCATTGCATGGGGATGCTAGAAGGATTAATGACTGTCTGGCAGTTTAACATTTGTAAAGCATTTTGTAATCCTTGAAGAAAAGATACATATACATGTAAGCTCATACATGTCAGCCTAAAATAACAACCTTGTCTCTCCTCTCCTTCAATACATGCCAATAAACTTTCTCTCTATACACATCCTGTCATGCTGCTGTGAAAGAATTTCTAAGAAAACCCATGGGAACTTCTCCTAACCTCTTCACTTGTGATCTATCATCATTCGCGAAACAATTGTGTCTTTATGTCTGAAATGTTTAGACCTTGAGAACTCTAGACAGAGTCTGACCATATCTTTCCACTCAGAAGTTGGCTCCTTCACTACACAGCAAGTGCCTTTCAGTAAAACCTTCTCATGAGGAAAGGGCAGGCTGCTTCCCTCCTCCTCTCTCCCATGTGCTCCCCTAAACCCTCCTGGGGGACAGAATAATTCAGGCATTATATAAGCAGGGAGATGGGGGGTAGGGAACTCTGCCTCTGATTTTGAGTGGTTAAGAGAACACTCTGAAGGAACTAGCACTAATAAAAATCAAGACACATTACAACTGCTCAGTAATTAAAAGTGTGGTATTGGCACAGACAAAAGGAGTATAATGTAGAATAGCCAAAACACCATTGAAAAGGAAGGACAAAGTTAGAAGACTAAATCTACCTGATTTCAAGACTTATTAAAAATATTAGTATAAAGACAAACAAATTGAATGAATAAGGCAGAAAAGTTCAGAAATAGACCCACACATATATGAACAATTGATTGTTGACAATCATACCAAGGCACTTCAATGGGATCCTGAAATAATTAGGTATCTACATGCAAAAGAATCAACCTGGACTCTTACCTGGCCCCATATACAAAAATTAACTGGAAATGGATCATAGACCTAAATGTAAGATTAAAACTATAAAACTTCTAGAAAAAAAAAACAGAAAAAAATCTTAATGACCTTGGCCATGGCCTTGGCACATCAAAATTACAACTAACTTATAGAAAAATCATCATGGAGAACCACAGGAAGACCAATTAAACAGAAGTCCTATAACTAAGGATATAAACAAGAAGCCACATTGAGACTGATAGGAGGGGCAGAGAGCAGAAGCAGGCTGGCCCTGTTATCATCATAATTACCTAATTATTAATATTAATTAAGGGATTGAACAAAGGGGAAAATGGGTGCATGGGCAGTGAAGTCGGGGTGACAGGAAGGTGCTTGCCTGTCAGTCTAACCTGGGGAAAAGACTATTGGCCAGAGGCTGGAGCTACTGCAAGCCTGGAAATCTTGGAAGTTAAAACCCCAGACAAACAATTACCTCTCTGCCTGGCCAGGTGGCTCAGTGGTTGAGCATTGACCTATGAACCAGGAGGTCACAGTTCCATTCCAAGTTAGGGAACATGCCCGGTTGCAGGCTCAATCCCCAGCAGGGGGCATGGAGGGGGCAGACAATCTGATTCTCTCTCATCATTGATGTTTCTCTTTATTTTACTTTGGGACTAGTGTTCTACATTCTATTTTCATCTTTCCTTTAGCATCATTTTACGCTATCTCAACTTTACCTTTATGCCATGGCTCACTCTCTTCCTCACTTTTCCCCTTTTGTTGTCCTGTTTCCCTTACCCAATTCCTGCTTTAGATTTTTCCTATTCCTTCTTTTTACCCCCGGTTAAAATTTCACCCTACTTATATATCTAATTTCCAATCCCCTGCTCCAAGTCCATACACACCTCTCTCTTCTCTTTCTTCACTATCCAAAAAAAAATTTTTTTTCTCTCTGTCCTTTTGTTGTTGTTTGCTTGATTGTTGATTATATCGATTTTTTTTTATGCTTGTTTGTGAGATTGTTTTGCTTTTCCTTTTTGTTTTTTTGTTTTGTTTTGGTTGTTTTTTGCTTCTATTTTCCCTCGCCTCACTTGATATTAGTTGTTGTTTGTAGTTTGCATTCATCTCCAGGTACTTGTTGCTGGCATTTGTTGGGATTAGTGGCTGTTCTATTGGAGTTTTCTCCCCATATATATAGTTTGTTCTGCTCTTCTTTCTTATTCTCTTTCTTTTCTCTCTTACTTTTTTTTCCTTTTCCCAATTTCATTTTTGCACTCTTTTTTTTTCTCTCTTCTTCTTTCTCTCCTATCATCTAATTCGCCTTTTTCTGGTGGTCACCTTTATTTGGGGTTATTAATATCGTGAATACATTTGTGTTCAGTATCTTGTGCATTGTACCTTGTTGTGTTGTATTTTGTGCCTTTAAATCAATGCAGGAGAGAGAGAACTACATAACCAGACACTCGGAGAAGAGAGATCATGGGGAGACAAAGAAACAGCCCACATATGAAAGAAAAGCAGGCATCAACCAGAAAAGGAAGTAAACGAAATGGAGGCAAGAAACCTGTCAGAGAAAGAATTCAGAGAAATGGTCATAAGGTGGATGAAAAGAATGGAAGACAAATTTGACAATATGAGTAAGAACCAAGAGGAAATGAAGAAGAACCAAGAAGAAATGAAAAATGACATCGCTGCTGTAAAGAACTCAATAGAAAGCATCAACAGTAGACTAGAAGAAGCAGAGGACCACATCAGTGAGCTAGAAGACAAGGTAGGAAAAAATACCCAAATAGAGCAGCTTCTAGAAAAAAGAAATTTAAAAAGCAGGAGGAGAGCCTAAGGGAACTTTGGGACAACATGAAACAAAACAATATCCACATAATAGGGGTGCCAGAAGGAGAGGAAACTGAGCAAGGAACAGAAAACCTGTTTGAAGAAATAATGACAGAAAACTTTCCTGATATAGGGAAGAAAAACCCCACACAAATCCAAGAAGCTCACAGAGTCCCAAGCAAAACGAACCCCAAAAGACCAACACCAAGGCACATTATAATTAAACTGGCAAACACCAACGACAAAGTAAGAATCTTAAAAGTGGCCAGAGAGAGACAGAAAGTTACATACAAAGGAACCCCCATTAGACTAGCAACTGATTTCTCAACAGAAACACATCAGGCCAGAAGGGAATGGAATGAAATATACAAAGTCATGCAAAGGAAGGGTCTGAATCCAAGAATACTGTACCCAGCAAGGCTATCAATCAAAATTGAAGGTGAAATCAGGAGCTTCACAGACAGAAAAGGACTAAGGGAGTTTATTACCACCAAACCAGCAATGCAAGAAATGCTAAAGGGTCTGCTGTAAAAAAATAGAAATAGGAAGCGAAGAAGGAATACAGGGGCAAAGAATAAAAATGGTGACAAAAAAGTACCTATCAATAATAACTTTAAATGTAAATGGATTAAATGCCCCAATCAAAAGACATAGGGTAACAGATTGGATAAGAAAACATGACCCATCTATCTGCTATCTACAAGAAACCCACCTTAGAAGAAAAGACACACACAGACTGAGGGTGAAAGGATGCAAAAAGGGTTTTCAGGCAAATTGAAATGAAAATAAAAAGCTGGGATAACAATACTTATATCTGACAAATTAGATCTCAAAGTGAAGGACATAAAAAGAGATAAGGAAGGCCACTTCATAATACTAAAGGGAGCAATCAAACAAGAAGAAATAACTCTGGTAAACATATATGCACCCAATATAGGAGCAACCAAATACATTAAAAAAAAAACTCCTGGAGGATATCAAGGAAGAGATTGACAGCAATACAATCTTAGTAGGAGACTTTAATACCCCACTATCACCATTGGACAAATCATCTAAACAAAAAATCAGCAAAGAAACATCAACCCTAAACGACTCACTAGACAAGATGGAATTAATCGACATCTTCAGAACACTTCACCCCAAAGCCACAGAATATACATTCTCCTCAAGTGCACATGGGTCATTTTCAAAGATAGACCATATATTGGGTCACAGGCTAAGTCTCTTCAAATTCAAGAAGATAGAAATCATATCAAGCATCTTCTCAGATCACAGTGGAATAAAACTGGAAATCAACTACAATAAAAACAATCCAAAAAAATCAAACTCATGGAGACTAAATAACATGCTATTAAACAATGACTGAGTTACCAGAGAGATCAAAGAAGAAAGAAAAAACATCAAGGCAACAAATGAAAATGAAAACACAACAATCCAAAATCTATGGGACACAGCGAAAGCAGTCCTGAGAGGGAAGTTCATAGCTCTACAAGCCTACTGCAAAAAACAAGAAACAATGGTAATAAATTACCTAACCCTACAACTCAAAGAGTTAGAAAGAGAGCAACAAGAAAAGCCCAGTGTAAGCAAAAGGAAGGAAATAATAAAAATCAGAGCGGAGATAAACGACATAGAGACTAAAGAAACAATACAAAAGATCAACAAAACCAAGAGCTGGTTCTTTGAAAGGATAAACAAGATTGATGAACCTCTACCCAGGCTCACCAAGCAGCAAAGATAGAGGACCCAAATAAACAAAATCAGAAATGAAAGAGGTGAAATAACAACAGACCCCGCCGAAATACAAAGGATTGTTAAAAAATACTATGAAAAACTTTACTCCAACAAACTAGACAACATTGAGGAAATGGAAATATTCCTAGAAAAATATAACCTTCCAAAACTCAATCAGGAAGAATCTAAACATCTCAATAAGCCAATAACTATGGAAGAAATTGAAGCAGTCATCAAAAAGCTTCCAGCAAACAAAAGCCCGGGGCCAGACGGCTTCACAGGGGAGTTTTACCAAACATTCAAGGAAGAACTAAAACCTATCCTCCTCAGACTATTCCAAAAGTATCAAGAGGAAGGAACACTTCCAAGCTCCTTCTATGAAGCCAGCATCACCCTAAAACCAAAATCAGATAAAGACAACACAATGAAAGAGAATTACAGGCCAATATCCCTCATGAACATAGATGCCAAAATCCTCAACAAAATTCTAGCAAATCGGCTCCAGCAGTACATCAGAAAGATCATACACCATGACCAAGTAGGATTTATCCCTGGAATGCAAGGATGGTACAATATCCGCAAATCAATAAATGTGATACATCACATAAACAAACTGAGAGATAAAAATCACATAGTCATATAAATTGATGCAGAAAAAGCATTTGACAAAATCCAACACCCTTTCTTGATAAAAACTCTCAGCAAGGTGGTAATAGAAGGATCATACCTCAACATAATAAAAGCTATGTATGATAAACCCACAGTAAACATCATACTCAATGGGCAAAAACTGAAACCATTTCCCCTAAGAACAGGAACAAGACAGGGATGCCCACTTCCACCACTCCTGTTTGACATAGTACTGGAAGTACTAGCCATTGCAATTAGACAAGAAGAAGAAATAAAAGGCATCCATATTGGAAAAGAAGAAGTAAAGCTGTCCTTATTTGCAGATGACATGATATTGTACATAAAAAACCCAAAAGACTCCATCAAAAAACTAATAGACTTAATAAATGAATTTGACAATGTAGCAGGATACAACATTAACGCCAAGAAATCTATGGCCTTTCTATACACCAATAGTGAACTTTTAGAAAGAGAGACTAAAAAAGCAATCCCATTTACCATCGCACCAAAAAAATTAAGATACCTAGGAATAAACTTAACAAAGGTGGTAAAAGGCCTATACGTGGAAAACTACAGGACACTGAAAAAAGAGATAGAGGAAGACATAAACAGATGGAGAAACATACCATGTTCATTGATTGGTAGAATCAACATCATTAAAATGCCCATACTACCCAAAGCAATCTATAGATTCAATGCACTCCCCATTAAAATACCAACGGCATATTTCACAGACCTAGAAAGAACTCTCCAAAAATTCATCTGGAATAAAAAAAGACCCCAAATAGCCACAGCAATCCTGAGAAAGAAGAATAAAGTAGGAGGGATCTCACTACCAGATTTCAAGCTGTATTACAAAGCCACTGGTCTCAAAACAGCATGGTACTGGCACAAGAACAGACATATAGATCAATGGAATAGAATAGAGAACCCAGATATCAACCCAAACCACTATGCTCAATTAATATTTGACAAAGGAGGCATGAACATACAATGGAGTCAAGAGAGTCTCTTCAATAAATGGTGTTGGGAAAATTGGACAGATAGATGCAAAAAAATGAAACTAGATCACCAACTTACACCATGCACAAAAATAAACTCAAAATGGATACAGGACTTAAACATAAGACGGGAAACCATAAAAATACTAGAGGAATCCACAGGCAGCAAAATCTCAGACATATGCCAAAAGAAATTCTTCACTGATACTGCCCCGAGGGCAATGGAAGCTAAAAAGAAAATAAACAAATGGGACTACATCAAAATAAAAAACTTTTGCACAGCAAAAGAAACCATCAACAAAACAACAAGAAAGCCCACTGTATGGGAGAACATATTTGCAAATGGTATCACTGATAAAGGTTTAATCTCCAACATCTATAGGCAGCTTATACAACTCAATAAAAGGAAGATAAATGATCCAATAAAAAAATGGGCAACGGACCTAAATAGAATCTTTTCCAAAGAAGACAGAAGGAAGGCCAAGAGACACATGAAAACATGCTCTAAGTCACTAATTATCTGAGAGATGCAAATCAAAACGACAATGTGGTACCATCTCACACCTGTCAGAATGGCTATCATCAACAAATCAACAAATGACAAGCGTTGGCGAGGATGTGAAGAAAAAGGAACCCTCGTGCACTGCTGGTGGGAATGCAGACTGGTGCAGCCACTGTGGAGAACAGTATGGAGTTTCCTCAAAAAACTGAAAATGGAACTCCCATTTGATCCAGTAATCCCACTCCTAGGAATATATCCTAAGAAACTGGAAACACCAATAAGAACGGATATATGCACCCCTATGTTCATAGCAGCACAATTTACAATAGCTAAGATTTTGAAAAAGCCTAGGTGGCCGTCAGCAGATGACTGGATCGGAAAACTGTGGTACATCTACACAATGAAATATTATGCTGCCATAAAAAAGAAGGAATTCTTACCATTTGCAGCAACCTGGATGGAATTGGAGAACATTATGCTGAGTGAAATAATCCAGTCAATGAAAGAAAAATACCACATGATCTCACTCATTTATGGATAATAATGAACATTATAAACTGTTGAACAAAAAGATAGATACAGAGACAGTAAAGCATCAAACAGACTGTCAAATTACAGCGGGAAAGTTAGGGAGAGGTGGGGGAGATAAGAGATCAACCGAAGGACTTGTATGCATGCATATAAGCATAACCAACAGATGCAAAACTCTGGAGGGTGAGGGCATATATGGGAGTTGGGTGGGGGGGCAATGGTAAGATATGTACACATATAATACCTTAATAAAAAAATAAAATAGCAATAACTATGTACCTATCAATAATTACTTTAAATGTGAATGGATTAAATGCACCAATCAAAAGTCAAAGGTTAGCTGAATGGACAAAAATACCAGATCCATACATATGTTGTCTTCCAGAGATCCCTTTAGATTGAAAGACACACAGACTAAAAGAACTGGATGGGAAAAGATATTTCATTGCAAATAGAAATTTTAAAACACTAGAGTAGCAATACTTAGAGACTTTAAAACAAAGGTTTAAAGATGAAGAAGGAGCTGCGGGTCCCAGAGTCCTTGGCCCCGAGCCCCGAGGAGCTGAGAAGCCATGGACTGCCACAGCTTCCTGGTGGAGCCCATCAGCTGCCCAGCTGCCAGGCCTGACACACGGACCGCACGCAGATTGCCATCTGCCCCAGCCACTGAGAGGTGCACACCTATGAGAAGGGCAGAGCCAAGTGGTGCACCAGCTCAGGGAGCACAACGGGCAGGTGACAGGCATTGCCTGGGCCCCTGACAGTAACCGCCTTGTGAGCTGCGGCACAGACCACAATGCGTATGTGTGGACTCTGAAGGGCCGCAGTGGAAGCCCATCCTGTCATCCTGCGGATCAACCTGGCTGCTCGCTGTGTGCGCTGGGCCCCCAACGAGAACAAGTTCGCTGTGGCAGTGGCTCCCGCGGGTCTCCATTTGCTATTTCGAGCAGGAAAATGCCCGGTGGGTGTGCAAGCACATCAAGAAGTGCATTCGCTCCACCGACTGGCACCCCAACAGCGTGTTCCTGGCCGCAGGCTCCTGCGACTCCAAGTGCCCTGTGTTCTCAGCCTCCCTAAAGGAAGCGGAGGAGTGGTCAGCACCCACCCATGGGCTCCAAGATGCCTTTCTGGGAGTTTGAGTCCAGCAGGGGCTGCCCTGGGTACACAGTGTCTGCCTTTCAGCCAGGGGCAGCCGCCTGGCCTGGGTCAGCCACGACAGCACGGTGTGCCTGGCTGATGCTGACCAAAGGCAGTCGCGATCTGGCCTCTTAAAACGCCGTCACTGCTGGCCGCGACCTTCATCGGAGAAAACAGTCTAGTGGCTGGGGAAGCACTTTTACCTACGAAAGAGCCTAGGGGGCGCTGAGCTTCGGTGGGTGGAAGGACGTGCCCAAACCAGGCTCTAGACTCGCAGCACAAAAACAGCATCGGCCAGATCTCCGTGCTCAGCGGGAGGTGCGGGAGGAGGAGGAGGAGGCCGGAAAGTGCTTGCAGTTCTGCACCACCGGCCTGGGCATGGACAGTGGCATGAGCATCTGGGATGTCAGCCTTGAAGGACTTCAAGATGAAATGACCTGTGAGGAGAATGTTGGCCTCATCCCAGCTGCTGGGGGAGGGGTCAGGGAAGCTAAGGAAGGCTCACTTTGCTGAATATTTCTAGGGTAGCATTTTGGGTCCCCACAGGGGAAACGGAGGAGAGGATGTAGGAAGCTTTTCTTACCTATTTGAAGGAACACGTGCCTTTTTCTTAAACAAATACTTTCATTTATTGTAAAAAATGTTCCCAAAGCACTCTGCTAGTCAAGAACTGCTTCAAAACGTGGAGATAATAAAAATACAATTGTAGACATGAAAAATAAATAAACAAAGGTTGTAAAAAAGACAAAGAAGGACACTATATAATGATTTTAAAAAGTCAATCCAACCCACCTAAATATAAAAAGCAAATATTGATGGACATAAAGGGAAAATTGACAGTCATATGGTCATAGTAGGGGCCTTTAACACCCCCAGTGACATCAATGGATAAATTTTCCAGACAGAACCCTGGTCAGGTGGCTTAGCTAGTTTGAGCATCATCCTGGACACGAAAAGATTGCAAGTTTGATTCCCAGTCAGGGCACATACCTAGGTTGCAAGTTCAATCCTTGGTGCTAATGACAGGCAAGCAACCAATGATCTCATATCAGTGTTTCTTGCTCGCTGTCTTTCTCTAAAATCAATAAAAAATAATATCCTCAGGTGACGATTAAAAAAAAAAATCTTCCAGAAGAGCATAAAAAAGGATACAGGTCTTAAATGACACATTAAACCAGAATGTTTTAAAGCACTTTAAATACCACATTTATTATGAGTTCTTTTCTGACAAAAGTAATATATGTTCACATGAAATTTGGGAAACACATATAAGCACCACAAATAAAATAGAATTACAAATAATGGCGTAATGATAACCACTAACAGTATCTAGGTATATATATCCTTTCAGTCTTTTTTCTATTACACACATATATACCTACACACTGTATTTAACAAGACTTGGCCCATGTTCTGCACCATATTGCTATTTGTGTACCAAATAAAGGCTGCATTAAACTAGACTAAGCACGGATAATTCCTGCTAGTGGAGTACTCCAAAGCCTAAATGTACCATAAAGTCAGGGAGGGTTCTATTTGACCATGTGGGAAGGACTTGAGAATGTTTTTATCTGCAGATGAGAAACCCCAGCAGAGCTGGAGAGGTGAGGGCCTGGGGGCGTGGGGATGGTGGCATTTAAGGCATAGTTTGGGGGAGTCTTGGTCCTTTCTAAATGAGTATTGCACTTCCTTGTCTTAGAACACATTTTCCAAAATTTTATAAAACATTTGCTCATTGTAAGAAGGTTGAGAAATTTCAAAAATTATATAACAAAAATAAGTTTCATGTAATCTTATCAGCCACTGCACATGTCTTTCCTGATAATGATCAGAAAGCTCATGTATGTATCTGTCCATAAGAAAATACGTTGGTTACTGTAAAATACTATTGAAGTGCAGTTACAGCTGTGCCTCTGCCAGAAAGGAAACCTGAGTCAGGGGAAGGTGTGAGGTGGGTTACAAGGAGTCCAGGTGTGTGACGGGCATGGCCTCCCCCACCTCCCGGCCAGCTCAGCAAGGGGACAGTGCCCTGCTGTGGGACCTCTGCCTCAAAGGGGCCAGTGCTAACAGAACAGGAGCCCCAGACACCCCCTTACCCTAGAGACACAAAGAGCCAGCAAGGGGTCCCACGGGGGGGGGGGGGGGGCGGGAAGGGGGCGGGGGGGGGGAGGGCGGGGGGGGGGGGGGGGCGGTTCTCTGTGCTGGGCAATGACTCTATATGGTCACAAGACACCCCTGCCGGCTAGGATTTCACAGCTCATCACAGCTCAAGAGAACAGGGTTCATGTAGGGTTTGCCCCTAGAACCACATTCCCTTTTAAAGGGTTTGTCTTCCTAAGAAATTGCCTTGTCTGAACTTGCTGGTTCTCCGACTCCAAGACACTTACACAATGTAGGGGAGAGGTGAGGCCCTCTGTCCCAACATTTGGGATGTTGACGTTACAATTTGCTTTTTTTTTTTAAATGAATCTTTATTGTTCAGATTACAATTGTTTCTCCTTTTTCCCCACATATCTCCCCACCACCCAGTTCCTACCCCCCCTCTTCCCTTACCTCCCCCCCCCCCGCTGTCCTTATCCATAGGTGTATGATTTTTGTCCAGTCTCTTCCCATACTCCCCACACAGACACCCCTTTCCCCCTGAGAATTATCAATCTACTCCCATTCTATGCCTGATTCTATTAAGTTCACCAGTTTATTCTGTTCCTCAGATTTTTAATTCACTTGACTTTTAGATTCACTTGTTGAAGATATGTATTTGTTGTTCATAATTTTTATCTTTCTTCTTCTTTTTCCTCTTTTTAAAGAATACCTTTCAGCATTTCATATAATGCTGGTTTGGTGGTGATGAACTCCTTTAGCTTTTTCTTATCTGTGAAGCTCTTTATCTGCCCTTCAATTCTGAATGATAACTTTGCTGGGTAGAGTAGTCTTGGTTGTAGGTTCCTGCTATTCATCACTTTGAATATTTCTTGCCACTCCCGTCTGGCCTGCATGGTTTCTGTTGAGAAATTAGCTGATACGATTTGCTTTTTGTAATAGTCGAGTGTGTAAGAAAAACAGACGCCCACATTTCCCCTTGAGTATGGCGCATTGTGCTTGCCAGCAAATTACCACACCTGGGAGAAGGGAGGTCCCTGTCTCTCGCTTGTATAATTAAGGCTGGGGATGGGAGGGCGTGGGGGGTGGGCTGAGAGAAAAGGAAAGCAGACCAGAGGCTGGGGAGGGCACCAGCAGAAAGGAGGCCAAGCCTGTTGTGTCTGGCTCCTGCCTGGAGCACCCCGGTGATTGTTTTGTGCTCTGGACTTTTTAAAAAGGCTTTTCTATAAACAGTCACTGATTCACATAATGCATAATTCAGCAGATAGTAAGATTCCCTTATATTTTATACAAAACTACTTATCAAATTTAGGTTGGGCCAAAAAGATGTTCTAAAATGTAAATAAGTTACTACCAGCTTTTAACGCCCCTGGCTGGCAGTAACCTTCTTAGAGAAGGATGGCAGCCTCTCCCACCCTGGTGATGTTTCCTGTATGCTTCTCTCTCCCCTCCCACCCCCAAGACTGCACAGAGGGCAGCCCAGCCCCGGCCACAAGATCCCCCTGTCCAAACAGCTGTTGAACTGCATCCAGCACAGCCAGGGGTGAACCTGAGGAGGGGCGGTGAAGGATTAAAGAAGACAGACAAGAGAATACAGTTGGGACCAGGTGGATCACTGTGCCTGAATGAGGAAACAGTGACACAGCCTGTAAGCAGAAGCTTTATTTTATAGTCAGATCACACAAAGCAAAACAAGGGCAAGATGTTTACAATGTTCTTGCAAGTTTCAAATCTGCTTCTTTCCTGTTGTTGCCATTCTCTGCTCTCTATCAAACTTTGTTTAGGCAGCACTTGCTGCACCCTCCCTCTCCCCCCCCCCCCCCCTACCAAACCACAGGATGCGTGGGGCAACAAGGCTGGCAGGGGGGTTAGTGAGGGATGATCAAATGACTGAACAGCAGGCTGTGTGGGGCAACCAGGATGGCCGGGGGCGGGGGGCAGTAAGGGGCAACCAGGCCAGTGGGGGGGGCA
Source organism: Eptesicus fuscus (assembly GCF_027574615.1). NCBI lineage: Eukaryota > Metazoa > Chordata > Mammalia > Chiroptera > Vespertilionidae > Eptesicus > Eptesicus fuscus. The sequence goes on from NC_072481.1 coordinate 91,750,699, forward strand.
GTTGGGAGTGACCAGGCCAGCAGGGGGTGTGTATTAGGGTTGACCAGGCTGGCGGGGGGGGGGGGGGTAGTTGGGGGCAACCAGGCCAGCAGGGGGGGCAGTTAGGGGTGATCAGGCTGGCAGAGAAGGCAGTTAGGAGCCAGCAGTCCCAGATTGTGAGAGGGATGTCTGACTGCCGGTTTAGCCCCAATTGGGACTAAACCAGCAGTCGGACATCCCCCAAGGGGTCCCGGATTGGAGTGGGTGCAGGCTGTGCTGAGGGGACCCCCCCTCCTGTGCACAAATTTTGTGCACTGGGCCTCTAGTCATAATAATAAAAGGCCAGAGGCGTCACAACCAAAACAACCAAATGAGCAGTCTCCATGAGGTGGCATTGACCACTTCTCGGTCCCTCACCCCCCACTCGCGAGTGGGGGCAGGGCTGGACTGGGGAATGGCAACTGGCCATGGGCTGAACTGCTGACCTCTTGGTCCCTTCCTCCCGGCCCGCAGGCTCTGATGGATCAGTGATGGTGAACGAGGGAATTGGAGTGGGTGGCAGGAGGACTGGGCTGGCTGTCAGACCATTGGGATTACCAGCTCATCCCCAGCTGCTCAGGGGCTCAGGCCTGTGGCAAAGCAGGCACTGGCAACTTCACCTCCATGCACATATGCCGGGCCTGCCACTGATGGAATGCACCGCCCACTCGGGGCGCTCATGCCGGGATGGGTAGGTCGCAGGCTCACTCCGCAGCCTCTGTCAGCACTTCCAGCTCCAGCAGCAGTGGCAGCGGCAGCGGCAGCGCCCATGTGAGCGGCCCCAAGCAGGCAGCGCGTTCCATAAGCTGCTGGCCTGGTGCACGTGCATGGAGGTTACGTCTCCAGCACCTGCTTTCCCACAGGCCTGAGCCCCAGAGCAGCTGGGGATGAGCTGGTGATCCCAAAGGCCTGATAGCCTGACAGCGGAGGCAGCGTTTGGCCTGGGGACTGGCGAATGGGCAGAAAATGGCCCTGATTGCAGGAGGCTAGGTCTAGGGATCCTACCTGCACAATTTAATCATGCGCTAGGCCTCTAGTATAATATAATCTATATATATATAAAACCTTAATATGCAAGTAGACTGAACGGTGGAACAACCAAACAACTGAACAACTCGTCACTATGACATGTGCTGACTACCAGGGGGTGCACACGGAACATACGGGCGTCGGCTGTGGTGGGATGGTGGAGCAGGTGAGCAGGGGTGCCAGACCAGGCGGGGTGCCAAACCAAGCAGGGCGCCAGTCGCTGTCATCGGGGTGAGCCTCTGGTGGTTACTGAAAATTATTTGCTCCCATGTGCCACGGTCCCATTCGGTGCTCGCACCCGCTGCCGGCGCCTGGTGCTGGGCCCAAAAGCTCGGCACTGTCAGCGGGTGCAAGCAGTGGCTGCCGGCCCAAATCGCCCCTCAGAGCTTCTCCACCTCCCCCTGCTCCTGAGGGGTGATTGGGGCAGCAGCCACCACTTGCACCCATTGACGGTGCTGGCCCCACTTGCACTGGCTGCTGGCGCTGACCCCAATCACTCTGCACCATCAGCAGGTGCAAGCGGGGCTGGTGCCATCAGTGCATGGGAATGGCGGCAATGGGAGCGGGGTTGCCCTCAGACAGACTAGGGGCCATGGCGAGAGGGGCTGGGCGAGTGTGTGGAGGAGGGCCCAGGACCCTCCCCCCGCCAGCCCACTGCAGCCTCACAGCCCACAGTTCCTTTCAGGGTGCATGAATTCATGCACTGGGCCCCTAGTACAATACAATACAATACAATACAATACAATACAATACAATACAATACAATACAATACAATACAATACAATAAATACAATACAATAAATTCCCTCCTACAGAAAGCACAATGAAGGCTCTTGCCCCTCTCCCTCTGCCTCCTGACCACCCTAGTGCTTCCCCGTGGGCTCTGTGTTCTTAGGGAGCTGTGAGAATAACAAAATGGTAAAATTATTTCTGATTTCTTTCCCTTGATTTGCCTCTAGTTTCCCCATAACCTCACTCAATGTAATTTGGTTAAAACAGTCGATTGCACTTTAATAAAGATATTTAAACAAAAAAGAGAATGTAAAGATATTTAAACCCACCCCCATTGTTTTACAGAAGAGAAAAGGAGAAAGCCGTTTTCTTCCCCTGGGTGTAGGGCAGGTGAAGTTGTGGGGTGAGCCCCTGAGCCAGCTCATCAGCTGTACAAATGGAAGAACTTTTAACTTGAAGTCTCTGGACTTCACTTAATGGAGAAGGAGTGAGTGAGGAAATGTAGGCATCTCAGGAGCAGAAAGCATACCTTTGCAAAGAAAATGACAACAAAACCCAGGGCAAATAGAATAGAACTGATATGCCAAGAGCAGAGCTTGCAGTGCAGGGTGAATGAATAAATAGCATGAATGACAGGCTCAGGGGAGAACCCACAGGAGACCAACCAGAGGGAACAGCAACCAGAGAGCCTAGGACAAGACTAACAGGTATCTCCGACCAAGGAAGCCTTTTCCCTCAGGGGAGATTTGGGCAGTCATGTGGTCTCAGATAACCATGGTCTTAGCAAGCAACACTGGATATGAGCTAGCTGCAGGTGACTCACCCACACACCTACCACAGCAGGTTCTGGTTTGATCTCTCACTCCCACTAGCAGTTCAAAGCAGTCCTTGCCTCTCTTCTTGTTCTCAGCCCCTCCATTCATGTCATTCCCCAAGGCACACTTTGCCACTACCCTCCACCCCCCATCCTCTGCAGCAGCCCAGCTCCTGCATGAGCCCAGCTCTGGGCCACAGAGGCTCAGGGAAATTCTGCCCACTTGCAACATATACCTTTTAAGTGCCACCTCAACCAAGAAGCTAAACAGAGCTTCTCTGTCTGTTTAAACTTTCCAACCTGTGTCTAAGGCTGTGAGACAGGCCCTTGAGGGTCCCGTGCATTTCTCCAAAACTCGATTCTTCAAAAACTAATTCACCAAACGGCCAATTCACTAAAGGGCTGACTCGCCAAAACCCAATTTGCTGAGTTGTTGACTGAGGCTCACAAATTATCGATTGGGGCCCACTGATCCAGGGCCAGGGCTCCTCACCCAGCCAGGGCTCAAACCCATAGTCATAAACAGAGATTTAGCTTGGGTCCACTCCTCCCTATGTAACTCTCCCAAAAGCCTGAGTTGGTAACTGGTCCAAGGATTTGGGGATCCTGGGTCCCCACAGTTGCTATCTCAGCCTCTTGCTCAGAAGATGTGAGCTCTGGTCCCCCGGTAACATCTCCCAGGTGATCTGTAGCAGCACCACAGGCCTCTGGGTTGACGGGCTGGCAGTCACCAAGGGGTAAATAAGGACAAAGCCTCCTTTTCCAGACTCTCTAATTTCATTCCAGCCTGAGGAGAGCTGCACAGTAACCCTTTCAGCCTGCTGTTCTTCACAGACAAACCCTGGGGAGGTGAGGCGCTTTGTACTGAGCAGGGATGTAAGGCTCATCAGCTGAAGCTTCCCGCCTCCGACCTTATATCTCACTCCTACTTTGCTACCACCCTCTACCTGCCACTTCATTGCATAGTCTCAGTTTTGCATGAGCTAAACCCGTACAGACATACCTTGCTTTATTACACTTCACTTTATTGCACTTTGCTGATATTGTTTATTTTTCAAAAATCAAAAGCTTGTAGCAACCCTGACTCAAGCAAGTCTATCGGCACCATTTTTCCAACAGCATTTGCTGCTTCATGTCTCTGTGTCACATTTTAGTAATTCTCACAATATTTCAAACTTTAGTAATAGTAGTTGTATATTTCTTGTGGTGATCAGTGATCTTTGATGTTACTATTGTAATCGCTCAGATGATGGTTAGCATTTTTGAGCACTAAAATCTTTTTTTAAATTAAGGTGTATACATTGTTTTTGAGAAATCATGCTATTTCACACTCAGTAGACTACAGTATAGTGCAAATAAAACTTTTATAAGCATTGGGAAACAAAAAAATTTGTGTGACTTGCTTCATTGTGATATTTGCTTTATTTCAGTGGTCTGGAACGGAACCCACAATATCTCTGAGGTATGCCTTATATAATTTAAATAGTAATTTTGAAATATTTTACTTCCAGTGAGAATATATTCTGCAGATTTTCTCATGGCTTGCTTAGAATTCTGACCCTTTCCCTTGGAAGTTAGAGGGATTTGTCACTCAGAGCCATGATACCGAGATTTGACAAATATAAAGCTAGCGGGCATCCTGCAGTCTGAGCTGCCCTGAGGCTGATTCCATCTGATTCAGCTCCTCCTGACGGTCAGCTCACACTATGTGCACCACTTCCTTTAAAACTTCTGCAGAAACTTTGTTGTTTTTGTTGTTAATCCTCACTCGAGGATATTTTTCCACTGATTTTTAGAGAGAGTGGAAGGGAGGGGAGAGACAGAGAGAGAGAAACGTTGATGTTAGAGACACATGAATTGGTTGCCTCCTGCATGCACCCTGACCAGGGCAGGGATTGAGCCTGCAACCCACGTGCCCTTGACAGAATCAAACCCAGGGTCCTTTAGTCTGCCAGCCGGCACTCTATCCACTGAGCCAAACAGGCTAGGGCTGCAGAGACTTTTAGAACCTGTTTTACTGGTTCCTTTCATGTGGGTCATTCATTATTGAGCCTTTCCCCAGATTTTTAAAAAATTATTGTTAATGGAAGAAACATTCAAACCTGTGAAGAATTTTTGTGAGTTTATTTGAGCCAAACTGTTGACAAATGGAAAGCAAAATCTCAATAGACTGAGATAGTGCTCTGAAGAATGGCAGTTTTGCACCTTGTTTTATACATTACAATCAAAAGAGGAGACTAAGTGGGTTCCATGAAGTCCATTGGTGATGGATTATTTTCCGGCGTATAAGACGACTTGGCATATAGAAGATTTTCCTGGGTTAAAAAGTCGTCTTATACGCCGGAAAATACTGTATCACTTAATTCAAGGAAGGGTTGACCAGCTAGCTATAAAGAAAATGGGGGTGTATTTGGGTGTCAGTAACATTTGGAGTCAGAGTTTGGATACCCCCAGGACTCTTCATCATTATCTGTGCCTCCATTCAGTAACCTGCTGTCTCCCTGCTGGACAGCTTTTTCCATGAGGCCAGAAACATGGAGGCCAATTCCTTGCTGCTGTTACCTATGATGGTATGTTTCATTGACAATTCAAAACAATCCAGGGTAGGACTGTCAGAGACTTGGTGTGGCAGTGCACCCACTGACCAATCACTGTGGTCAGGGGTTGGGGCTCCACACAGCCCACCCATAACACAAAGTGTCTGTGAGAGGCAGGGGAGAGGACTCCATAAATATGGCAACTTCCAGGAGAACTTTGGAGTTGGAGAAGAAGAGCAGCCATTCCCAAAGGAAAGAAAGACACTAGGCATCTCCTAACAGAGATGTTCAATGCACATTCAGAAAGTCCTTCACCTGGGTAACTCCCATCTTCCATCAAGGCTCAGCTCAAGAAAACTTTCTCTGCCCCCTAGTCTGAATTAAGTGCCCTACCCAGCACTCAACACCCAGCACCCACACATACATCTACCTCTATAGTGGGTTTCTGATCAATTGTCTGACCCCCCACTCCAGTCTATGATTTTCTTGGGAATACAACTGTGGCCATACATTTATGTATTTCTAATACCTAACTCAGTGCCTGGCACATGACATGCTTTCCATAAAAGTTTGTTGACTAATAAATGCATCGAAGAAACATTGAAAAATAACAATGGTGATGGGAGAGAGGCTATAGAGTCTATAGCATATATAAACCAACTACAAAACAGCTCTTGGACCATTTGGTGCAGAAGAGAAGACACTTGAGAAGATCCTGGGAGCCGCATCACACACCAGCACAGAACAACCTTAGGTGCTCACAGAGTCATCAAGAAATAGCTAAATTTGTTCACTTTACATTGTTTACTGAAGAGAATGTATTTATTTTTAAGATGTTCATTAAAATTGTGAAGAAGTAAATATCAGTTCCCTTGATTTCTATGAAATTGTGCTTTCCTGATTCTCTTCTCTATTTATTAACTAAGGAATGCAAAGGGCACTTTCCAGTGCCAATTATAAAGCAGAGGCAGTGCTAGGCATCAGGCCTATAAAGGTATTCACAGCCTGCTGAAACCAGTTGAGGCCTTTGGGAGCAGAGGGCGGAGGGCTCTTGGTCAAGCTGGGGGATCTGGAAGCTTCCAGAAACAGTACTGTAGAGGGAAACAGAATATAGATTTGGGTTATTTGGTTGCAAGCACAAAATCTGACTCTGGCCAACTCAAGCAAAATGGGACCATATTAGAAAGATCTATCAAAGACAGACTCAGAAAAGACAGGAGTCAGAGCAGGTCCAGGGATCCAGAGGTCCAGACAACAAGGACTTGCTGACCATCTGTCAGAGCTCCAGAGCTGGGTGAAGGAGCTTCTAGCATTTCTTGCTCTTCCTTGCGTCATTTCAGTCATATTTCCTAACCCTGAGATGAGGATCTAGGGACGCAGCCTGAGTCACACATCTTCCCCTTAGCCTGGGTAGGTCAGAGCCTATAAATGGCAGATCCACAATCTTGCACATAATGGTGGAGAGAAAATATCACTTTAAGAATAATGAGTACCTGGCCAGTATGGCTCAGTTGATTGTGCCTCATCCTGTGCACTGAAAGGTTGGCAGTTTGATTCCTGATCAGAGCACATACCTGGGTTTTGGGCTCGATCCCAAGTAGCGGGGTGTGCAGGAGGCAGCTGATTAATGATTCTCTCTCATCACTGATGTTTCTCTCTCAATTCTTCTCCATTCCTCTCTGAAATCACTAAGAACATATCTATTTTTTAAAGTGAGTACAGTTTTGGACATGTTGAGTCTGAGGATTTTATGAGGTTTTTTGCAGGGTCTTAAAACCTCAAATCTACCCCCCGCCCCCGCCCGTATAATTCTTTTGTTCATTTTATTCATCAAGCATTTATTGACCTCCTATAATATGCCAGTATTGGGAATATAGCACTTAACACAATCTCTGCCTTTTAGAACTTGTCATCTAGTGGACAAATTCTAACAAAGATAAACAGCACAGTACGATAATGTGCTACATAGAAGGGTAGTTAAGAGAGCTGAAGTAAATTTCCTCTTTTCCTCTTGGCTTAAAGCCATACCTAGGTGAAAGAAAGCTTTTTTTAAATCTTTTTAATGATTATTTTAAATATTATAGTACTCCTGGAGTCATTTTTCTTGCGATTCCCAAACTGTATTTTCAACTCTTCAGAGACCTTCCATTTTCGCACTATAAAGACATGAAATTACCAAAAAATTTACTCCTCTATATTTATTTTAGTTTGTTTCAGCTCAATATGTATATTTATATTCACACAGTATACATATGAAGGGATAGAACCCCAGAACTTGAAGAGAGTTTGTAAACAGCAACAATAAACAGCAAATTGGTCAGAAGACAACTTGATAGAAAGCCAAGCTGTTAAATGAATCCCAATCACTCCCACAATTGCCATATGCCCTGCCACCAGAGCAGCCCTGGGGGGGAGGGAGAAAGGAGGAGGATAGGGGAGAGTGTCCCAGGCAGGAAATCTGGAAACTCCTCTTGGTTTCCCCACCTCCATCCTCTTGCTGTTCTCCAGTCCTGACCCAGAGGATAATTTCTTGTGTCTCACAGTCATACACATCCCTGCAGTCACCTGTTTTCAAGAAATTATGGTGCAAAACTCATCCTGGGAAGTGTACTACAAAAGTGTCTCTTATACCATGAATCATATTGTGAAGAGTAGAAGGCAAAGGTGAAGGGGGAGCTATTCTATCTGCCCCTGATTTAGGAGTAATGCATGCTCTTGATTGATGGCTTCCCACTCTCTAACTGGACACACACAACTGTCTGACTGGTGTCCAACTGATGGCCATTAAACACATCATTTAAATACTTCCCTAGGAAAAATATATAAATATTTCCCTGGTACCTTGCTGTGATGGTTAATTCTATGTGTCAACTTGACTGGACCATGATGCCCAGATATTTGGTCAAACATTATTCCAGATATTTCTGTGAAGAAGTTTTTGGATGAGTTTAACAACTAAATTAGTAGATTTTGAGTTACTAATTTAACTCAAATTATGTGGGTGGGCCTCATCCAATCAGTTGAAGACCTTAATAGAGCAAAGACTGATCTCCTCTAAGCAAGAAAAATTTCTGCCAGCAAACCACCTTAGGACTGGACTACAACTCTTCCCTGGGCCTCCAGCTTTTGGGCCAGCCTACAAATCTTTGATTTGATAAGCTTCTACTATCACATGAGCCAATTTCCTCTCTCCCTAGCATATATAAGTATATCCTGTTGGTGAATATACTTGGCTTCCTTTCAGCAGTGTTATCCAGATATTTTGCTCCCAAGACCTACAGTTAGTACCTACTGCCCTAATTCCTGCATGATTTCTGGAAGCTGCCACTTTGTGGAGAAGGAAAGGTGAGAAGTTGGGCAGTAAGAGTAAGTCCCTTCCTCAGGCTTTCTGTGACTCTTCTCTACCCCCAGTGCTCACCTCAATCCACCTCTGAGAATCCGGGCTTCCAACCATGCTGCATTGCAAATGAGAGTGGCAGGGAGAGACCATACCAAAAGTTTCAATCCAACCCAGGCCATCTACAAGGGACTGGTGAGTGTCTTGCCCCTTCCACATTTACCAGCGTGTATTGAGCACCCACCTACTGTGACCGAGCTGGTGTTGGAACAATGGAAACAGACATTAATAAAACACAGCCACGACCCCTAGAGCCAGAATTTCATGTCCCTTTTCTTTTATTCTTCCTCACAACAGGAATCATCAACCAAACACGAGAGCTCAACCTTTTTAAAAATCCTTTCAGGAACCACTTACAGGGAAAGCTGTGAAAAGAGAAGCTGTAGATCACCAACTGGGGACCAAATTTTGACACCTCCAGCCTTTATGGGCCAAAGAGCCAGAAGCATTTTAAAATTTAAATATAGTTCTTAGGGACTGCAGTTAAATGCACCTTCTGGCTACTCCCTGAATTGCCAACAAAACTTTTAGGTTCTTGAAAGTGCAGATTAACCTCTTACAGTACAAAGGTTTTTTAAGCATGCATAAGACTTTTCAGAGTATACAATTTTTAAATTTTTTAATCAAAATAGAGCATTAGGAGGAAATTGCAGGCTTTGTTTTGGAGAGATAAATGTGGTTCAAAATTTTCTGATCCCAGAAGGCACTATATAATTGTATACTGGCATTCACACTGTCATCACTAGGTGGCAGCACAGAGAATTCTGTAACTTCTGTTCATTGATTTTGGAAGGGATGGTGAAAGGCAGTGTACAGAATCACTGACCTTTATTTTGTTGTAGCTGACTGTGGTGTTTTTCCTTTTGGAATTAAATATGTCAAACCACCATCTATTGATAGCAATCCCAAAGCTTCTATTTATATAAAAAATAACTGCCCCCAAGTATATAATTGATTTGAATACACCATTATCAATTGAATATATGGGCAGGAGAAGCAGGGGAATTTGATAGATTTCAAATGCATTTTGTATCACTTGTGCTTTCCTTGGCATTCCTGAGTGGTAGTGATATCCCAAATTTTAGAGATATTCGTTTTCTGAGTGTGTGTTTTCATAGTTCCATTGTCCAATGCAACCCAGACCCTAGATTAGGGCTCACTTCTCTTTTCACAGACTGCCTTTGTACAGCCAAGTATATTGTCCTTAATTTCTTTACCTGTGTCCCAAGAAGCCTTTCTAAAAGAATGGCAACACAGCCCTAGCCAGTTTGGCTCAGTGGATAGAGCGTTGGCCTGAGGATGGAAGGGTCCCCAGTTCAATTCCAGTCAAGGGCACATGCCTGGGTTGCAGGCTAGAGCCCCAGTGGGGGGCATGCAGGAGGCAGCCAATTAATGATTCTCTTTCATCATCGATGTTTCTCCCTGAAATCAATAAAATAGATTAAAAATAAAAAATAAATAAAAGAATGGCGACATAGTGTTCTGTTCCCTGTGCCTGGAAATGACTAGATAACCTTCTGTTAGCAATGCTGTAGAGATAGAGAAAGAAAGATTAGAAGACCAAAGTCCCTTCTTAGTCTACAATTTCATTACTCATCAGTTGGCAATGACAACAAACCAAAGCTCCACAATGCCTCATAAGAAGCATTCCTTGGGGATGTACCCCTGAGAGAAGGCTCAACCCAAGCAGTAGCTACAGTGTTTACCACTAGCATGGGCGAGATTTGCTGCTTCAGCCAGCCCCTTCCGCTAGTCTCCAAGCCCTGCACCCACCTTCCCTCCAAGGCCTTTATCACCACAATAATTTCACATTTATTTGTGTGTTTATTTAATCAATGTCTGTTCCCTTTACTTTCTGGAAGTTACAAAGAGCTGAGACCAGGTGTGGCTGTGTTCAGCATTATATCTCCAAGACTTTGCACACAGTAGGACTCAATGGTTGAATGAATTACCACATGGATGTCTGCCTCCTCCCATCACTTTTCACAGGTGAAGCCATCTGCAGGCCTATGTGTGTTTGTGCCCATTTTTCAGTTCAATGAGCTGCTCCTAGCTTTCTGCATCTCAACTTTGTATTTACAGGAGTGACTCATTTTTTGAGCAAACTCTATTCCAGCAATCTTTACATTTTGTTACCTTCCAAAACAGAAGGCTTCTCTTGGGCCTGTTCCATTACACTATGACTACAGTGCCTCAGGCTGCCACTTGCATACAAGAGAGAATACTTTATGTCTGCCATAGACACACAAACTCCTCCATCCTTCATAAAATGCATCACAACACTGCCACTCGTATAATACTTCCAAATTCCTGGAATTGGTGACTTTGTTTCAAGGAAGCAGCAGGATGGAGGACATATATTAGGGACACTGGACAAAGTGAAGTAGAGGGTGCCAGCCCAGAGTTACCTAATGTTAGTTAGGACATGACCTAATATGACCTTCAATCAGTACTTTCGTCAACTTGTTGGCTTTAGTTTTCTCTTCAGTAAAAAAGAGAAGATTATGCCAGGAACATGTGCCCTGAGAGCAACCCCATTCCAGGTGAAGTTCCTCTAAGCCCAGTTTTAGAGACTCAGAGACCCATGTTAGTAGACATATCTCAATCTCCAAAGAAACCAGAAAATTACAGGAGCTTCACCTAGATTCCTAAAACTCTCCTTAAAATGTCTCTCGTGGACATAAATTGAATTATTTCTCCGAATAATAACAATCCATTGAAGCTTTGTCCATTTTTAACTTAACATTAGCTGTTTTGAGTTTTCTCAAGGACTACCAAAGGTCTACATCAGTGGTTCTCAACCTTCCTAATGCCGCGACCCTTCCTCATGTTGTGGTGACCCCCAACCATAAAATTACTTTCGTTGCTACTTCATTACTGTAATTTTGCTACTGTTATGAATCGTAATGTAAATATCTGTGTTTTCCGATGGCCTTAGGCGACCCTGCTAGCAGTTCTCTACAGCAGCAGTTCGCGACCCACAGGTTGAGAACCGCTACTGTAGAGCCTAAGACCATTAAAAAACACAGATATTTACATTATGATTCATTAACAGTAGCAAAATGACAGTTATGAAGTAGCAACAAGAATAATTTTATTTTGGGGGGTCACCACAACATGAGGAACTGTATTAAAGGGTCACAGCATTAGAAAGGTTGAGAACCACTGGTCTACATGATGTAGAATAAGGGATACTTTTTCTGAGGCTCTGCCAGGGCTGATTGGCAGACCCTGAGTGATGACAGATGAATGATTACTCTGACACACGTTTCTGTGAAAGAGAGGACTAAGGGACTGCTTGGCTTGAGAAACCAAACAGCCCCATTCGCCTCCTTCTTAGGCTTTTATTATAACAACAGCTTGAACTACAATTAACTATTAGATACTATCAGTAGGGTAAGCATCCTGGAGAAGACATACATGTCTTCAGTGTCCTTTAAGCAAGGATGTCTGAAGACTAAACATAAAGATTTCACTAAACACCCGTGTGCTCGCATGTACACAGACTTGCTTCACCACAGGGCCCTATTTTAGTAGCAGATGCTACAGAGTGAGCCACTTGGCCAAGAAATGGGCCAGCCAACCTCTAGCCTCCACAGGCAGAGGTGACTTTGTTTTCCTAGCACCCCTTAGAATATTCAGCAACCATCATGAGATCATAAACAGTTCACTTCTTTGATAAAAACAGCCCCAAAGAGGGCCAGGGACCTTATGCTGGTGATACAAGTTGAAGAAAGGGAGTATAGGTGTGAGAAAATAATGATTCTTCCAGAAAGTGGAGTTTGTAGCCAATTACAGCATGGTCATGGCTCTGGTCTCTGTTCTGGTCTTGGACAGGAATGGACTCACTCAAACATGACAGTGATAAATCTGGAACTCAAAGTGACAAGAGAGTCCGACCAAAATGAGGAGGCCCATAACAAAGGTAATGGCATTGAAAAGTTAAGAGAAAAGGTGTTTTAAGAAAGACTCATCATCCAAATAAATTACATGTGGGCAACAAATAAGTGGTTCTATCTCCTTGGAGTACAACTTGGCAATACATAATGCCTGTTTTGAGATGCTGTATACACTTTGAGCCAGTCATCCATATCGAGAAATATATTGTAAAGAAATAAACATGTAGGTCACAAATATGTAGCTGCAAGATGGTCTCATAGCCCTTTTTATAAAAAAAAGAAAACTAAAACTTATCCTAAATGTCAAATGAAAGGTTGCTTATTAATAATTGATAACACATCAATACAGTGAAATATTATTTAGCAATTATAAACAAGCAAAGGCTTCTTTTTTAATATTTATCTTTGTATTACAAAGTGTTGAAAATATTATATATGTCCCCCTTTTTTTCCCATTAACTGCCTCCCACCAGCCCCCACCCCCTGTTTCATGGCCTTCACAGCACTATTGTTTGTGTTCATGGGTTATGCATATATGCACATAAATTCTTTGGTTAATCTCTTCCCGCCCCTCCCCTGCCCCCTTTCCTCTGAGATTCATCAGTCTGTTTCATACTTCCATGACTCTGGATCTATTTTGTTCATCAGTTTATCTTGTTCATTAGATTCCACATATGAGTGAGATCATATGATACTTGTCTTTCTCTGACTGGCTTATTTCACTTAGCATAATAATCTCCAGGTCCCTCCATGCTATCTCTACGAGCAAGAGATCCTTCTTTTTTACAGCTGCATGGTATTCCATTGTGTAAATGTACCACAGCTTTTTTCCCCACTCATCTACTGATGGGCACTTGGGCTGTTTCCAGATATTAAATATAATAAATAGTACTACTATGAACATAGAGGTGCATTTATTCTTTCTGATTGGTGTTTGGGGTTTCTTAGGATATATTCCTACAAGTGGGATCACTGGGTAAAATGGAAGTTCCATTTTTAATATTTTGAGGAAACTCCAGTAGTGAAACCATAAAAATCCTAGAAGAAACAATAGGCAGCAAAATCTCAGACATCTCTCATAGCAATAGGTTTGCCAATACATCTCCTAGGGCAAGGGAAAAATAAATAAATGTGACTATATCAAAATAAAAAGCTTCTACACAGCAAAAGAAACCATCATCAGTATGAAAAGGGAACCCACTATATGGGAGAACATATTCACCAATAATACATCTGATAAGGGGTTAATTTCTAAAATATATAAAGAACTCATACAACTTAACAAAAGGAAGACAATCCAATTAAAAAACGGGAAAAGGACCTAAATAGATAGTTCTCCAAAAAGGACATAAACATGGCCAAGAGACATGTGAAATTATCAAAGTCACATCAGAGATGCAAATTAAAACCACAATGAGGTATCATCTTACACCTGCCAAAATGGCTACCATCAACATATCAACAAACAGCAAGTGCTAGAGAAGATGTGGGGAAAAGGGATCCCTACTATACTGCTGGTGGGAATGCAGACTGGTGCAGCCACTATGGAAAACAAAGGCTTCTTAAATAAACTACAGTTCAGCCATTCAACTAAATATTATATGTGGAAAGAATAAAACTTCTTCTAGACAAGATAGGATAAGGGAAACCAGATTTACATGCTCACCCAAAACACCTAAAAAAAAAAATGGACAAAATACATGAAACAATAGTTTTCAGGCATTGGATAACAGGCATCACAAAACAATTCTCCAGAGAGAAGGAGAAAAAATAAAATGATGCCTGTAATGGCATCGCTTACTGCTTACTGCTTTGATAAATATTTTAGACCATGGCACAGAAAGGTAGAACTTAGTCAGAACCTAGTGCTTTCTTTGAGTTGGGAGACCAGTAAGGTGAGGACAGCTAAAGTTCACAGTGCTGAATATCAAAAAGGAGAGAGCTGAACAAGAGAACATTTTCAGTAATGTGCAAATGCTTCTCCTCATGTAGATAAACATGAGGAAACTACCCTGGGTCAGGGAAATAATTTCCCAAAAGGATTAGAAGGAACGACCACCAATAATCACACTGGGGCAGAAATAGTGCCTGCTCCCACCATTCAGAGTGGAAAACATTTTTTTTCCTCACTCAAATACATGCTTTTTAAATTTTTATTTTATTGATTTTGAGGAAGAGAGAGAAGCATCGACAGTTGCCTCCTGGCATCCTGACTAGGGTTTGAACCCACAATCTGGATATGTGCCATGACCAGGAATCAAATGCGCTGCCTTTCAGTGTACCAGACAATGCTCCAATCAACTGAGCCACACTGGCCAGGGCTGGAAAACATTTTAATTCAGAAAGATTGTGTACAGTACGCAGAAAGGTTTTGTCTCAATAGTGGAGAAAATTAATGCTAAACTAAACACTGAGGGAATGGAAGATGGCGACCGGCAGGAAGGTAGGGAGGGAGAGAGTGTGAGAGATTGAGGGAGCGATAGAGGAGTGTGTGGATGTGGGGTGTGTGTGTGTGTGTGTGTGTGTGTGTGTGTGTGTGTGTGTGTATGAGCTAGGGACAGTTAAATTCTGCAAGTCTTCCAAGGGGCTGCCAAACTGGGCAGTCTTAAGACGGTGGAGCCCCGCATACAACGCTGACACTTCTGGGCAGCCAGTGTGGGCACAGAGACCACAACATCTTGAGAAACAGAGCTGCTTGAGACTAGGATCTTGGCCTCAGCACCACCCAGTCTGGTCTCAGATGCAAACCAGGACCTTGCAGCCACTGGGGACAGAGACCTGCGACCACAGCTACAGACCCACAGACAACAAGAATCCAGACATCTGGGAGGCAGTTTTCTGTGAGTCACAGAGCCTATCCCCCCTTCCCACAGACTCGCAGGCAGCACCATAGTAACTGATAGACCCGCCCCTCGCATGGGCCCCAGCGCAGCTACAGGAATTTGAGCCTGGGACCATGTGGGCACTGGGAATCTGTTCCCTGCAATGCAATCGGGCGACCAAACCCGAAGCCCACAGAGGGCGGCAGTGCCACCTGACTTCGATTATGGACAAGCGCACATGGAAGTCTGTTTTCCGCAGTGCAGGAGCAGACCTCCTGCCAACACAGTGCTACTGTGCAACCCAGTCCCTCAAGCTGACCTGGACCCCGATTCTCTAGGCTGGAGGCAGCACTGAGCACCACTGAGTTGACTCTGTTTCTTATCGCATGCGCCTGGGATCCTTGACTCCCGGTACATTCACACTAAGAGCCAGTGACTCCAATTCTTGGTGCATGTGCACACAGGGACCCTGATTCTCAGCAAGAGGCCACAGGAAGCAACAGAGACTCTGATACTCAATTCTTGGTGCAGACACAGAGGAACTCTGACTCCTGGCACGCACTAGGGGACTCTGATTTTTGGCACATGCCAGCAGGGTCTCTGTTTCAGCGCGGTGCAGGCGGGGTCCCTGATTCCAGGTGCGCACACCAGACCACACTGAGCACTGGTAACGCTGACCCTGGGTGAGCCTGGTTCCCACCAACCCATGGCAGCCACACGTCTTAGTGTCGGAGCACTTCAGTGACACTCGGGTGGTGCGAAGCTCCCACTGCACATGGGCCAGGTCCACGCAACTAGACATTTGAACCTTCTGGTGATAGTCAGAATGGGGAGATGACACAATCCCCAGAAGAAAGAAAATGAGGAGTCACCAAGAAAGGAAATTAGTGAAATTGAAGCATGCAACATGACCGAAAAAGAATTCAGCGTAATGGTTGTGCAATTCATACATCAGATGGATGAGAAAATCAAAAACCTATGCAAGAATCAGGAAGAAATGAAAAGTGATATAGCTACAATCAAAAACACCATGGAAAGTTTCAACAGTAGACTACAAGAAGCAGAGGACCGAATTAGTGAGTTAGAAGATAAGGTACAGAAACAAGCTCAATCTGAACAGCAACTGGAGAAAAAAATTAAAAAGCAGGAGGAGAGCCTAAGGGAGCTTTGGGACAACATTAAACAAAGTAACATATGTATAATTGGGCTGCCAGAAGGGCAAGAAGAGCAGCAAGGATTAGAAAATCTATTTGAAGAAATAATGACAGAAAAGTTCCTGGGTATGGGGAAGAAAAAAGTTACACAAGTACAGAGAGTCCCAAGCAAGATGAATCCCAAAAGACCCACACCAAGACACGTCTTAATTTCAATGGCAAATGTTAATGACAAAGAGAGAATCTTAAAGGCTGCAAGAGAGAGACAGAGTTACCTACAAAGGAACCCCCATCAGATTATTAAATGATTTCTCAACAGAAACACATCAAGCTAGAAGAGAATGGAAGGAGGTATACAAAGTGTTGCAAAGCAAAGGACTGAATCCAAGAATACTATATCCAGCAACTCTATCAATCAAAATTGAAGGGGAAATCAGGAGCTTTGCAGACAAAAAAAGGCTAAGGCAGTTTATCACCACCAAACCAGCAATGCAAGAAATGCTAAAGGGAATGCTATATAAAGAAGAAATAAAAAGGTAAGAAGGAACACAGGAACAAAAATAGAAATGACTACAAAAAAGTACCTTTCAGTAATAACTTTAAACATAAACAGAATAAATCAAAAGACATCAAGTGGCTGAATGGATAAAAAAACACAACCCATATGTATGCTGTCTACAAGAGACACGCCTCAGAACAAGGGACTTACACAGACTGAAAGTGAAGGGATGGAAAAATATCTTTCAGGCAAATGGAAATGAAAAAAAAGCTGGGTAGCAATACTTATATCTGACAAAATAGACCTCAAAGTGAAGGCCATAACAAGAGATAAGGAAGGCCACTTCATAATACTAAAGGGATCAATACAACAACAGGATATAACCCTGATAAACATATATGCACCCAATGCAGGAGCACCCAAATACATAACAAAAGTCCTGGAAGATATCAAGGGAGAGATCGACAACAATACAATCATAGTAGGGGACTTTAATACACCACTGACATCACTGGATAAATCCTCTAGACAAAAAAAAAAAAAATCAGCAAAGAAACAGCAATTCTAAATGACTCACTAGATCAGATGGACTTAGCTGACATCTTCAGAACATTTCACCCCAAAGCCACGGAATATACGTTCTTCTCAAGTGCACATAGGATATTTTCAAAAATAGATCACATATTGGGTCACAAGCAAAGTCTCCCCAAATTCAAGAAGATTGAAATCATAACAAGCATCTTCTCAGACCACAATGGCATAAAATCAGAAACAAACTACAATAAAAACAATCCAAAAAACTTAAACACTTGGAAGCTGAATAGCATGCTATCAAATAATGATTGGGTTACCAATGAGATCTAAGAAGAAATTAAAAACATCCTGGAAACTAATGACAATAAAAACACAACAATCCAAAATCTATGGGACACGATAAAAGCAGTCCTGAGAGGGAAGTTTATAGCTCTACAGGCTTACCTAAAAAAAAAATAATAAGAAGAAAAAATGGTAGTAAATTATCTAACTCTACAACTCAAAGAATTAGAAAGAGAGCAACAAGAAAAGCCTAGAGTGAGCAGAAGGAAGGAGATAATAAAGATCAGAGCTGAAATAAATGACATAGAGATTAAAAAAAAAATACAAAAGACCAATGACACCAAGAGCTGATACTTTGAAAGGATAAACAAGATTGATGAACCTCTAGCCAGGCTCACAAGAAGCAAAGAGAGAGGACTCAAATAAACAAAATCAGAAATGAAAGAGGAGAAATAACAACAGACCCCACAGACATACAAAGGATTGTAAAAAAATACTATGGCCCTAGCCGGCTTGGCTCAGTGGATAGAGCGTCAGCCTGCGGACTGAAAGGTCCCAGGTTCGATTCCGGCCAAGGGCACATGCCTGGGTTGTGGGTTCGGTCCCCAGTGGGGGGCGTGAAGGAGGCAGCTGATCAATGATTCTCATCATTGATGTTTCTATCTCTCTCTCTCTCTCTCCTTCTCCCTTCCTCTCTGAAATCAATAAAGAAATATTAAAAAAAAAATACTATGAACAACTTTACTCCAACAAACTAGACAACCTGGAGGAAATGGACATATTCCTACAGAAATACAACCTTCCAAAACTAAATCAGGAATAATCTAAACATCTCAATAAGCCAATAACTATGGAAGAAATGGAAGCAGTCATCAAAAAGCTTCCAGCAAACAAAAGCCCGGGGGCAGATGGCTTCACAGGGGAGTTTTACCAAACATTCAAGGAAGAACTAAAACCTATCCTCCTCAGACTATTAAAAAACATTCAAGAAGAAGGAACACTTCCAAGCTCATTCTATGAAGCCAGCATTACCCTAATACAAAAACCAGATAAAGACAACACAATGTAAGAGAATTATAGGCCAATATTCCTCATGAACATAGATGCCAAAATCCTCAACAAAATTCTAGCAAATCGGCTCCAGCAGTATATCAGAAAGATCACACACCATGACCAAGTAGGATTTATCCTGGGGATGCAAGGATGGTACAATATTCGCAAATCAATAAACGTGATACATCACATAAACAAATTGAGAGATAAAAATCACATAGTCATATCAATTTACACAGAAAAAGCATTTGACAAAATCCAACACCCTTTCCTGATAAAAACTCTCAGCAAGGTGGGAATAGAAGGATCATACCTCAACATAATAAAAGCCATATATGACAAACCCAAAGCCAATATTATACTCAATGGACAAAAACTAAAACCATTTCCCCTAAGAACAGGAACAAGACAGGGATGCCCACTCTCACCACTCCTGTTCAACATAGTACTGGAAGTACTAGCCATTGCGATCAGACAAGAAGAAAAAATAAAAGGCATCCATATTGCAAAAGAAGAAGTAAAACTGTCCTTTTTTGCAGATGGCATGACACTGTATATAGAAAACCCTAAAGACTCCATCAAAAAATTATTAGACTTAATAAGTGAATTCCGCAATATAGCAGGATACAAAATTAATGCCAAGAAATCTATGGCATTTCTTTATACCAATAGTGAACTTACAGAAAGAGAGACTAAAAAAACCAATCCCATTTACCATCACACCAAAAAAATTAAGATACCTAGGAATAAACTTAACTAAGGAGGTAAAAGACCCATACGCGGAAAACTACAGGACACTGAAAAAAGAGATAGAGGAAGACATAATCAGATGGAAGAACATACCATGTTCATGGATTGGTAGAATCAACATCATCAAAATGTCCATACTACCCAAAGCAATCTACAGATTCAATGCAATTCCCATTAAAATACCAATGGCATATTTCACAGATCTACAACGAACTTTCCAAAAATTCATGTGGAATAAAACAAAGATCCCGAATAGCTGCAGCAATCCTGATAAAGAACAAAGTAGTTGGGATCTCAATACCAGATATTAAGCTGTATTACAAAGCCACTGTTCTTAAAACAGCCTGGTACTGGCACAAGAACAGACATATAGATCAATGGAATAGAATAGAGAACCCAGAAATTGACCCAAACCACTATGCCCAATTAATATTTGACAAAGGAGGCATGAACATACAATGGAGTCAAGACAGTCTCTTCAATAAATGGTGTTGGGAAAATTGGACAGATACATGCAAAAAAATAAACTAGACCACCAACTTATACCATACACAAAAATAAACTCAAAATGGATGAAGGACTTAAACGTAAGATGGGAAACCATAAAAATACTAGAGGAATCCACAGGCAGCGAAATCTCAGACATATGCCGAAACAATTTCTTCACTGATACTGCTCCTAGGGCAATGGAAACTAAAGAGAAAATAAACAAATGGGACTACATCAAAATAAAAATCTTTTGCACAGCAAAAGAAACCATCAACAAAACAACAAAAAAGCCCACTGCATGGGAGAACATATTTGCCAATGTTATCACCGATAAGGGTTTAATCTCCAACATTTACAGGGAACTCATACAACTTAACAAAAGGAAAATAAACAATCCAATCAAAAAAATGGGTAACAGACCTAAATAGATACTTTTCAAAAGAAGACAGAAGGAAGGCCAAGAGACATATGAAAACATGCTCAAAGTCACTAATTATCCAAGAGGTGCAAATCAAAATGACAATGCGTTATCATCTTATACCTGTCAGAATGGCTATCATCAACAAATCAACAAATGACAAGTGTTGGAGAGGATGCAGAGAAAAAGGAACCCTTGTGCACTGCTGGTGGGAATGCAGGCTGGTGCAGCCACTGTAGAGAACAGTATGGAGTTTCCTCAAAAAACTAAAAATGGAACTCCCATTTGACCCTGCGATCCCACTTCTAGGAATATACCCCAAGAAGCTAGACACACCAATCAGAAAGGATATATGCACCCCTATGTTCATATCAGCACAATTCACCAAACCTCAGATTTGGAAACAGCCTAAATGCCCATCAGCAGATGAGTGGATTAAAAAACTGTGGTACATCTATACAATGGAATACTATGTTGCGGTAAAAATGAAGGAATTCTTACCATTTGTAACAGCATGGATGGAACTGGAGAGCATTATGCTAAGTGAAATAAGCCAATCAGAGAAAGATAAATACCACATGATCTCACTCATTTATGGAATATAATGAACAACATAAACTGATGAACAGGGACAGATCCAGAGGCAGAGAAGCATCGATCAGACTGTCAAACCTCAGAGGGAAGTGTCGGGAGCGACTTCAGTTGACAAAGTCCTGAGAGGGCAGGTTTCACAAAGTGGCCTGCCTGTTCCCAAGGTTAGTCATGCATCCTGCCCCCCTTAGGCTTAGAGACCCTTAAGCACAATAGTTTAGTAATCACACATTCTGCCCCCTAGAGCTTAGTTAACCTTGAAGCACAGTTCATGCATAAGCATAACTATCCTTCAGCAAGAAGCATGGCTAGATTATCTGATGGAAAGGAACTTAGGTGGCGTCAGAGGTGTATGTATAGGTATAGCCGTTGGGATCTTAGCCAAGATAAGGAGCTTTGTGTAAAGGTCAGTAGGAAACCTGGAACAAAGGGGTATAATTGTGCTTACCACATTATAGGAATGATGTATTGTATGGAATGTAACTGACCCTGTATAAAAGTGTGGAGAAAAATAAACTCGGGACAGTAAGCGGGAAGTGCTACTGTCCTCCCGATCCCATTCTGTTTTCTGTTTGTCTTTTCTCATCCTCTCGCCTCCTTGCAGGTACTGTTCGACTGATGCCGGCAGGCTCCGGCATTTTCTGGCGCCCGAACAGGGACCTGATATAGGGGGAACCGGTGAAGGACACTGCAATTTAAGAAGGAGGTGCACCGAGTAAGGTAAGTGGAGCAGTGAGTTTATAGTCGGGAGAGATAAATTATGGGACAAGGTAATAGTAAAGAGTTGTTTGTGCATGTGCTTAAAAATATGCTTTGCGCTCAGGGAACTAGGTTAGGGCATAAACAGCTTGAGCGCTTTCTGGCTTTTGTGGTAGAAGTTTGTCCTTGGTTTCCAGAAGAAGGGACTGTAAATCTTGAGGCTTGGAATAGGATTGGAAAAAGAATACAAGATTATTATTCTGCTCCTGGCCCGAAGAAGGTGCCTGTGGATACATTTTCTTTGTGGAGTCTTATTTGGGATTGTCTTGACCCCTGCCATGAAGGGAAAAGGTGGAATGAGGGAATGAGGCAAAGAAGTCCATCATGTCCTAGTCTAGAGAGGCTGTCTTTAAAAATCAAGAACCTTTCTTGCCCCAGCCTAGAAAAGTTATCCCTTCCTGAGGGGCTTAATAAATCTCCTGAGCCTTCAGCACCGCCAGAAAGGTCGCTGCCTGAAAACCCTCACTTAAAATCAGAGAATAAAGAGTAGGAGGTGCTGCTGGCACAGAAAGAGGAAAACCCGTATGGTAATGATAATGATAACGATAACGGTTGGCTCTTCTTTCAGAGGGTGTCAGCAACAGTAACTGAACCAGCCCCCAGTCGTAGGGAGAAAATTGAGGAGGAATTAGCTGAGATAAAAAGAGAATTAACAAGGCTAAACTGTTCAGAGAAATTGGGAGAGGAGGTAGTAGAAATGAAAGAGGGACTTAGAGGAATTAAGAAGGAACTGTTACAACCGGCCTCCAAGCCAAAGAATTGTGAGCTAATGTCACCACCTGAGGAAAAAACAATTAAGCTGCAAAGTAGATGTCCTACGCCTTCCCTCTGGCAGAGGAAAGCCTCAGGAGCCCTCGTCCTGAAAGTAGAAAAACCGGATGAAGGAGAACCGCGCCCAATACGGGTCCCTCCGTCAAAAAATAAAGAGCTATCCTGGGGACCTAGCAAGCTAGGTTTAAATTCCCCTCTGCAGCAGATGTTGCAGAAAGCAGCAGAAAAGGATGAGGACACAGGAGGATTTCATATGGCGTTTCCCATACTGGAACGGCCAGATGGTCAGGGGGCAAATGCAGAGATATCACTCTCCCATTCCATTTAAACAACTAAAGGAACTTAAAGTCGCTTGTTCCCAGTATGGGCCAACAGCACCTTTCACTGAGGCGCTGCTGGACACTTTAGCTACGGATGCTCTGCCTCCTAATGACTGGAAGAACATGGCAAGAGCTTGCTTGGGAGGAGGAGGTTATCTGTTGTGGAAATCAGAATTTATAGGACAGTGTCACGCTACAGCAGAAATAAACAGAGGCCAAAATATTCCTTTTACTTTTGAGATGCTAGCAGGAGAAGGACCTTATGGAGGATTGAACGGTCAACTTCAGTTTCCTCCTGGGGCTTATGCTCAGGTCAATGCAGCTGCCACTAAGGCATGGAGAAAACTGCCTTCTACAGGAGGGCAAAGAGAGGATTTATCTAAAATCAGGCAAGGACCTGATGAGCCTTTTCAGGATTTTGTATCCCGCCTGCTGCAAACAGCAGGACGGCTCATTGGTGACAGAGAATCAGGAATGTTACTGGTGAAACAACTGGCATTTGAAAATGCTAACACGGCCTGCCAGGCTGCGATAAGACTTTTTAGGAAGAAAGGGAATTTATCGGATTACATCCGGTTGTGCTCAGACATAGGACCATCCTATGTTCAAGGCTTAACTATAGCCGCAGCACTCCAAGGAAAAACTTTAAAGGATGTCCTCTTCCAACAAGGAAAGGCAGGGAGTCGTAATACTCCTGGTCCAAAGGGAAGTTGTTTTGGATGTGGACAAATGGGCCATCAAGTTAAACAGTGCCCTCAGAGGCAAGGGAATTCCAGACAGCCAGGTTTGTGTCCCAGGTGTAAAAGAGGAAATCACTGGGCCAGAGAATGCTAATCTAAGAAAGATATTCAAGGGAACATGCTGCCTCCCCAGCAGGGAAACGGGAGGTGGGTCCAGCCCCAGACCCCTAAACAATGCTTTGGGGCACTGCAGAGCGACCCAACCAACAACAGGGAAATCCATTCAGGACTTATACAGAGCAACCTCAGGGAGCGCAGGACTGGACCTCTGTGCCGCCTCCTACACAGTATTAACACCTGAAATGGGAGTACAGGCTCTGCCTACAGGGGTTCGTGGGCCTTTGCCTCCAGGTACTATGGGACTAATTCTGGGACGCAGTAGCTCTACCATAAAGGGTTTATTCATAGCACCTGGAGTCATAGATGAAGACTATACAGGAGAAATAAAAATCATGACTCATTCACCATCTACTATTTCTGTGATACAATCCGGACAAAGGATTGCTCAATTCATTCTATTGCCTTATGCCAGGGCAGGTCATACAGCCACTAGCACCCAGAGAGGGACAGAGGGTTTCGGGTCCTCTGACTTATACTGGGTTCAAGCTATTAAGGCTCAACGCCCAGAGTTAACACTTACAGTAAATGGAAGAAAAGTAACAGGGGTACTGGATACCGGAGCAGATGTTTCGTTTATTACCCAAGAACAATGGCCTTTATCCTGGCCAAAGCAACCTGCTCTTACACAGCTTCAAGGCATTGGCCAAGCTGCTAGTCCTGAACAAAGTAGTAATCAGTTACATTGGCAGGATAATGAAGGTCACAGGGGAATATTTCAACCATACATTATTCCTAAGCTCCCTGTGAACTTATGGGGTAGAGATGTCATGCAAGAAATGGGAGTTTATATTTATAGTCCCAGCGCCCCAGTAACAAAGCAAATGTTTAATCAAGGACTGCTGCCAGGCCAGGGGTTAGGAAAAGAGGGCCAAGGAAGAATAGAACCAATCATGCCAGACCCCAGACCTCTTAGAGCAGGGTTAGGGTATTTCTAGGGGAGGTGGCGGAGGGGGGGGGGGGGGGGGCTTTGATTATCTGCAACCCATGCAGATCCAATTCAATGGAAATCAGATGATCCAGTGTGGGTTGATCAATGGCCCCTAGCATCTGAAAAGATACAGGCCGCCGAGCAGCTGGTGCAGGAACAGCTGGACAAAGGCCATATAGCACCCTCTAACTCCCCCTGGAATTCTCCTATATTTGTCATCAAGAAAAAATCAGGAAAGTGGAGATTACTACAGGACTTAAGAAAGGTTAATGGGACGATGGAACTTATGGAAGCCTTTCAACCAGGACTTCCCTCACCTTCTGCCATTCCAGCAGGTACTTACAAAATAATTCTTGATCTGAAGGACTGTTTTTATACTATTCCCCTAGCACCTCAAGATTGTAAAAGATTTGCTTTTAGTATACCATCCACTAACTTTCAGGAACCTATGAGGAGATATCATTGGCTAGTTCTCCCCCAAGGGATGGCCAATAGTCCTATGTTATGTCAAAAGTTTGTTGCTCAAGCTCTTATTAGTACTAGAAAGAAATTTCCTCAGATTTATATTATACATTATATGGATGATATTCTGTTAGCTTATCAGAATGAAGGCATATTGCTAGCTGCATATGCTCAACTACAAAAAGGGCTTGAAGAAAAGGGACTGGTCATTGCCCCTGAGAAAGTACAGAGACAGTCTCCTTTCTCTTACTTGGGATATACTTTACATCAGAATTGTATTACCCCTCAGAAAATACAGCTAAGAAAGGATGGGTTAAAAACACTTAATGATTTTCAGAAACTGCTAGGAGACATTAATTGGCTAAGACCTTATCTTAAAATCACCACAGGACAGCTTAAGCCTCTTTTAAAAGTCCTCAAGGGAGATTCTAATCCTAACTCTCGCAGAGAGCTATCAGAAGAAGCCAGCCAGGCTTTACAGATAGTAGAAACAGCTATTGGTCAACAGCAGGTTTCATATTTAAACTATTCTCAGCCATGGGGAGCTTACATTCTTGCTACTCAACACACCCCCACAGCAGTATTATGGCAGGAAGGTCCTTTATTATGGATTCACCTGCCTGTATCGCCTGCAAAACTACTTACACCTTATTATGATCAAGTAGCTACTTGCCCCGGCCAGCGGGGTCTTCTAACAGGGGTACCGAGGCGGCGCACCTAAGAGAATGAGAGACAGACAAGGGACACAAAGAATGGAGGCAAGACAAAGGGGTTTCTGATCAAGCCTCGAAATTTTATTTTTTACAGTGTTACCTATATGTGGTTTCTAGAAGGGGAGATGCCTAGGAGGGGTGGGGGCTGAACGGGTCATGTGGACTTAGATAATTGACTAAGGTCGTAAAGGGTGCTGACTATAGATAGAGAATATGGCGGTTGAAGGGCAACTATGGAAAGAATGCTTTGTCCTCAGGCAAGAGGAACTGGGCCTAGTTTCAGTAACTTACTGAAGTAAGGTCAGAGTTAATCCTTTGACCAACTCTTGGCTCCTGACAGCTACTCTTATCCACATGGTAAGGACTGAAGCTTGCAAATTAATTGGACGTGAGCCGCCTTATATCTGTCTTCCTTACTCCAAACAGCAAATATATTGGTTGTTACAACATAGTGACAACTGGGGAGCGGCTATGGCTAATTACCCTGGGCAAACAGATAATCATTACCCTCACAATAAACTTTTGCAGTTTGCAAGCCAGCATGCTTTTGTATTTCCTAAAATAGTACAAAAAGAACCTATTACAGAGGCTTTGTTGATTTTTACTGATGGTTCATCTAATGGTAATGCAGCCTACAGTATTCAGGGTGAAGTTACAACTTTTCAAACTACCTATACACCTGCGCAGGTAGTAGAACTGTGTGCCATCTTAGCAGTGTTCCAATGTGTTCCAAATCAAGCATTTAACCTGTATTCAGACAGTCAGTAAGTAGTAAGAGCAATGGAAGTAATCAAAACTGTTCCCTTTATTAGGACAACTAATTCCATAGTACAAAGCATGTTTAGAGACATACAGCGCGCCCTACAGCAGCGCATCCAGCCATGTTTCTTTGGTCATCTCAGAGCTCATACTGGACTGCCTGGACCGTTATAAAAAGGGAATGAACAGGTAGACATTGCGACTAGAATAATATTATATACCCAGGAACAATTGGCTGAGCAATCTCACGTGCTGCATCATCAAAATAGTAATAGTCTCAGGCAGCAATTTAAAATTACCAGGGAAGCTGCCAGACAAATAGTAAAACAGTGTACAAATTGTCCTACTACTCAATCAGTGCCTGATTATGGGGTTAACCCAAGGAAACTAAAAGCTAATCATTTGTGGCAAATGGATGTGACTCATATCTCCAGTTTTGGGCAGGTCAAGTATGTACATGTCACTGTAGCTTTATTATGGCCACAGCTCATACTGGTGAAGCAAGTAAGCACTGTATAGCCCGCTGTTTAAAGTGTTTTGCAGTTATGGGACAGCCCAAATGTATTAAAACTGACAATGGCACAGGCTATACTGGAAAAAGTTTTCAACAGTTTTGCCAGAAGCTGGGTATTACCCATAAAACAGGAATTCCATACAATCCCCAAGGACAGCGGATAGTAGAAAGAGCTCATAACACTCTAAAGCTACAATTACAAAAAATAAAAAGGGGGGAGTTATATCCCCTGACACCACAGAACTTATTACATCACACTCTATTTATTCTTAATTTTTTAATTTTGGATGTGCATGGGCGATCAGCTGCACAGGGTTTCTGGAACACAGGAACTGCATCCACCTATGCTCAGGTCAGGTGGAAGGACCCTTTAACTGGACAATGGCATGGACCAGACCCCGTGCTCCTTTGGGGACGAGGGCATGTTTGTGTTTTCCCCCAGGATGCCGAAAGTGCGAGGTGGCTTCCGGAGAGGCTTGTGCGCTTCGCAGGAGATGGGCGAGCTGGTCAAGGGAGTTCGACAACTGACTCTCCAAGAGCGACCCTACAACCTGGCTCAGACGACGCGGACAGCGGCGGTGCCCACCTGGGGACAGGTGAAGAAGTTGGCGGTTGAAGCAGAACAGACGCTGATACAGACTTCTACTCCAAAGACAGGAGTCTCAGTGTTCCTGGCGATGATGGCTATCCTAAGCTGCCAAGTACCGAGCGTCCGAGGAGACATCCACTGGGCCTACGTTCCTGACCCTCCTTTACTTCATCCAGCTGAATGGGGCGGACCGTCAGTTCCGGTATATGTGAATGACACTCACACCCTGGGGATGCCTTCTATTGGACATATACGACCAGAATTACATGTGGGTTTTAACTATTTTGGACAAGGGAATGGAATGCCTATTTGTTTGTCATTAGAGGGTGATGTAACGGGATGTCTACAAATGGACTCTGTAGTAATGGCATCTCCCGGCTGGATGGTGTTTCTTAAAGGACTGAGCGGAAAGAAGGGAAAGGTAATCAACATCACTCCACCCCAGGACTTGCCCCCTTGTGAAAAAGAATCCCTGACTGCCAAGTACGCTGTGCCATGGAAAAGCTGTCATGGTACTCAGGCAGTACAGTATGTACTCCCAGGAACTAATTTTTCCATTTATGACTGGTCTCAACCCAATAGGACAGACTCCTTAGAACTGGGAATGTATAAGGGAATATGGGGATTAAGTAATAGGAAATTCCAATATGGGTTATGGAAGTTAGGAGCAAGTATGGATACTCCTCTGGTTCAGAAAGATAATAAGGACATCTCTCGCCTTGGACCAGAGTCATTACTTTATACTAATCTGCCTGAAGAAAGACCTGTCATTGCCTGTGTGCCTGAACCTTATGCTCTATTAGTAGGAAGGATTAATATCACATTTTCTGGAAATAGATACCAGTTACAGTGTGTCCAATGCAATTTGACCAACTGTGTCAAGAATTTAGAAAAAGGAAAACAAGTTGCTGTGGTGCACCAGCCATCCTTTGTAATGGTGCCTGTCAATCTCACTGGCCCCTGGTATTCAGACAAGGCCTTACAGGTTTGGCATGAGATCACAGGGGCACTATCCAGGCCAAGGAGATTCACTGGCTTGCTGGTAGCAGGTATCACAGCCCTCATCACCTTGATTGCCTCTGCTACTGCAGCAGCGGTGGCGTTAACTCAGCAAGTGCAAACAGCGCATTTTGTTAATAACTTGTCTAAAAATATTTCCCAGGCATTGGGTACTCAGGAAAATATTGATAGGAAAATAGAGGAGAAACTGAATGCTTTACATGACATGGTACTGTACCTAGGAGGAAAGGTACAGAGTCTCCAAATAAGATCTAGATTGGAGTGTCACGCAGATTATAGTTGGATCTGTGTTACATCTAAGAAATATAATGAGAGTGTGCATACCTGGAATAGAGTGAAGAACCACTTAGAAGGCATATGGCATAGTGCGAGTGATTCTTTAGACTTATTAGCTTTGCATAAAGAGATTCAAGATTTACAAGAAGCAGGACCCTTGCGTTTTGATGCCAGTGATACCGCTCGAAATTTTCTTGATCAGTTTCTTAAGACTGTTCCCTCTGTAGGAGATTTTCAGCATTTAGCTATAGGAATTTCTGGATTAGGAGGTTTAGTTCTGACACTGTTTTGCTTATTTCCTATCTTAATGCGTAGAGTAGGTAAAGGCATTCTTACACTGCGCACTGCATGAACTAAAATTAAAAGTCCAACCTGCTTAATTTTTAAGGAGGGGGGAATTGTCGGGGGCGACCTCAGTTGACAAAGTCCTGAGAGGGAGGGTTTCACAAAGTGACCTGCCTGTTCCCAAGGTTAGTCGTTCATCTTGCCCCACTTAGGCTTAGAGACCCCTAAGCACAATAGTTTAGTAATCACACATTCTGCCCCCTAGAGCTTAGTTAACCTTGAAGCACAGTTCATGCATAAGCATAATTATCCTACAGCAAGAAGCATGGCTAGATTATCTGATGGAAAGGAATTTAGGTGGCGTCAGAGGTGTATGTATAGGTATAGCCGTTGGGATCTTAGCCAAGATAAGGAGCTTTGTGTAAAGGTCAGTAGGAAACCTGAAACAAAGGGGTATAATTATGCTTACCACATTATAGGAATGATGTATTGTATGGAATGTAACTGACCCTGTATAAAAGTGTGGAGAAAAATAAACTCGGGACAGTAAGCGGGAAGTGCTACTGTCCTCCCGATCCCATTCTGTTTTCTGTCTGTCTTTTCTCATCCTCTTCCCCACTTGCAGGTACTGTTCGACTGATGCCAGCAGGCTCCAGCAGGGAAGGTAGGGGAAAGGGGGAGAGATCAACCAAAGGACTTGTATGCATGCATATAAGCCTAACCAATGGGCAGAGACACCAGGGGGAATAAAACAAAGACATGAGTGAGTGGCGGGGTGGGGCGGGGTGGGGGGGGAGAGGTTAATGGAGGGATGAGGACACATATGTAATACCTTAATCAATAAAGAAATTTTAAAATAAATAAATAAATAAGGGGTGATCAGAACAGTGTTTAGTTTATTATTTATTTATTTATTTATTTATTTATTTATTTTAAAATTTCTTTATTGATTAAGGTATTACATATGTCCACTCAGATAAACAAGGATAATCTCCCATTTCAAGATCCCTAAATTAGAATCCCTCCTGCCATATAGGTAACATATTTGCAGGCTTTGGGGGACATATAGTTCATATGAGGGAGATACAGTCACATACACAGGGACTGTGGTCAAGGGATAAAAGTAAAACAGGATTTATAGGAGAAGGGTGAGATGGAGCAGAAGACAACTGCAGTCTGGAAACAGTGAATCATACTTTATATTTTCCATCTAAACTGATTAGTCAGCTGCATATACAGTTAATTCTCATTATTGGTGGAATTTAGATCCTCAAAGTTACAGGGAACACTAAGTTAATGAATCCAGAACCATTGCTCCTAGGGATAATACAGGGTTAGGTTCCTACGAGCCTCTAGTCACAACATTTTCATGAACTGATCACTATATAACCTTTCTTTACTATGTGTGTTTCTTTTCAAATACATCAATTTAATATATAATGAATCAATATATCAATACAATAAGATTGAACTCATGGCCAACAGCACTACAACTCAGCCTGAAAGAAGCTTATCACGCACTTGTTTTTTCTCCATATGGCACATCACAGCCTTTTTGCACCTAGGTATGCTAGGCAGCACTTCAGTGCTAGCTACACTTGGAGGCAGTGAAATCACCAAAAACACAAAAATGTAGAAAACCTGACACTAAAGAGACCATGAAAAGGACACTTGTTTACAGTATGAGCCAGAACAAGAAGGCAGAGCGTCACTTTGTTGACCTCAGCTGGGAGCACGCATGTGGAGAATCTCAAATTTTTCCGTTCTCTGTGCACATCTGCAAATTACTGCTGAAGGCCAGGAAGCATCGATTTTGAGGTTACAAACACGTTTTAGCAAGAAGGTGAATTCTCAGATACAGTATCTGAGAATAATGAGTATTATCTATGTCTCTTTACGATCTTAATTTGGAGATTTATGGGTAGAACCTTTAACTTGCTCCTTTCCTATATGGAAAGGAGAAGCCAGGGCGCTTTTGCTGGTCAACAAGGGTGCCATCTGCTCCACCACCCTGGATGCCATCCTCTGACTTCTTTCTCAGCCTGGCATCAAAGTGCGTTCTAAAACATTGTGCTGACCACAAAGCTTAGGATTCTTTTGTGGCTCTCCTCAGTTCAATTTCACTGTAGCCATTGTTCTTGTTCTTTTCTAAGCACTTTAGACAGGGTATAAGTTAAGCTTTGGTAACAAGAAAAAGTGGAATGACTCTGGAAAAAAAGAGGCATTTCTTGTAGAATGATATGTATCACTTTCAATCATTCTCAGAGCGGGATGCCTGAGAGATATCTCTTTGCTAGAGAAGAATAGTTGAAAAATAATCCTTGAGAACAAGGTGGAATTAATGTTTGTATAACAAAACAAAAAAAATGTGCATAAAATAGCCTTGGGTGAATGAACAAATTATCCGGCTATAGGAAATTAAAGCTGAGGTGATACAGTGAGTCAAATGTTTATTTCTGAAATGTCTTTCTTCTCTAAATTATAACAATTAGGAATAAGAAAAATAAAACATAAGATTCCAAATATTATTTTAAATTTCACCGACATGAACATATAAGACTAAATAGGAAGATGACGCAAAGCTCACCTGGGGCTGGGGGTAGTGGAGGAGATAATGAAGAGTTGTAAAATCATAAAAGCTAGCATTTCAGTAAGGGCCTGAGGTCAGTTGAAGACAAGGTCAGTTGAAGACAATTAGAACAAATCAGCCAAGAATGTTGAGATAGAAACCAGATAGCCATCTATAGCTGGGGGGGGGACCAATACCAAGAGCTTGCGCATAGATAAAGAAAAATGTTTATATGTCAACAGACTTAATTGTCTTAACTATTCCAGGAAGCAGAAAACAGCTGTGGAAAGTTCCATTGTAAAATGGAAAGACCCTGCCCCCTAAAATGTTTTTAACCTGTGCTCAAACCCTGCTCCGGGGCCCACAACCTCTGCTCTGTGTTCAGAGTATGTTGTGGGACCGGGCATGCCTGTACCAATAAACCCTTTGCTTTTTGCATGAGAGGCGTCTCTTGGTGCTTTGTGAGTGCGGCCAGCGTTCCGGGCGTTACAATAATTTGGTAAAGAAAGCAGAATACAGTATAAATGTAATTGATCTCCAACAGTGGCATATAACTAAGGCCTGAAACAGTTATAACACAGAACACAAAACATAGACTAATACCTTTCATGACTAACAGAACAAACACATCATATATTTTTCCTCAGAAATTTAGAGTTAAATAATACCTAGCTACTTTAGTACCACTTTTTCTAGTTTGTTTTAGTACAGGAAACTGGCAGTAGTCAAATTCCTTCTCCTTGAGCTATCCTCATTGAAAAAGAAATATTTCAAAGCACAAAAATACTGATTTATCCCTTCTGACAACGTAATAAAAAGATGACAATTTACTTACAACTTAGCCTCAAATGTGGAAAAACATGATCTAGATAGAAACTTTCAACAGCTTATTCACCATTCCACACACAGAATATTTTATGTCAAGAAGCGTGCCAGGAGATGGGAAATGGGGTTTGCTGGAAAGGGTAGAATTCCTCCCAGGGTGCGCCCTTGGGTGACTAAGGAGAGATATTACTCACCAGGTGCATACACAGTGACACGGGTGCTATGAGAAAGAGAAGCCTGGGGAGATTACAGGAGCTCAGAAGGAGAGAACACACCCAGCAGAAGGTCAGAGGGGACATCCTGGGTAAGGTCATGCCTGAACACTGAAATACAGAGATTTAGAGAACCTCAAGTTTATACGAAGTGAAAGGTTCAAATGTGAACCTTGGTGAGAGATGAACTGGGCAGGTAGGCAAGGGCAAAATCTTGAGGGCTTTATTGGTCAGGCTAAGAAGTTTGGATTTGTTTAGAAGGCAAAGGGGCAAACCACAGGATTTTCAATCATGGGGGAAGAATTATGAGTGTAGTGTCAGGTTTACAATTTAGGAAGATCAGCCAGGAAGCAGGGTGAGAATGGACTGCACATGTGGGGCTGAAGTCGGAAAAAAACTGCTAAGTGGCTGTTTTGCAACTGAAGTAATGATAATTCAAGTAACAGTTACCCAAACATGATGAGGGCCTGAATTAGGACAGTGGTAGAGGGAAAAGAGAAAAAAAATGAAGAAATATTTAGGAGACAGAATCCCAAGGACGTGGAGACTGATAGAAGTGAGGTGTCAGTGAAACTAAAGGAGTCCAGGCTGCTTCCTAGACTGCTCTGCTAATTGAACAAGGGAGCCACATAGTTCCTCATGACTGAATGTGACAGGCTTTTTTATGTTACAGTAACAGCATCTGATGATATTTATTTATTTATTTATTTGCTTTTTGGGGGTCTTACTTTTATTTTGTATAATTTTGGGGATTTTGTGCATATATTTATTGAAGTGAGAAACCAATTTATTTTTTTAATTTTTTTTAAATTTCTTTATTGATTAAGGTGTCACATATTTGTCCTCATCCCCCCATTCCCATCCCCCACCCTTCCCCACGGATGCCCCCACACCCCTGTTGTCCTTAACCATTGGTTAGGCTCGTATGCATACACACAAGTC
The DNA here is from genome assembly GCF_027574615.1 of Eptesicus fuscus. Lineage (NCBI taxonomy): Eukaryota > Metazoa > Chordata > Mammalia > Chiroptera > Vespertilionidae > Eptesicus > Eptesicus fuscus. The sequence goes on from NC_072481.1 coordinate 91,784,522, forward strand.
CCTTGGTTGATCTCTCCCCCTGACCCCCACCTTCTCCTACCCTCCCTCTGAGGCCCGACATGAGCGAGATCATGTGTCACTAGAAATATACTTATAAGAACTGAATGTGAGACAAGCAATAATAGTTATGCTGACAGGCAAATGAATCAGTCTGTAGTAAGTTTCTTTCTGGACCAACAGTTCTTTTGAGACCCAATTTCAATGTCCACCAGTTCCTTATGTGTACATGTCACCGCTGACTTTTCAGCTCTGGATGGTGGGCAAATGGTGGTAATGCAGGTCCGACTCCCTCTGGTTTGGTCTCACCCGGACGCAGGGGCGCAGCTTCACCCGGACCTGGGACCCAGCATCACCCAGGCCCCGGGGCGCGTGGCCTCACCCGGACCCAGGTGTGTGCGGCCTCACCCAGTCCCGGGATCCAGCCTCATCCGGACCCAGGGGCGCGTGGCCTCACCCGGACGCAGGGGCACCCGGCCTCACCCGGATCCAGGGGCGCATGGCCTCACCCAGACCCGGGATTGATGATATTTAAATATCGGAAATAAAAATAATCATTGTGACTGATGGAAGTGTCACAAATGGTAAATTCTACTCTGTGATCTTAAAAAAAATAAACATTTAGCCCCAGAACTGAGCACAACACTGTGGTGTGGATAGCTTGGCCCCTAAGAGTCATTACAGCCCTGTGACCATTCAGGGGGTCTGAGATTATCTGTACAGACAACAGCATCAATCCTATTCTAGGCAGACCCTTCTGACAATCAATCCTATGTAATAAAATGACAAGTGTCCGACCGTTGGTTCAACAGTTTAACCAGTCGCTATGACATGCACTGACCACCAGGGGTAAGACGCTCCAACTGGTAGGTTAGCGTGCTGCTGGGTTCCCGCCGATCCAGACTGGGTGAGCAGGCCTGGACACGCCCTGGAGCCCTCCCATAGTTCCTCCCTGGCCCTATCGTGCACCAGTGAAGTCCCTCGGCCTGGCCTGCATCCTCTGGCTTTCCAGGACCCCTCGGGGGATGTCCAAGAGCTGGTTTTGGCCCAATCCCCGCAGACCAGGCCAAGGGGCCCCACCAGTGCACGAATCTGTGCACCGGGCCTCTAGTACTCTATAATAAGATCTAACTGAATAGGATATTAATGCCAGGGTGGACACGTTCAGACTTTTGGATGAGATTATGACTGGGCTTCTGCATGTCTTACTCTTATATGAAAGCATTTCACTCTAAGTTTATAGTAGGAGCATATGATTACACTAGGAAATGGATAACCAGACATACTACTTATACCTTCAGTGGCTCCCCATTGCTCTCAACACAAAATCCAAAATCCTTAGCATGGATACAACGATCTTCAGGCTCAGGTGGAGCATCTAACCCACTCACAATGGTTCCCTTTTCTGAGAACTTGTCTCTTCACCATAAGGCCATAGTCACCATGCTTAAATGGCGTGGCCTGAACTCCCGATAGCAGTTTAATACACCAAGGTGGACATTCTCTGCCAGTAATGTCTTCCCAACCCTCTCCCCTCACTCAAACACTGCCATCTGATGAGTCTTTAGTAAACGACAGCTGGTAGAGATGCAAATAATTTGTCCAAGGGGGGTAAGGGGTACCTCAAAGGTTATGGTTTTATTGCTCTGTAGGACACGAATCATTTTTGTATCTAACTTGGCAATCTATTCCAGCATTTTTACACTAACTATATAAGCTAGTCTTTCAAATTTTGTTTTTACTCTACTGATTCCCTAATTAGTAAGTTAGGTCAATCTTTGACACATGTTCCTTCTATATTTGTTAAATTACACTTTTGATAAAGAACTAATCTCCCACACCCCACTTTTCTGTGTGAAATATAAGAGGCATAAGCCCAGAAGAGTTCACTTGTATTATAAAAGGGTTCGCAATCCAAACCTACTTCCCAGTAAAGGACTTTTAAAAATATGCATAGTGTTTCTATGAGAGGAGTTTCATCTTCTGGAGCCCACTGGATCTCCCAGAATCTGCAGTTTCTGCAGTGTATCCATTACCTCCAAGGGTCACCTAACTCAGCCTGGGAGTGAGTGGCTCAGGGTCTTTGAGAGACTCAGCTCAGCCTACCAACCATCATCTTGTAATATCTGAAAAAATATTTAGAGTAAGTCCAAACTGTTCTACTCGGCCTTCAGTCTTGCCCCCACACTGTTACCCAGATCTGCCTGACGAAGGGCCACCTGCGCGGAATAATAAAATTACTTGGGACTTGGACTCCGAGCAGGGGGTTGAATCAGAACTTTGACCACTTCGGGGAAAGTCACCTCATTAATGTTCTCTGGACCTCAATTCCCACACCAACAGAACGAGGCCACGACCTAGCGCGCCCCCGGCCCCCCCCCCCCCCCCCCCCCGGCTCCCCGCAGCCCCGCCCCCGCGCGCCGGCCCCGCCCCTGTGTGGCCCGGCCCCTCCTCGCCATCGGCCCTCCCCGCCCTCGCCCCGCGCCGGCCCCGCCCAGCCCGGCCCCACCCACCGAAGTCCTCCGCGCCCCCGGGAGCGCGATGGCGGGAGTGGCGGGGAGGCTGGCTCGGCGCTGGGGTCGGAGGATCGTCCCGAGGTAGGTGCTGGGCCCGGGCCGGGTCGCCGTGGGACGCCGCTGTCCTTGCGGGCGTCGCGGCCGCGGGAGCTCCCTGTCCGTATCTTGTCTCGGCAGAACCAGGGCTCTGCTTGTCGGGTCTTCCGGGGCGGGGGCGGGGGCGGGGGCGGGGAGAGTGTCACCCAGTGCCCTTCGGAAAGGCGCACCCCGCTCCTCGGCCGGAAGCGTCGGGAAGCCGGACCGCTGTTCCTCTCCGCGCCGCCCCGCCCCGCCGCTCCGGGTTGTCTCCTGACCGCGAACAGGGAGCCCGCTGCGCTGTCTGCTGAACGCAGGTCTGTAGGAACGCAGGTCTCATTTCCAGTGTGAACTGTTTGCCTTTTGGAGAATACTTCTGTGATGCTGGATGGCGGGGTGCAAAAACCCTGTGAAAACCCCAACCAATCTATCCGTAGGAAACAAAAAACCCTGGAACGTGGTGGTGGCCTTGTGGGGATGGAGTTTTGAGTTATTTTTTCGATTTTCTATATTTAAATGGTGGTGCTTTGTAATTTTTTAAAACTCACTTGGTTTTAAAATAAGTAAGTGTGCACTATAGTTTGTGAGAACTTGCACATTGAGGCCTTATTTGGACTTTTTTTTCTTTTTTTTTACTTCCCTTTCGTTTTCTACTTGGAATCTGCCAGGTGCCAAATTCCTATAGGATACGGAGTTTTCCCAGGGGGAAGAAAACCAACACTACGCCAAATATTTAGTATAAAGCTTATTGAAGACTGAAAGGTTTGCGACGCAGGAAACAAGACACAGAGTCCAGGCCATGGAAAAGGGGGGGAGGTTTTAATCTTGCGCTCCCGGGCGAAACAGGGGAGGGTGGAGGGCATGAGAGGTGTGGAATTCCTGCCTCAGGCAAGGGTCTGGGAAGGCGCCAGTTATCTTCGTCACCATCTACCTTGCGGGTGCTTGCATGGCTGTGGTCTTTCCCCCCATGCCTCGACCTAACATCCCGGCCTTTTTGGTGATAGGGGGCGCCGAAATCGTCCTGGCTACTTCCTGCTGACCAGGGGCGAAGAGGGTGGGGGATGTTAAAGGCCAGGGTCAGGCAGAGGCGGGTTGAGGGGCAGCCGAGTGTAGGGATGGAGCAGGAGCTGGTTTACAGTCACCGGAGACATTTCTGCAATCCGGGAGCGGATGAATTTGAGGAGGCAGGGAGCGGGTTGCTGGTCTGGTAGCATATCCGTGGGGGCAAGGTGGGCTCTGGAGTTTCGGGTTCCCAGAGGGGAATGCCAGCCAGGGGAGGCTGACATTCACCATGTCCTTGAGTTCCTGGAGGAGTCGTGAGTGGGACGGCAGCCAGCAAAGGTCTTTGGAGAGAGACACATAAAAAGCAGTGCGAGACATTGGGCAGGGTGCGGGTCTCGTTAAGGAATAGTAGAGTGTGTTGGATAAATTGGAGCCAAGAAGACAGGACTTCTACCCGGGGGGAATCAGGCAGCTTCCCTTTAAGGGAATTTTCGGCCTGTAGGATGCTTTTGGAGACCTGGATTTGGGCCTCCTGGGCCATGACATATTCCCGGGAGATGTAGATGGTCCCTGAAGGGGTTAAGCTCCAACCATCCCCATATAGTTTTCCCATAACGCCTGCAACCCATCGCTGGTCCCAGGGGTCCCGGACCCTGATGTTGAAGGTCCCGTCCTTCCAGAAAAAGGGACCAGACCTGACCTCATTGTAGGCATCATGGATGACACAGCCTGACCAGCGGCAACCCCCACAGGTGTTGACGTCTCGATTACACCTGTCTGGGTTCCGCTGCCGGGTGACTTGTGTGCTGTCCTGGTCGTAGGTTTCACGGACCTTGAACCTCCACACATAAGCGGGTGTAGGAGGGTGTAGGTTGCCCAGGGCTGGGAGGAGAAAAAGGAGGGGGAGGGCGGCTAAGGTGGACCTTAGTGGGGCCCAACACCTCACATTTATAGAAGTCATGCTGCTCCGGGGTCCTCTTGAGTCTGGAGAGGTGGTGCCCTGATGGATCATCAAGTAGTTTGGCCGCAGTGGGGGTTGTGAGGATTCCTGTGTGCAGTCCCGTCCACCTGTCAGCCTGTTCCCGGAGCAGCTGCCTGCCAGTCCTGCCCTGGGAGGTGTCCCCTCATTTGATAAGTAGGAAAGTTGGGGCGCATTCCTCCCTGGGGTGAGCAGGAGGAGCAGGCACTTGTGGCTGCCTCTGGCAGTGTGGGCGAGGTGAAGAGGGATGAAGGCCGTATCCAGGGTCCGCTTGAGTTACTATCGCGTAGGAGGCTTTCTGACGTCCCTGGGGGTCTAGACAAGAGCTTCCATCCACAAACAGAGTTAAGTCAGGATTAGAGAGAGGAAGATCTGAGAGTCCTGCCCGAGGTTGAGTGAGGGCCTCCCACGACCTCGGGGCAGGAGTACTTTGCTGCAGGTTGGGTGGAGGCAGCAGGAAGGAGTGTGGCTGGGTTCAGGGCTGGGGACTGAGTTAGGGAGATGTCAGGACTCTCCAGGAGCAGGAGATGGGAGTTCCTGCATGGGAGAGGGGGCAAGGAGAGATAAGGACCGGTGTGACAGGAGATCTTGGAGAAGACCTGTAAGGGTTGCTGGAGGCAAATCTTCTGGGCCTCCTTGGTGAGAGCAGCAGCTGCAGCCTGAGCCCGGAGGCAGGGCCCGTCACTTTTCCAGGGGCAGTCACTTTTCCAGTGGCCGCTTTGACTGCATGCCGGGCAAGGCTGGGCTGGAGCCCGGGGTTGGGGGCACTGTGGCCTTCGTTTCTGCACTGGAAGCATTCTCTCGTTGCACCCCCACCACGCACAGTCCCTCTTGGACCACGTGTGGCTGCCGCTGGCCCCAAAGGTAGCAAGGTTTGGGTTTGCAGACTCATCTCCTGTCGAAGGCGGGCGTACTCTGCCTGCTCCTCACGGGCATTGAAAACCTTAAATGCCATATTCACCAGATCCCGGACAGGGGTCTGAGGGCCATCTGCCTTTTTTTAACTTTTTTCGGATATCTGGGGCTGACTGCGAAATGAAGTGAGCGGCTAGAACTGTTGCTCCGGCCGGGGACCCAGGGTCTAGGCGAGTCTATAAGGTCAGAGCCTCAGTCAGCCTGTTAAGGAAGACTGTGGGGTTCTCAGCTGGTCCCTGAGTAACTTCCCTCAGCTTGTCAAAGTTAACTACCTTGTGGGAGACGGCCTGTAGGCCGGCTATCAGGCATTGGAGCATCTGGTCGCGATGTCGGCGCCCCTCTCGCCCTTCCGGGGTATCTAGTTGGTACACCCAGCCTGGTTCCTGACGAGGAACGGCCTGGGGAGGTCGGGGAGGGAGGATGGGGGAAGGGCGGGAGCGGACGGCAGGGCAGAAGGAGGCAGGGCGGAAGGAGCCCTTTAGCAGGGAGGCCGGGGAGTCGGAGGGGAGGAGGAGGAGGAGGCGGGGCCGCGGACCCATGGGCTCGGGGGTCCGAGCCCGGTCGCTGTCCGGGGCGTTCTGTGCCTGAGCCAGCGGCGCTGCCCGCCCTCCCCACGCCTGCTCCCTGGCCGCCTCCGCTCCCCCACCCCGGAGCGCGGGAGCCAGCTGTTCGGAGCGGCTTGCGGGATGGCGGGCGGGTGGCTCTCGTGCTGTGCGGCGGCGATGGTTGCAGCCGCGGGGAAGAAAGCGCAGCGGCGGCCGCGGGAGGGAGCGGCGCGGTCGCGGTGGTGTTGCCCACGGCCGCGGAAGCCGCGGGTGGGCAGGTGAGGTGCTGCCGAGAAAGCACCTGCCACGGGAAGAAAGGGAGCCGTGGTGAAGGAGGAGGAGGAGGAGGGGGCTGAAAGCGTTCGGCGGGAGGAAGAGGGGTGGAAGTGAGAGAGCAGCTGGATCCAAAGAGTCAGAGAATAGAAGGAGCAGAGGACAGAGTCAGAGAGAACAGAGGGAGCAGAGGGAGGGAGGGGAGCGCAGATTGAAAAAGGCCTGGACACATGGAACCTCCAGCCCCTTCCCAGCTCTTTGGCAGGAATTGTTAAGGTCGGTCAGGATGTTAAAATCGAAAGTCCCATGTTCAGGCCACTGTGACCTGTTGTCCAATTCATACTGAGGCCGTGCCACGGTACAGAAGTAAATGAGGCGTTTAGGACGCAGATCCTGAGACAGGCCCAGCTCAGCCAGATTGGTGAGCAGGCACCCAGCGGCGCCTGCGGGTCAGTTTTGGGTTTCTGGTTGCCCATTTTGAAGCCTAGGGTCAGTAGCGAGGCCCAAGGATCAGCGTCCCAATCATTGAGCCAAGGCTACGGACGGAATCCGAGGGATGGTGGGAGATGTCTCTCGCCGACCCCTGGGATCAGAGTGAGGCCAAAAGGCCGGAGACCAAGGTGGAGTAGGAACGTCTTCACTACACCCCAGGGTCAGAACCTTTCCTGGAAAGGTCCGGAGGGCTATGCCCGGAAAGCAGTCTCTGACGCGGACCGCGATTTACGGACAGAGACGCCGACGGAGGACCCTAGGAGTCAATAGGGACTGGGACTCACCCACTGACGCTGCCGAGCTGGAAAGAAGCCTGAGGGTTCCGGGGAGACAAGTGGGGAGGGGTACCCCAAATGGGATACACACTCAATCCCCACCCGGGTTTCGGCACCAGATGAAAGGTTTGCGATGCAGGAAACAAGACACAGAGTCCAGGCCATGGAAAAGTGGGGAGGTTTTAATCTTGCGCTCCCGGGCGAAACTCACCGGTCCGAGAGTGGGCCAGGGGAGTTCGCGCCAAAACGGGGGCTTAGGTACTTCCTTTATACAGCCGTTTGGTGAGGGGAGGGTGGAGGGCATGAGAGATGTGGAATTCCTGCCTCGGGCAGGGGTCTGGGAAGGCTAGCAAGGGTCTGGGAAGGCGCCAGTTATCTTCGTCACCATCTACCTTGCGGGTGCTTGCATGGCTGTGGTCTTTCCCCCCATGCCTCGACCTAACAAAGACCAGTTTTATTGCGTTACAGACTAATATCGCAGTGCTTGATCCTAGACTTCATCCTACTCTTTGAAGGTTACATTATTGCAGAGGAGGTGATACATTTGCTATGTTTGGGCTTTATTTGTAACTATTATTTTGTCATATTTGATGCAATTAACTTTATTACTCGAGATCATCATTGTTAACATCCATTTATTGAGGCTTGTGGCCTCAATATTGTGCACTGAATTTTCCTCTTCCCTCTCTAACTGTGTGAGCTTAAGAACTTACCTGCAGTGCTTGCTGTTCTGCTCCTGGCTGTGCCGTTAAAACATAGTGGGGTTAGGAGTGAGGCTGTGTCCACTCATTGTTAAGGCAGTGAGTGCAGAGGCTGTTTCTCGACTAAATTCTTTCAGTGCACTTTCCCCCTTGGTCTTAGGCTCCTGCTTTCTTCTACCTGGTATGCCTTTCATTTACTTCTTGCCTGTGGCAAAATCTCATTTTATTGCATTTTGTTGCACTTAACAGGTGTTGCATTCTTTTTACAAACTGAAGGCAAGACCCTCCCCCAGCCAAAAAGATTAGAACTTGCTCTATTGCAAAACTCACTTTATTGTGGTGGTCTGGAGCCAAATCTGCAGTAGCTGTGCGGTATTTAATTTGAATTGCTACAAATAATGTGCTGGATAGTAGCTTCTTTTACTGTTATTTTAAAATTACTACAGTTAGCTTCTGTATTGATTTCTTATCTAGGGATCATTTTGGAAACCACTGACCTTTGCACCCAGCTTGCTGGGGCAAGTATAGGGAAAATATTTATAGAGAAACATAGCATTTTAGTATGTAAGGGTTGGGGATAATTAGAAATCAGTCTGCCTGTTTGCAGTCCTCTGCAGGTCATTAGTTTCCCATCACTTCAGTTGCACTTAAGTGGAACAGCAATGAGAGCCAGTCAGGACGACTTTGAAAATGCAATGAATCAGGTAAAACTGTTGAAGAAGGATCCAGGAAATGAAGTGAAGCTAAAACTCTATGCACTTTATAAGCAGGTAAATATCTATGATCTGATATAATTTAGAGTTGTTTTGAGCAGAAGGCTCCTCAAATTGATATGCTGTGTGTTTTACTAAAATTCAGCTTTACTATTTTTAGGGTTTGTTTTGCTGCCTTTAAAGAGTGTATTAACGTAAAAATAAAATGTCAAAGTGAAAGGCAACAAGTATTTATTTGAGGTCACAGAATGGCAATTCAGGGTACAGATTCAGGCAGAAACACAAATTGCATCCCAATTACAGGGTGAAGGCAAGGTTTTTTTTATAAGAAAATGAAGGGAAATGATTACATGAAAAAGGAAATAAATTTCTATCGGTGTTGACACCGATTCTGTCTTCAATTGGGTTACTGATTCTATCTTCAGAAAGAGAATCTTTCCTTATGGCCCAGGTGTCCGCTTTCCTGTAGTTTTACAAGTGATTGCTTTGGCCCAATCCAAAAGTCATTTTGCCGGTTCACAAACACTTCAGAGGTTCCAGGAACAAAGTGTACAAGCAGTTTTCCTGCAACGGCTGCTTTGGCTCTATTTTAAAACCATTCCCCTTGTGTGAACGTCTCACAGGAGTCTACATGTGTTTGTATATCATACTTTAAAACCCTGTTAAGGCAAAAAGTAACCCCCAGGACCACTCCAGAGGAAAAGAGACTTGAAGGATGTAACAACCAAATGGGTAGACCAGGCGTCCTCAAACTACGGCCCGCGGGCCCCATGCGGGTGTTTTTGCCGTTTGGTTTTTTTACTTCAGAATAAGATATGTGCGGTGTGCATAGGAATTTGTTCATAGTTTTTTTTTAAACTATAGTCCGGCCCTCCAACGGTCTGAGGGACAGTGAACTGGCCCCCCGTTTAAAAAGTTTGAGGACCCCTGGTGTAGACCTTATTTGGATGCCGATTAGAATAAATCAACTGAAAAAGTTGTTTTGAGAAAATTTGAATATGGAGAGAAACCAAGATGGTGGCATAGGTAAACACCTGAACTTGCTGCCTCACACAACAACTTCAAAACTACAACCAGAAGACAAAATGGACATCATCCAGAACCACAGGAAGGCTGGCTAAGTGGAAATTCTACAACCAAAAGGAAAGAGAAAAGCACACTGAGACTCAGAGGAGCTGTGGAAGTAAAGTGCAGAGGTACGGAGGTGCGGGTGCGGAGAGGGCTGGCAACTGAGGACGCAGCTGGCTTTTTCAAACCGCAGGGAGACACAAGCTCCCGACTGCTCTGAACTCCAGTTCCGGACGAGACTCTGGGGACCCAGACTCATACAGACTGAAACTGGACTGTCTGGCTTCGGGTGGATCTCGGGCGCGACTTTCTATCAGAGGTGCTTGCAGCGATTTCCAAGGGACACTGAGACCCGGGGGCCTCTTAGGGCAGGGCTGATGGGAAGCCATTGCTGTTTGCCCCACCCTGAAACTCCGCCCCATCCAAGCTGTGAGCAGAGGCTTTTGCATATGAATGGCCTGGTCCTTTGAAATCTAAACTTACCTAACAAACTGCAGCTGAGTCAGAGAGACCCAGAACATCCAAAAGAAGGCCCAAGGCCTCACAGCAGCTTGCATTGCTTCACAGCTGGGCCTATTCTGGGCACTTCCAAAACCCAAACAAAGAAGAGGAATCTGCAGATCTCTCCATAGCTCCTGCTGGGTGGCCTCAGCAGAGGCTAAATTAGCACCTCCTTGGAGATCCAAGAGCCAGTGTACCCAGGGGTCAGAATGGGACCATCCAGATTACAACTCCTCAGATCCATAAGGGACACACTCAGGGGCCAGACTCAGTGAGCACCAAAGCCCCACTGAAACAAGTCTTACCCCATAAGTGTGTCTCCAGCACAGTTCTCCCATTGTAGACACAGCTGATCCTCACAGCCAACTGACCTGGAATTCAATTCCTCCCAGTGATACCAACAATAATCAAGGCTTAACTACAACAAGACTGTGCACACAGCCCACAAAGGGGTGCACCAAGACTGTCCACCTCAGGTAACTGGGGAGGCTGAGCCACTGGGCCCTATAGGACACCTAGCACACAAAGCCACTCTATCAACTCAGGGAAGCAGCCAAAATGCTGAGACAAAGAAACAGGTCACAAATGACAGAAATGGAGGAAAGCAAACTACTGGATATAGAGTTCAAAACTACAGTTATAAGGTTTTTCAAGAATTTTCTAGAAACTGCCGATAAATTTAGTGAGACCCTCGAGGATATGAAAAAGGACCAACTAGAAATTAAGCATGCACTGACTGAAATAAAATAATATACAGAGATCCAACTGCAGACTAGAGGATTGCAGGAATCAAGTCAAAGATTTGAAACACAAAGAAACAAAAAACACCCAACCGGAAGAGAAAAAAGAAAAAAGAATCCAAAAATATGAAGATAGTGTAAGGAGCCTCTGGGACAACTTCAAGTTACCAACATCCAATTTTGGGGGTGTCAGAAGAAGAGAGAGAGCAAGATACTGAAAACCTATTTGAAGAAATAATGTCAGAAAACTTTCCCCACCTTGTGAAAGAAATAGACTTACAAGTCCAGAAAGCGCAGAGAATCCCAAACAAGAGGAATCCAAAGAGGACCACACAAAGACACATCATAATTAAAATGCCAAGAGCAAAAGACAAAGAGAGAATATTAAAAGCAGCAAGAGAAAAACAGTTAGTTACTTACAAGGGAGTACCCATACTACTGTCAACTGATTTCTCAACAGAAACTATACAGGCCAGACTAGAGTGGCAAGAAATATTCAAAGTGATGAATAGCAAGAGCCTACAACCAAGATTACTCTACCCAGCAAAGCTGTCATTCAGAATTGAAGGTCAGATAAAGAGCTTCACAGATAAGAGAAAGCTAAAGGAGTTCATCACCACCAAATCAGTATTATATGAAATGCTGAAAGGTATTCTTTAAGAAGTGGAGGAAGAAGAAAAAGATAAAGATAAAAATTTTGAAGAACAAATGCATATCAACAAGTGAATCTAAAAATCAAGTGAATAAAAAATCTGATAAACAAAATAAACTGGTGAATAGAATAGAATCAGGCATAGAAAGGGAGTGGACTGACAATTCTTGGGTGGAAAAGTGTGTGGGGGATGCGGGAAGAGACTGGACAAAAATTGTACACCTATGGATGAGGACTGTGGGGGGTGGGGGGGGGTAAGGGAAGAGAGTGGGGTGGGAACCGGGTGGAGGGTAGCTATGGGGGGGATAAAAGAGGAACAATTGGAATAATCTGAACAAAGATTTTTTTTTTTTTTTAAAGAAAATTTGAATATGGACTGAAGAGAAACTTAATAGTATGGTGGTTATTTAAGAAAATGCTGATTTACACACACACACACACACACACACACACACACACACCCCGCCCCGAATGCATATTAAGAATGTAGGGTGTGCCCTAACCAGTTTGGCTCAGATAAAATGTTGGTCCTCAGACTGAAGGGTCCCTCGTTCAATTCCGGTCAAGGGCATGTATGTAGGCTTGATCCCCAGTCCTGGTCAGGGTGTTTCCAGGTGTGTGCAGGAGGCAGCTAATCTATGTGTCTCTCTGGCATTGATGTTTCTTTCTCTGTCTCTCCCCCTCCCTTCTACTCTCTCTAAAGAATCAATGGAAAAATATCCTCAGGTGAGGCTTTTTAAAAAAATAATGTAGGGCCCTGGCTGGTTTGGCTCAGTGGATAGAGCCTCAGCCTGCAGACTGAAGGGTCACAGGTTTGATTCCGGTCAAGGGCATGCATGTACCTTAGTTGTGGGCACATCCTCAGTGGGAGGTGTACAGGAGGCAGCTGATCAATGTTTCTCTCTCATCGATGTTTCTAACTCTATCCCTCTCCCTTCCTCTCTATAAAAAAAATAAGTACATATATATATTTTTAAAAAATAATAATGTAGGATGTGCCCTAGCTGATGTTTCTCAGTGGTTAGAGCATCTTCACACACATCAAAGGGTCACAGGTTCGATTCCCAGTCAAGGGTGCCTTCCTGGGTTGCAGGAGCCCCAGCTCCGCTGTCAGGCCTCATGCAGGGTGCAACCAATAGATGTCTCTCTCTAACATTGATGTCTCTCTCCCTCTGTCTCTCTAAAATCAATGGGAAAAAAATATCCTCAGTTGAGGATTTAAAAAAAAAAAAAAAAGAATGTAGGAATGAAATTGAATGGTATTTGGGGGTTCACTAGAATAAAGCAAAAAAGAAAAAAGATGGAGGAAGCAAGTATGGCAAAAATGATAGTTGTTGATTGGGTGATGAGTATTGGGAATTCATTATAATATTTTATTTTTGTGTATCTTGAAAATTTTTATAACAAAATTTTAAAATGTAAATTTTTAAGTTGCAATGTCCAAAGACTAGGGCTCCTGTGTGTTATCTGTTATTCTCTTCCTGTGATTGGCATGAGCCTCTCCTACCAAAAAGATTAAATTGCTTGTACATTTTGTTCTTGGCTTCTGGGCAAGATTACCTTAGATTACCTAATATCTAAACCCTTGAAATGCGATGCCGGATAGGAGTGTCTTTGCCTGCAGAATCTAACAGTGTGATTTAGAGTGGGACTGGCCACAAAATAGTAACAATGAGATTTAGAGTGGGACTTCAGTTACGTATTCAATGCTGATGGAGCTCACGATGAAAACTCTGAACACTGAGACTTGGGGGAGCTTCCCGGGTAGGTGATAGATATCCATGTGTGTTGTCACACATCAGTTCTGGGAGGGGTACACCGTCCTGGCTCCACAGCGGGTGGGAGGGGTATACTTCCCCAGACTTCACCTTATGCATCTCCTCCCTTGCTGATGTTAGTCTGTATTCTTTCCTGGCAGTAAATTGTAATCGTGACTATAGCAGCTTTCAGTGAGTTCTGTGGGTCATTCCAGCATATTTCTGTACCCGAGAGTGGAAATAGGAGTCCTCCAACCTTGAACTTGGCATTAGAAATAGGGGAAGTTTTGTAGACTTTGTTGCCTCTAATTTCCGAGGTGGTTAACTCTTGCAGTCACTTTTGTTGCTTTGTCTTAGTTTTATTTACTGCCTTTGTTTTTCAAAGCTCTTCTTTCCTCTTTTAGCTAATTATATTATGTAATTTAACATTTTTAAATGTAGTTATTAAGTGGAGTCTTAAATTGCCATTTCTGAAAAGTAGTTGATGAGGTAGGATATTTTATTCATCTCAAAACACTCACTCCACCTACCCTCAAACAAGTAAAAAGTCTAGTTGCTTTTTGCTTTCTACTCACATGTCCTTTGGTTCAGTTTCCTAAGGGCCAGTGGCTCTGACAGCCCCATCTTGCTCCCTCAGCTACAACTCTCTTGCTTAGTCACCAGAAATCCACCACTGAATTAGTGGTAGTTTTTTTGTACCTTTGAATGGGCTTTTAGAATATACTGTGAGTTTCTAAATGTTTTTTGGCTAATTACCTTTAAAGATTGTTTGCTTGAATATTTCAGTTGTATGTGAAAAATGTGATTGTCAATTTAAAACGAATGAACTATTAGAATTTTTGAAAAGTGCTTTCCTACAACCTTTATCTTGCAGTATTTTCATATGTAGGCCGTTATAACTTATTTTAGGGATTCATAGCCAATAGCTCACTTTGTCTCTCCAGTCTTTTTTCTGTTACTTGTGCATTTTTAGCAACAGCACCAAAGAGAAGACAAGGGGGAAGTTCATGTACCTTGTGAAGGTAGTTGGGCGGAAAGGCACATTTATCCTCGTTGTGCATTTTATGGATCTTAAACTTTAAGTCTCCAGTTTACTTGGACATTTGGCTAAAAAATTGCCCCTCTTCTTTTCACAGGCCACTGAAGGACCTTGCAATATGCCCAAACCAGGTGTTTTTGACTTTATTAGTAAGGCCAAATGGGATGCATGGAATGCTCTAGGCATTCTGCACAAGGTAAATTTGTTACTTTGCTTTTATTTTACTTGCTGTACTCCTAAAGGAAGTTGGGTGTTTCTCATTATCAATCCATTATAGATGGAGCCCTTGCGGTCTTAATATAATTCTATTGACTCAGAACCTCTTTCTACATTGCAGGGTGCTATTATTAGCATAGTAAGTTTCTCCAAATGCTTATTTGTTGATCACGGACTTAACTTATTGGTCATCTTTTCTTCAGGAAACGGCCAGGCAGAACTATATAGATTTGGTATCCAGTTTGAGTTCTTCATCTGAGTCCTCTAGCGAAGGGAAGCCTGGAGCGGACAGGGAACAACAGGGATCTGAAAACCTGGTGGTGACCTCAGAAGACGGCATCACAAAGATCATGTTCAACCGGCCCGCCAAAAAGAATGCAATCAGCACCCAGGTGACATTACCTTCCCTAGAGTTCTTCCCCCGACCCCGGCTATTATACTCAAAAACTATAGTGTTTCAGCATCATTCCCGTTTTTGTATCATTTGATTTTTGCAGAAAGGTTACTAATGGTGGCTACTTCTTCACACAAAAGAGGTAGGCCCTCGTTATTTAGAATTTGTGAGCCTCAGGTAGTTCCCCAAAGGGAACTACAACTTTCCCAGTGATGGGAGCACAGATAAGTCAATATAAATGAAACATACATTAACGTGAGAGCTTGTGTGTAGAGGTCCTCTGAGGTTGGCATAGACCGTCCCCAGAAGTATTTTCATGTCACTTCGGCTTGAGAGTGAGCACTGCTTACCTGCATGCAGCTTTATTTTGTATGAGTAGAGGGAGAAAGGAGAGCAGGACTTCATCTGAAATCAATTATAACCCATCTCTGCTTGAAATGTGCTACTTCCCAAGAGCAACTTCAATCTTTGAATCTGTCATTGAATTAGAATGACAATAAAAATAAGCATGTTAGCCCTTTCACCTTGAAAAAAACTGATAGGGCGTTAATCGGCTGCTCGGTGCTGCACTAGGAGTGACATTTGAGGGGGCCATGACCCCTTTCATTGAGTTTATCATTTACATCTTAAATAAGAATTTCATGAAGTTGGATATTAATTATCCAACCAATTAGTAAAACATTTGGTTCTCAAAGCTGTTTTTCCTTTTATCCTGACTCGTTTCTACATTATCTTGTTAATAATAAGACTAGCCACTCTTTACAGAGCCTAGTATGTGTCGGCCATTTCCACATTCCCACAAGGAGCCTAGTTGTTCAAATTCACATAACTAATACGGCGGAAATCCTAACCCAAAACCCTGATATATCCATCTCCTAATCCTGGCTCTTGCCAGTAACCCTGTCCTACTGTGTCATCATAACCATAGTAATAATGGAATGACTTCCTCATTCCCCCCTCAGTGCAAAGATTTTACCTTTATTCATATATTTTGAAAAATTCATACATATTTTTCTCAGTGTTTGTGTATCTGTAAATATCAGCCTTCTTCATCATCTTCTCCCACCTTGAAGTCTCATCTAAGGTAGAAACTGCGCCTGCTTTAAATGCATTAAAAGTGATAACTACACATCCAGTATGTTCAGCGATGTCGCTGATTTAAAATATTGGGCCTATTGTCTGTCCTTCACTATCCTTACAGTGTCTTGGAAATCCCAGTCTTTTAGCATCATTAACACTTCCCAGACTGGCTGCCTGGGCTACTCATGCTCTTTCTTGAGGTTGTAATTGAAAAATTGCCCTAAGGAAATCTTTCTCTGGCCACTTCCCATCATATCCACCCTAGATAAGTATCACACCTTCTCTGAGTTTCCTGCTACTTTGTACTTTCCACCCATTTTAGAGCAAACCCCTCTATTCCACAGGCTCAAGGATTGTGTCTTATTTGTTCACTTTTGGAAAAAGCATCCACTATAGCACTTGGTACATAATACAAGCAATCGTAAAAGGAATAAAAATCCCTTCAAGTGTATTGGGCTGGCTTTTTGATTATTTAAATACAACCAACATAAATGTTTGGCACTTTGCAGAGAGTAGGCTTGCAGATTGACATTTAGGGAATCCATCCCATAATGGTTATCATCTTCAGGGTTCTTTGTCTTCATCTTCCCTTTTCATAGATGTATCAAGAAATCATGTTTGCACTTAAAGCTGCAAGCAAGGATGACTCGACCATAACTGTTGTAACAGGTAAGACATTTTCTTAGATTCCTTTTGTTTGTTTGTAACGAGAAAATCAAAGTATAATACATGCATGGGGAATTCACATAGATATAAATCAATGAAAATTCCAAAGACAGTGAGGCAACATTGGATATATAAGATACTTTGGCAAAGGGAAAACGGGGGGTAACTGGGTATTAGAGTTCAGCAGTGAAACTGGGAGATTTACAAGTAGTTGAGGAAAAGCAAAACTTTTCTTAGATTTCTTAATTAAATTTCTATTTTGGGGGATTTCCTACTAGATAGGAAACTGAGTACATAAGCTCTAAGATCTTGTCCAATACTAAGATAATCTAATTCTTAAATATATGAAAAATTTAATAGGCACAAATTTATATTTATAAAAAGCAGATACAAATAGGTAAGAAAAGTATTGGTACTAAAATTGGGTACTTGTCAATAATAAGAGAAAGGTAATCTTTGCAGCATTACTTTGTGAAAATATTTTAAATATGTTGCCATAATAGAATAATGAAGCAAATTATAGAACATCCACTAGACTGTATATTGCACAAGCATTCAAAAGTATAATTCTAAAGATCAACAGTATAGAAAATGTTTAAGATATTTAAAAAAAATAAAGTTATATCAGTATTGTGATTATACTGGAAAATAAGATGGATGCCCATGGACCTGGGCTGATGAAAACATGGAAAATGAAAGTCGTTGGATTTGGAAGGGGCATATGCATGGTGGGGACTCACATCAACTTAAGGTAAATCCTGGATTCACTCCTTATTCCTGTGGGTGACCTCTGCTTCTGAATGGAGAAGACAGTGTTTTACTAACCCCATTGAATGGTTGAGATGATGACATGGGATAATGCAGGAAAGGGGCATGGCACACAGCAGACACCTGTTAGAAGTAGCTGTTACTGTTTGTAGGCATGGCAGAAGCAAGAGTGATTTTATTTTTAAATTTTCATTACAATTTGTAAAATACATAATTATCTAGAGATATCAGATACGTCTTAGTCAACAATAGAGGGGGAGAGAGAGAACTCTAATAGCTGATTCGAAGGATGAATAAAAGGGAAGAGTTGAAAATGGCCTCGTATTTCATGTGTATGCCCAGATAATTTAGGAGAATAAATATAAGAAAAAGAGTCTAGAAATAGCATTGGTTTGATACAGGAGAAGAAAGTTGTATATTTTTTAAATGAATTATTCTTAAAGTAAAATATAGGTACATGGTTTTTTAAAAAAAAACAACATGAAAGTTACATAACAAAACTAAATCTCACTCTCCTTGGAACCACAATCCTGCTTCCTAGAAAGACTCAGTTTTCCTTGATGCCTTTCAGAAAGTTGTCTATGTATATACAAGCGTGTGTGTGTGTGTTTCCCTCCACTTAAAAAAAACAACAGAAAAGGAGACATATAATACACACATATTATACCCACCTTCTTTTCTTAACATTTCCTGAAAAATTGTTCTGCCAGTACATACACTTCTAAGTTTTTCTCTTCAGGACTACAAAGTATTAAATTTTTTGAATTTCATGATTCATCTTTCCACTATTGATGAACATGTAGATTGTACTTGGTCTTTTGCTATTGAAATGGTGTTGTAGTAAATATCCTTGGATGTATGTCTTAGAACTAACATGCAAAATATAAGCTGTATTCCTAAAAGTAAAATTTCTGAGTTTAATAACAATGATAATAATGGTTAATATTTATATAATAATTTCTGTTTTCCAGGCACTCTAAGCACTTTAATTATTTGTAAAGTTTTCTTTTAATTTCTTTTTCTAAGCTCTCTCATAACAAACCTATGTGACTAAGCCCTATTATTACACTAATTAATAGGTAAAAAAAAATTCAAAGATTAAGTTTTGATAAATAGTGCTTTCACTCGTTATTTTCTATATATTTCCACTTTTGGTTTCTAATTCCTCTTTGATCTAATCATTACATGATAATAGTTTCTTTAATTTCCAGAAAGTTTGTTTGGGGGTTTCCATTTCTGTTAATTCCTAACTTTATATATTATAATCAGAGATGATCAGTTTTACTAATTTTACTTTTTTAGAATCTGTTAAAATTTGGTGTATATTACTATCTATTGAAAATTCTATCTTGAAGATAAAGAAGTAGAAAATGACCAATTTTTATATACACCAGGAGCACTTCAAAAGTCCTGTGCTATTTTATATATGTGATAATGTACAATATAATATATGAAAAATAATTTTAAGTAATACATTTATTCTTTTTTTAAATTATTTTTAATCCTTACCCAAGGATATGTTTATTGATTTTCATTTTTTAGAGAGAGGGAAAGAGAGAGAGAGAAACATCAATGTCAGAGGAAACATCAGTTGGTTGCCTCCCAAATGCACCTCGACCAGGGATAGAACCCAGAGCCTAGGTATGTGCCCTGACCAGGAATCAAACTCGCAACCTCTTTGGTGTACAGGACCGTGCTCCAACTAACTAGCCACCCAGCAAGGGTTATTATCATTTTTAAGGTGTAGAATTTAAAATGTCAGTTTATGTTATTTTGATTCCTCAAATTCTGTTTTTTCTTCTAATGACTGTCTTGGATGGAAAAAAATGAATTAAAGGCATCTGTCACTATTGTGTTTCTGTCACTTTCTCCTTTGTGTAAAAAAAAAAAATAGGCCTTTGTTCTAAAGAATGTTTTTATCTTGATGATACTAAAAGATTTATGGTTAGTCTCTTCAATATGGAATTTATCCTTTATTGCCAAATGGCCCTGTAGCTCATTTAATGCTTTTTGCCGTGAAATCAACTCTGTCAAATATTAATGCCATAACACCTGCTTCAGTACTGTTTTCACTTATCTGTAAACCTTTATTGATCTTTTACTTGACACTTCTCTGAATTATTTTTTATTGGCTGTTTCATATAGCACATTTTTTTGGTTTTCCTCCTCTGATCGTATGTGTTTTTGTTGTAAAGGTTTGTGTATATGTCAGATATGTTGGGTTTTAGTTCTGGCATCTTACATGCTTTCATTTATAATGCTTCCTTTAATTGCTATTTTTTTTACTTGATAGTCTGTGTTCCTCGTTTTGCTTAGTGTGTTTTTTATTCCTCATAGAGGAAGCTTTTTACTGCTTTTACAGCTTTATGTGGTACACATAGACATCTCTATCTTGTATTACTCCCTTCGG
Source organism: Eptesicus fuscus (assembly GCF_027574615.1). Taxonomy (NCBI): domain Eukaryota; kingdom Metazoa; phylum Chordata; class Mammalia; order Chiroptera; family Vespertilionidae; genus Eptesicus; species Eptesicus fuscus. The sequence goes on from NC_072481.1 coordinate 91,804,296, forward strand.
GCAGTATCTGTTGGTTGCCTCCATGAAAGGCAAGGAAGTGAGCACGAATCCCCTGATATCCCTAAACCTCTCTCCAGGTGTATAATCTGTTAAATAGAGCTCCATTATATTCTAGCATCAAATGTTGCTGGGGAGAAGTTTGAGGCTACCGTTAATTTTAGTTTTAGTCCTTTAAGATATTTTTTTTTTTCTCTAGATGACCATGGGATACTTTCCCATTTTTTTTCTACTTTTTCCTAGGTAATGCACATCCTTTTAAAACAGATTATTAAGGTCTTATTTTAAATTTTCTTTGATAATATCTCTGAATATTTTTGTTTCAATTGATCAGCTCTCTTTGAAAGAAATTCTAGTTATAGAAAAGTAATGTTTGGTCTGCTGGGTCTGTTATCTATTATTTTCTCTGAATTCTTAACTCTGTTGTCTTCCATTTGTTTTGCTCAGTTGTCTCAATTCTGTATTTCAGTGCCTTGATTACATTTTTAACAATGTCTCTTCTCCTTTTACTGCTTCTAATGGCATCATTTCTTTAATGGTTATGGTTTTCTCTTTCATTTTTTCCTGGATTCTCTTGGGCACCTTTTCATTTCTTTCTATTGTCCATCACTTCTATTTTGAGTCCATAGGACAGCTCAGCTCTTAATGTTTTAGGTAGGTGAATGGATGGATGGATGGATGGATTGGTGGGTGGGTGGGTGCGTGGGTGGGTGGGTGGATGGATGGATAGATAGATAGAGGATCACCATAAGCATTTTTTTGGAAAAGATTTATTACTTGGAAAATAGTTAGAAATACTATTTATGACACTATTTCCTCCTAGTGGAAACAAGGAAGACAAACTTATTATATAGTAATACTGCTGAGATTAATACAGCTCTTTGCTTCTCAGTACCCCACATATAACTGTGTGAAGCCCTGCTTACAAAACAAACATGTTCTTTGAATCTTTGCTTTGAAACTGGCCCTCGAGCCCATGTGATCTCCATTTTTGCTTAGGTCTCCACTAACCATTGTATAATTAAATCCACATTTTCAGGCTTTATTTGACTTTCCCTCCTTCTTAAAGCTCTGTCTTCTCTAGGCTCTAGGGGCCCAGCCTTTCCCTAGGTTTCCTCCTGTCCCTGGTTGCTCTCTCTGATCACCTTTGCAAATTCATCATCTATGTGGCCATCAAATGGAGTATTCCTGAAGGTTTAGCCCTAGACACTCTTCCCTTCTTGATCGGTGTTCTCCCTAGACCCTCTCATCCATGCCTACACTTCAACAAAAGCCTATAGCCTGTTATTCCCATGTCTGTATCTTTAGTCCAGGATCCTCTTCGGGGCTCCAGACTGGTGTGGGTGTCACTTCCCACATCTCTCTACCTGGGTCTTTTTCAGTGTTCCAAATTACAGTGGTGGTTCCATGTGTACCATTATGTAGATCAGAATCCTAGCAGTCATTTTTAAAATATATTTTTTATTGATTTTAGAGAGGAAGGGAGAGGTAGAGAGAGATAGAAACATCAGTGATGAGAGAGAATCATTGATCAGCTGCCTCCTGCACACCCCCAACTGGGGGCCAAGCCGGCAACTCAGGCATTTGCCCTGACCAGGAATCGAATGGTGACCTCCTGGTTCATAGGTCAATGCTCAACCACTGAGCCATGCCGGCCAGGCCCCTAGCATTCATTATTGATATTTGTCCCTTCCTCAACTTCCGTGTCCAGTCTAATCTCATTTCACTTTACCAATATCTCTGTAAGAATCAATCGGTTTTTTTCTTTCTGTCTTCTCTGCACTGGTCCAAGCCACCATGGACTCAGTCTGAACTGAAGTAAGCCCATATCTAGTCTCTCTGACTCCCTTTTGCCTTCTTTCCCATGCCCAGTCTCCTCACTACATTCAAAATAATATTTTCTAAATAAAAAGCTATTCCTTCTCTATTTAAAATTCTTTAGTGGCACTATGGCAATTCAGTGGAGCAAGGAAAATATTTTAACAAATGGTGCCAGAGCAACTAAATTTCCATATGGGGAAAAATAAACTTCAATTCCATCTTAAACCTTACACCAAAATTAATTAATCTAAGCATAAAACCCAGAAACATAAAGCTTCTAGAACAAAACAGTATCTTTGTGACTTTGGGGAAGGCAGAGATATCTTCGACATGACAACAATAAAACAGCATTAGACATTAAAGAAACAATTTGCAAATTAGACTATCAAATTTTAAAATTAATATAAAGTTACAGGTTGGAGAAAAAATATTTGCCATATAAAAATCTGATTAAGCACTAATATTCAGAATATATAAAGAACTCCTACTAATTAATAAGATGAACTGTCAGATTTTTAATATATATATATATATATTTTTTTTTATTTCAGAAAGAGAGAGAGAAACAACAATGAGAGAGGATCATTGATTGGCTGTCTCCTGCACACCCCCTACTCAGGGAGCCAGCAACCTGGGCATGTGCCCTTGACCAGAATCAAACCCAGGACCCGTCCGTCCATAGGCCGACACTCTATCCACTGAGCAAAGCCAGATAGGGCTGAACCATCAGATTTAAAAACTGGATAAAGACTTGACACTTCATAAAAGAAGTGAAAAGGTTCTCGATATCATTAATCAAAGAAATGCAAATTAAAACCACCATGAGATATGTCACCCACTAGACTGGCTAAAATCCAAAAACAGACAAGACCAAATATTGGTGATGATGTGGAACAACTGGAACCCTTAGACATTTCTGATACAAGAATAATTTGTAGTTATTAGTTGGCAACTTGTTATAGAGTGACGCATCAGTTCAGTGACATACCAATTCAAAAATTCAAGATAAATTAAGGATATGTCTATAAAAAACAACAACAACTTGTACAAAGAACAATCATGGTAGCCTACTTCACAGTAGCCAAAAACTGAAAACAAAATGTCCATCCAGCCCAGCTGATGTGACTCAGTGGTAGAGTATCAACCTATAAACCAGGAAGTCCCAGTTCCATTCCCAGTTGGGGCACATTCCCAGGATGTGGGCTCGATCCCCAGTAGGGGGCATGCAGGATGCAGCCAATCAGTGATTCTCTCTCATCATTGATGTTTCTATCTCTCTCTCCCTCTCCCTTCTTCTCTGAAATTAATAAGAATATATTTCTTTAAAATGTCCAACAATAAGTGAATAAATGAACAAGTTACTATATATATAAAATCCCAAGCGATGAACAACTGGTCAACCGGTCACTATGACACACACTGACCACCAAGAGGCAGACGCTCAATGTAGGAGCTTCCCCCTGGTGGTCAGTGCACTCCCACAGTGGGAGTACCACTCAGCTGACCGCCCGTACCAGTGGCCCACCAGCCCAGTGGCAGCCACTCCCTCAGTAGCCCTGGAGGTCTAATCTCTGGAGAACGGGCCAGGCACCGATGGGCCAGGCACCAATGGACCACGCCACCGGTCTCCTGGAAGTCAGCCTTGGGCAACATGGCCGCTTCCCCTCCCTAGATGCTCCACAAGGAAGAAACAATATAAAAGTGGCCACCAGGTGGCTCCCAACAACTGGCATAAATGTCAACGGGAGGGATCCAGATCCTGAGCCATCAAGGGCATCCCATCACCTGCCCAGAAGGCCAATCACATCCCAGCCCTCCCTTGCCCCCCTCGGGATGGGCATCAAGATGCAGGGCTCACACTGGCAAGTGCTGCTGCAGCGGCACAAGCCTTTCCAAATCAGGACTGACTGGGCGTAAGCTCACGGCAGATGGAGCGGGGCCAGGATGAGCAAGAGCAGCAGGTGGCATTGGACTGTCAGTTTCTGCCCAATCCCCACAGGCCACGTCTAGGGACCCCACCTGTACACGAATTCGTGCACCGGGCCTCTAGTTGACTATACAGTGAAATGCTATTCATCAATAAAAGGGAATAAATAACTAACACACATAAGAACATGGTGAATCTTTAAAACATGGTTGAGCAAAAGAAAGAAGACACCCAAAAAAGTACATATTGTATGATTCCATCTAAATGAACTTCTAACATAGGCAAAACTATGGTAATTGAAGCCAGAGAGCCTCAGGACAGGGTTGGGTAGAAGTTTAAGGGAACTTTTTCTGGGATAATGGATGTTTTGAATTGTGATCACACAGATATTTACAGTTCTCAAAAATCACTGACCTGGCCCAGCCAGTGTGACTCAGTGGTTGAGCATTGACCCATAAACCAAGAGGTCACTGTTCAATTCCCAGTTAGGGCACCTGCATAGGTTTCAGGCTGGATCCCCAGTAGGGGGCATGCAGGAGGCAGCCAATTGATGATTCTCTCTCATCATTGATGTTTCTATCTCTCCCTGTCCCTTCCTCTCTGAAATCAATAAAAACATTTCTTTTTAAATCATGGAACTGAGTCTTTAAAACTGGTCATTTTATTGTATGTAAATTAAACTTTAAAAAAAAAGAAAAGACTTTCAATGGCTCTTCAAACAAAGGATCTCCAAAGCCTTGCATGCTTTATCCTACCTATCCTCATCCTACTCCTACTCCAGCTGCTTCCCCCGGCCCCCCGCTTTCTCTGCCCTGGCACAATGGTACTTATTTGAACCCATTATAAACACCAGGGTTAACCCCTCCACAGAACCTTTGCACATGCTATTTCCTCTGCATGAATATTCTTCTCACACCTTTTTTCTAGTTAACCTTGCCTCTCCTTCAGATCTCAGTTCAGTTGTTCCTTCCTTAGAAAATTCCCTCCCAAACCTCCCTGATTAAACCAAACCTCCTATTATATACTAGGAGCCCGGTGCACGAAATTCATGCACAGAGGGGGGTTGGTCCTCAGCCCAGCCTGTACCCTCTCCAATCTAGGACTCCTGGAGGGATGTCCGACTGCCCGTTTAGGCCCGATCCCGGGCCTAAACGGGCAGTCGGACATCTCTCTCACAATCCAGGACTGCTGTCTCCCAACTGCTTGCCTGCCTGCCTTCCTGATTGCCCCTAACCACTTCTGCCTGCCTGCCTGATCACCCCCTAACCACTCTGCTGCCAGCCTGGTTGATGCTTAACTGCTCCCCTGCCAGCCTGTTTGCCCCCAACTTCCCTCCTCTGCCGGCCTGGTCACCCCTAACTGCCCTCTCCTGCAGAGTTGATCACCTCCAACTGCCCTCCCTTGCAGGCCTGGTCCCTCCCAACTGCCCTCCCTTGCAAGCCGGGTCCCTCCCAACTGTCCTCCCCTGCTGGCCATCTTTGGTGGCCATCTTGTGTCTACATGGGGGCAGGATCTTTGACCACATGGGGGCAGCTATATTTTGTGCTGGAGTGATGGTCAATCTGCATATTACTCTTTTATTAGATAGTATAGAGACCTGGTGCAGGAGTGGGGGCCAGCTGGTTTGCCCTGAAGGGTGTCCTGGATCAGGTGGGGGTTCCCTTGGGGCGTGGGGTGGCCTGAGCGAGGGGCCTGTGGTGGTTTGCAGGCCGGCCACGCCCCCTGGCAACCCAAGCGGAAGCCCTGGTATCTGGAATTTATTTTCCTTCTACAATTGAAACTTTGTAGCCTGGAGTGGAGCCAAGCCTGCTGCTCCCTCAGTGGCTGGCAGCCATTTCTGTTGCAGTTAATTCACCTTCTATAATTAAAACTTTGTAGCCTTAAGCGGGTGGGCCCGGACAGGGTGTGCAGAAAGCTTTGCTTCCCCTGTTGCCGGGGGCAACCCTGGCCTGCTCTCTCAAGCGCCGTTCTGTCGCCATTCTGTTTGAATTTTTTTACCTTCTATAATTGAAACTTTGTAGCTTGAGTGGAGGCTTAGGCCTGGCAAGGGCAGGCAGAAAGCTTGGCTTCCTCTGTTACCTGGGAAACCTTGCTCTCTGTGGCTGTAGCCATCTTGGTTGGGTTCATTTGCATACTTGCTCTGATTGGCTTGTGGGCATGTTGAAGGTACAGTCAATTTGCATATTACTTTTTTTATTAGGTAGGATACTCTTATTCTTGTCATGTACCGCTCCTTTGTCATAGTTGCATTGCTTACACTTATCTGTCTGTTTTAAAATCAATGTCTATTTTACTCACAAATCTGTAAATTGGGGCAAGAACCAGAGCCCGTTCACCAGTGTTTTCCAGTGCTTGGCGTCGAGCCTGGGACATAGATTCTTAACAATTATAGAATGAATGAATGGTGAGCTTGTTGATTTTATTTACAGGAAATGGTGACTATTACTGTAGTGGGAATGATCTGGCCAACTTCACCGATATTCCCCCTGGTGGAGTAGAGGAGAAAGCCAAACAAAGTGCTCTTATACTGAGGTAAGAATGCCATTTCTCTGGTCCCAGAGGGCTCATCCATATTCGATCAAAGTGGTATTTAGTTGAGCAAAAGTAAAATAAATACTTCTTGTGTCCATGTCATTAATTGTGGCTTTGAACAGGCATATTTCTCCAAACTGCCTTTATCAACAGGTAGACATTCAATCACTTTAACTTCTGTTACCTATTCATCCTCTGCTCTACATGAGATGTGATTGGAAAGCATAAAAGTAAACTAGTAAATAAAGGAAATAAAATTCTCTCATATTGAGACAGAGGAATTTAGCAAATTATCATGCAGCCAAAGGAATTTGTGACTTCCGTGATTGCTGGTAATAGGAGACTTGGAAGTGGTCTCAAAAAATAGGATGTGAGGCTCCTGTCTTCCTGTCTTGTTTATCCCTGCAGGATCTCCGATTCCCTCTGAGCTGTCATATGCAGCATATGCTCAGTCAGCCATCTTCATCTCTTAAGTCCACAGCAGCTTTATAGTCCTGACCTAACTGCCCACAATACAAGATTTGAACCAAGGTCGAATCTAGGACTCACTCTGTCAAGTGCCATTCAGATGGCTGTCCTGGATGCATGGGTGTGGCAAGACAGGGAGGCCCAGCTGTGTGAGATGGGAACACCCAGTCTGGCCAGAAGAGTTTATTACTTCAGAGTCCTGCTGTCTTGCCTATGCTTCCATAATGCTGCTTTAGAACATTTAAACATGCTTTTGTATTTCTATTTCTGTAGGGATTTTGTAGACACTTTTATAGATTTTCCTAAGCCTCTGATTGCAGTGGTGAACGGTCCAGCTGTGGGGATCTCCGTCACCATCCTCGGGCTATTCGACGCTGTCTATGCCTCCGACAGGGTAGGTGAGCGCCCAGAAACTTAGCAAGTAATGCCAGTGAAAATGAGATCCTTGACTCTCCATTGTTGTTGCTAGTAGTAAACAGATTACATATTGTTTGTTGTTGAATGGACTAAATTTAAATTTTTCCCAAAGAATTAGTCTAACTAATTTGATTCATTTTATTTTGAATTTTTAAGTTAAAATTTTCTAAATACCAATATTGTTGTGAACATTTTCTCAACTCTTTTGATTCTGTATTTTAATCAAATTACATAACAGTGATTCAATTTTCATGTTACTTTAAAATATTTTGGAGACCTTAAAAGCTTGTTGGGAGAAGGAGTAAGGGAGTAGCATCTTTGCAGGTTATACAAGTGGATTATTTGATACTTTTTTTCCTAATAAATGAATGCTACAATTTAGAATTTTAGAATATGAAGGTAATTTTCGAGCATGATCTACTTTCACTCCCTCCTTTGCAGATAAGAAAACTGAAGCTCAGAGGACTTACTTACCCAAAACACAATTCAGTCTTGTGTTCACCATTGAATGATATCGATTTTTAATTTCTATTCTTACTTCAGTAGCAATCTATGTCACAGAAGAAAACAAAATTTTAAAAAATATGGAAAAGTAGAAAGAAAAAAGTTAGAAATCAGTTAGCTTACCACTCAAGAGATAACTAGTGCTAACATTTGAGCTATTTAACTTACTAGTTAACCAGTCTCTGACTGCTGGGAGCCTTGGCTGCTTCCAGTTTCTGTCATTACAAGCAAAGACGTGATGAACATTTACCTTAGAGCCTTTACCATAGAGCTTTTCACTGTAGAATTAGTAACCACTTTAGGGCTATCTGGTTATTAGAGTGGCGCTGGCTTATGTCAGGGTAAAATTTGCCGTTCAACCACCTGGTGGGAAACGTGATTTTTACCACTGATGAGGGTCCTACTTGTGTTTGGAGGTGTCTTCCCCACTGGTAGCCAGGCTCCTATAATAGGGTCCTTAACTCTTTGGTTTATCTTTTACTGGATTCCATTTAACCAGATTGGGCATGTTGGCAGATCGAATTCTTATTAATAATTTTCCCATAATGGGAGCAAATGATATTCTAGGAGCTACTCTGCCTAACCTTTATATGTAGAAGTTTCTGACCAAAGGCAGAAGTCAGTAGTCTTTGGTTACATTCTTTGTGTTAAATGACCAATTAATTGATCTGCTTTCTACAGGGGTGGCATGAAGGGTACCTGGCCTGAATTTGGGGGTCTCACTCTTCACTACTTAAAGGGCAAATATCATATTTGAATCTTGTCCTGATTCTCCCACTGTATTCAAAATGACTATCATATACATTATCCTTTTAAAGATTTCTGGAACTTTCATCTTATGTTATAAATTGGAATTAAAATTGAAATTAGTGTCCCCAAAAAATGTATACACACACTTTGAATAACGATAAAGGCAGTGTTTATGAAAATACATTTCATTTTCAAAATTGAGCTATGGGTTGTTAAAGTGTGTATACATTTTGAGGGGACAGTGTATGTGTGTGTGTGTGTGTGTGTGTGATAATATATATATATATATATATATATATATATATATAACATTTTTTTATCTTTTTTTTTTAATCCTCACTCGATATTTTTCCACTGATTTTTAGAGAGTGGAAGGAAGGGGAGAGACAGAGAGAGAGAAATATCAATGTGAGAGAGACATTTCGATTGGTTGCCTCCTACACACACATACACTGGGGCCAGGTATGGAGCCTGCAGGTATGTGCCCTTGACTGGGATTGAACCCAAGACCCTTCAGTCCTTGGGCCAGCACTCTATCCAGAGCCAAACAGGGTAGGGCTAAACATATGTTTTTTTAATGCTAAGAGATTTGGCCCAAAGTAAAATATTTAACAAATAATGACTACTGCTAAGAGTTCATCCAACTGAATTAAAACAAGTCTTAATTTTAAATTAGGGAATGACAACAGTCCTATGAGATAGGTCCTCATCCACATTTTACAGATGAGGAACCTGTGGCACAAAGTGGTTAAGAAACTCCCAGAGTCACAGCAGTCTAACGCCAGAGCATCAGACTAAACCCTAACTACATCTATTGCTCCATTTCTACAGATAAACTAGATGCATACTTATAATAATGCTTATAAGTTAAATGCTGCTCATCGTCAGCTTTGTATGTACCTGTTTGTGGCCCCTTAGCTATGGTTGTCGGCCTTTTAGTTTTCATTTTTTCAGTTTTTAGATCTGTTCCTTAGGCTGTGACTTCTCAGTATATTTTCTTGAATAAGCTTTCTTTTGGGAGAGGAAGGAGAGAAGACATTAATAACTTTATATATTTTTATTATTTTGACCGATATGCTGCATACATTATACATTTACACCTTCTAACAATATTCCTTAAAATAAAAACACCATTCTATATAATAAGAGAGGAATATGCTAATTATCCATTATGCCGTTAGGTGTAATGACCGACCGTGTAACGACCAGATCATGGATCTGCAGGAGGGTGGGGCAGTAAACTACAAGTGGGTGGCGGAGAGCTACAGGATGGGGCAGGGCAGCAAGCTATGGGAGGGGCAGGGGGAGCTACAGGAGGGCGGGGCCGCAGGTGGGGAGCTACAGGAGGGAGGCAGTGACCTACTGACGCACAGATTCGTACACAGGGCTACTAGTATCTGATAATAGGAAATGAAGCCTAAATATTCTGTTTGCATATTGTCAGTATTCATCAAGAAAACACATAAATATTTCTGAAATATAAAAAAAGGTAAAAATGACTTATTTTAAATAACCAACTTTGAAATTGTTCCTAGTGTTTAAAGCAAATCAAAAAACCTCTGGGGCAAAATTGAGACAAATGACAGATTAAGAAAATAGTTTTTCTACTCACATAATAAAGGCTAATCTCTCTAACATATTTTAAAAATACATCTAAAGAGTGATAGGTCACCAACTTAATATAAAAATGGGTGATTAAGGCATAAATAGCCCACAGGATATAAAGTATAAATGGCTCTTAATAATATATGAGAAAGACACCATTACAAAAATGACTTGTGACCAGAGTATATAAAGAACTCTTAATCAAAAAATAATAATCTAATTTAAAAATAGTGGGGAAAGTACTTGTAATAGCTGCTTCACCGGGAAGATATAAAAATGACTAGTAAGTACATGAAAAGTGCATAATATTATTAATCATTAGGGAAATGTAAGTTGAAACCACAGCAAGATGCCACTACATACCTACTAGAATGGTTAAAGTTAAAAAGACTAACAATAACAAGGTTTTGCAAGGATATGGAGCAATTAGTACTTATACACTGCTGGAGGGAATGTTAAGTGGTACACCACTTTGAAAAATAATTTAGCAGCTTCTGATAAAGTTAAACCATACATTTACCACACAACCCAGCAATTCCACTCCATGAGAATTGAAAACATGTTCCTACAGAGACTTGTACACAAGTGTTCATAACAACCTTATTTATAATAGCCAAAATACTGTAAATAACACCGATGGCTTGAACTGATGGAAGGATAAACAAATTATGACACATCCATGCAGTGGGCACACTAGTAATATATACAACAACATGTGACTCTCAAAAGCCACATGCTAAGGACAGAAGCTTACAAAAGGACAAAAGGCTACACAGTATATTATTTCATATATATATAAAAAGCTAAGTGACTGTCTGACCATCCAGTAGGTAGGATGTGCACTGACCACCAGGTGGCAGACGCTCAATGCAGGAGCGGCCAAGCTGCCGTGACTTGGCAGTGGAGGTTCTCAGGTGATGCACTGCGGAACCAGAGAGGAGGGACCCGATTAAGTATTTCTTCTAATTAATTTATTTTCAATGTGCACGAATCTGTGCACCAGGCCACTAGTTTATATATAAATTTCTAGAAAAGTCAAGATTTTAGGGCCAAAAAGCAGATCAGCAGTTTTTTGGAGATGAGAGGAATGGGCGGCTGTGAGGGACACAGAGAATTATTGGGGGTGATGGAAATATTCTGTATCTTATTAGGGTGGTGGTTACATAGCTATCCATTTGTTAAAACTTATCAAACTGGCCGAAACCGGGTTGGCTCAGTGGATAGAGCATCGGCCTGCAGACTCAAGGGTCCCAGGTTCGATTCCGGTCAAGGGCATGTACCTTGGTTGCGGGCACATCCCCAGTAGGGGGTGTGCAAGAGGCAGCTGATCGATGTTTCTGTCTCATCGATTTTTCTAACTCTCTATCCCTCTCTCTTTCTCTCTGAAAAAATCAATAAAATATATTTTTAAAAAACTTATCAAACTGCATACATTAAAAGAATGAATTTGTGGCCGAAACCGGTTTGGCTCAATGGATAGAGCGTCGGTCTGCGGACTTAAAGGTCCCAGGTTCGATTCCGGTCAAGGGCATGTACCTTGGCTGCGGGCACATCCCCGGTAGGGGGTGTGCAGGAGGCAGCTGGTCGATGATTCTCTCTCATCGATGTTTCTAGCTCTCTATCCCTCTCCCTTCCTCTCTGTAAAAAATCAATAAAATATATTAAAAAAAAAAAAAGAATGAATTTGTGTGTGTGTGTGTGTGTGTGTGTGTGTGTGTGTGTGTAATACCACAATACTAATTTTTAACAAGTTTTTCAACTAAGTAATGTGAGGATATAGATAAATAATTATTTTTTTAATCACATACAATAATTATTTATTTTTAAATTTTTTCTCCAAATAGGCAACGTTTCATACTCCTTTTAGTTACCTAGGCCTAAGTCCAGAAGGATGCGCCTCTTACACTTTTCCGAAGATAATGGGCCCAGCCAAGGTAACCTTTGAAAACCTTAAAGATAAATTTTAATGACATCTCTTTTCCAAAAGTAATCCTATACTCCCTCTTCTTTCCCTCAATAATAACAGAAAAGGAAATTTTCTGCTCATCAACTCTTAAAGAGTTTTAGAATGAAGAACCAGGATGTGGGAAATGTCTGCTATGGGGGGAAAATAGAAACTCTATCTGCAGCACCCCAAATCTGTGGAACGGGTCTTTCCACTGGCTGTCGAGTGCCAGCTGCACCACAGGTGGCACAGCTGCGTGGCATTCTTCAGGGGACGGACCGGGGCTGTGCCCGCCTCCCTTGGTCTGCGATGCTGATTCCTCCCCTAATTTCTTCCTGTATGAGCAACATCCACTGAAAGTGATAGAGTGACACCTTTACCTCCAGAATCACGGGGAGTACCAGCCGATGTGAGGCCCCGTGGGGTTTCCCACTTTGTCACGGAGCCTTTTCATCAGCTGGTTTCAGCAGGGTGTGAAGGTCCCGGGAGTGGCTGGGTGGCCGCTCAGGTCTGTCACTGGGTCTGTGACATTATAATTGTCATGCTCTGTGTACATGGCTCCAAAGGGTTCATGACAAGACCAGAGAGATGGGGATAGGGAAAGGCTTAGCCAACATTCTTCAAGGCCTGAAAGGGGGAATAGGAATTGAGACTATTTTCATTGCTGTTAGGGTTTTGTTACATATTTTTTAAGTCTATTCTGTCATATACCCTGAATTGTTATTGAGATTTTAACTTTGAAACGTTGGCTAGAAATAACCCTAAGGTTTAGAAGCATTTGACTATTTAGAAGCAATAGGCTTACTTTCCTGGAAGAGAAATTGCAAGTGTATATATATATATATATATATATATATATATATACTTAGTGATATCAGGGTTTTTTGAAACTGAATATTAGTCTTACCACTTTCCTTCAGTCAAAGAGAACTAATTTGAGTACCTGTGCAGGTAAAAGAAAACCATCAGAGCTGGGCCACTGGGTAGAATTTTCAGGGAAGGGAATTTTGAAAGTTAGGGATTCTCAAGGTTGGTTGGCATTTCCTATGACCATGATTTTTTTTCTTTCAAAAAAAAATAATTGTTTATAGTGTATAAAAACAGAAAATCATATCTTCTGTGGGTTCTAAAGTCAGCATCTGCTTCAGGTCATTTCTGCCCCAGCTTCCTCTCCAACAAAGACACACACAGAAGCAACAACCCTACAAACCTTCTAGAGAGCCTCAATGCTCAGTTTGCAAACTATTGCCTATTAATAATGTCCTCAGTGTCTTCCTTTGAGAAATACTAGCAACTTCAAAAGACCACAAGTAAATCTCCCTATGTCTATAAAAAGCAATTAATTCTGAAGTTAACTGAACCTCGTTTCATTAAGTTATTTTCTTAGTCTTCCTTTTCATTTCAGGCAACAGAGATGCTTATTTTTGGAAAGAAGTTAACAGCAAGAGAAGCATGTGCTCAAGGACTTGTTACTGAAGTTTTTCCTGATAGTACTTTTCAGAAAGAAGTTTGGACTAGGCTGAAAGCATATTCAAAGCTCCCCCCAAATGTTAGTATTCTTTTTTTTTTTTTTACTTGTATGAACCATGGAAATAATTTATTTACCTTAAAAAAATAAGCAATTAAAAAAACATACAAGACATACCTTGGTTGGCTTTAAGTAGACCTAAATTTGAGATTAAAATTTATCGTCATAATGTGAGCAATACTGATTTTTAGAAAAATGATCAAATAGGCATTCCATTTCTGTGACATGAAGGCTGAGGGGCCAGTCCTTTCTGGGGGTAACTGAGGAGAATGATAGGCAGTATTTGCCAAACACTTTCAGTCTTGAATCTAGGTGAGAAACTAGGTAAGATAGCTTAACTTCTAGGTGATTCTTAATGTAGCACTTGCATTTTCATATGTGATAGGTAGTGACTGATCCATATGTTTGCTGCTCAAAATGCCGTCCTGGAATCGGAAGCTTTGGTACCTAAGGTGGTTTGTACGCACATTTGAGAAGCACTGTCTTATATTACACAAATATTTTAATGTCTAATCGGATTGAATGAACAGTGGAGAAACAAGAATCAGAATTGTAGAATGATCCCACGCTATTAGAATACCTCTTAACCTTATTGTTGTTTTTTCTTTTTTCAGTCCATGAGAATTTCAAAACAGGTCATCAGGAATATGGAGAAAGAAAAGCTACATGCTGTTAATGCTGAAGAAAGTAGTGTCCTCCAGGAAAGATGGCTATCAGACGAATGCATAAATGCAACCATGAACTTCTTATCCAGAAGATCAAAACTGTGATGACTAATAAGCAAAGTTAGGCATTTCAAAGGAGGGGATGTGCTACGATTTCTAATTTCCAATACTTCAACTAAATAAACTTCACTGTGCCTTTTATTTTCAGTGATGAAATATTTATGATTATTATATTTACTAGAGCCCTGATTTTAAAAATTATATAACACAAGCTTTAAGAATTTACATAGTTTTGATGTTCAACTTCTGACTCTGGTGGAAGCATGCGAGCCTGGTGGGGCCGCAGTCCTCTCAACCCCAGGTGCCCCCTCCATGTGCTGGGCCTTGGCAACCTCAGCTGCTGATCCCACGTTGCTCTGGAGCCAGTTGATCATTTAGAATTTGATGACCACATATTAGTGTTCTCTTCCGGGCTAGTGCTGTCACCTAACGGTATTTGGGAGTGCTGGGGCATCTTTTTGGTTGTCATGGTGACTGAAGATGTATTGAGTACCCAATACCAAGACTCTGTAATATCCAGCATGCCAGGATAGTCACACCTATTAAAGAATTTCATCCAAAACACCCATCCTTAGGAAACTTGTTAAAGCTGGCAGTTTTAGAGTTCCACATCTAAAATTTTTGTTCCCAAAATAGAATCACCAAGTCAAAAGGTGCATTTTCAGAATTACAACTACTACACAGTCTGAATTTTATAGGTTTGTGGCATTTATTTTAAATCCCCACTTGTGGAAATGGTGTCTTTCCCCAGAAGAATGCTGGTGGAAACTGTGAAGCAGCTAAACGTACTCTCCGGCTACCTTGATGCCACAAGAAGTTTTGTTTTTTCTTAATCATTGAGGTATCTACAATTCTGCAAAATAGCCAAGTTAATTTAAAAGGTGCCCTTTTCCTAACAATCTTTTTTTTTCTTTTAGCAAACTTACAATTTGATATTTTACATAAACAACCCATGGGGAGAGTTGGGAGGCACATAGCATGCCTGTTTTGGATGCTCTAGAACTGTTGAGAACTGTTTTGTAGACAGTGGTTTTTAGTATGCAGCGGATTTGTTACACTTCAACACCAGCTGAGGGATTCAAACTTGACCCCATAAAAATCAAGGAATGGGAGGTGGTGGTGGGGCGGGGGGGGCATTGGGAGAGATCCAAAATGACTTCTATAGTCCCACGATGTAGATAACTTTATTGTCAGAGTTTTCATTAGAGTGGTAAGCATTTCATGAAAGATCACTTTAAAACTAACTCCGAGTTAAGCCTTGATAACTTTAAAAAAAATAATACACTAGATTTATTGCAGCCTTTTAAAATTAGCAGTCTCACCATATCACATATGTAATAGAGCATACTTTTTCTATAACCAGGCACCTTTTGCTGCTTTTGAGTAAGACTTTTCCTGTTTAGATTTTAAGCATTGCCAAAAAGAAGAACCTATTCTGTTCCCTTGACTGTAGTGTAGCCTAATAGCTCTTGATGTAGCATTTCTATGAGGAAAAATGCGTGTCTGCCTGGAAATCCGAGGACTAGAGCTATGTTTGAGGAGCTCTCTGGCATGTGATTATTTACTTCGAACTAAAGTTTCAAGCACGCACATTAATTATTTTACATCTTGTGCAGAATAAGTTTTTAATGTCAGCTATAACACACCACACATACTGCTTTTGCACTATTTTAAAGTTTTTGTACTAAATAGAAAATATATTCCTTGAGTATGAGACTTAAATAGATGGCCTTATCACTTTGTTTTATAACAATTTTTTTTTTCTCAATTGTTCTGTTGCAATGTTACTCTGAGCAAATCCTATGCCAGAATCTTGCATAATGGTTGCTTGGCAGGTTAAATTTTACTTTTGTGTGGTAAGACTATTCAGTTACTGCCTTCATAGTTGGAATTTGGCATTCTGGCACAAAGTCCACAGTGTATTCAAAAATCCAAATTGGTATCATACATTTCATTTGTATGTGAGCTTTGCTTTCCTTTGTCTTAAGACCATTTCACAATAAACATTTTGGCAATAAAAAAGAAAAAAAAAAAGAACTTACATAGGTTTTTGGTAAAGAGACCCTTACATCTTTCGACATGAATTGGTGTTGCCAGGAACAATGCACCATGGTGCCGGGGGTCCTGCTCTTCAAAGCACTCACAGCCTGGCACGCTGAAGTCATGTTCTCAAACACCACGATAGCACTCTGCCGTCCACAAAGGCTGACTGACTTAATTGGCCCAAACACAGACAGCTTCTGGATTACTGACTGAAGATCTTCAGTGGGCTTCATGTTCCTTTTCAGCCATCTAGCAAGGGAGCAAATGGAAGCAGTAGTATTATCCAGAAAGTAAACAAAAACCTTAGTTTGCATTTATTATACTGCTGGGGGAAAAGTAAATTTACAGTTGTTCATATGGAAAATAATACAGTAATCTATATATGTAAAAGCCTAAGCAACCGACCGTCCAACCAGTAGCTATGATGCACAATGACCACCAGGTGGCAGACACTCTGGTAGCTATGACGTGCACTGACCACCAGGGGCAGATGCTCAATGCACCAGTGACTTGGCAGCTGCGGTTCTCAGGTGATGCACCCAGAACCAGAGGAGGGAGCCCGATTCCAGAGTGTGTCACCCAAGAACTGACCTTTCGTAACCCGGGACCCCTTGGGAGATGTTGGAGAGCCAGTTTTGGCCCGATCCCCGCAGGCAAGGCCAAGGGACCCCACCGGTGCATGAATCTCCACCAGGCCTCTAGTTAATCCTATATAATAAAAGGATAATATGCAAATCGACCAAACGGTGGAACAACCAATCACTATGATGCCCACTGACCACAAGGGGGCAGATACCAATGCCAGATGCAGGAGCTGCCCCCTGGTGGACAGTATGCTCCCACAGGGGGAGCACCACTCAGCCAGAAGCCCTGAGCCAGTACGCTCCCATGGGGAGTGGGCCTAAGCTGTCAGTTGGACATCCCCCAAGGGCTCCTGGACTGCAAGAGGGACCCCTCCCCCTGTTACAGAAGACCAAAGAAATACCAAGCACGCTTCCTAGAGAAAGGGAGGGACCCCGTTTATTAACACTAGTGGATTCCGGGAATAATTTCCAAATCAGAGTGAAGAAACACACAGAGGGCTTCACTTTTATAACCTTCTGGGGTCTTTGTCTTGCAGATATGGTTCCGCCCCCTTTTGTGGGCTTACAGGAAGGCCCCCAGGTGTTGGGGTCCCCAGGCCATATCCGATGATCTGTCCTGGGGGCAGCGATAACGACCCTTCCCCCTCACCCCCCAGGGCAGTGCATTGTTCACAGTTTTTATGGCCTGACACGCCTTGCAAGACCAGTTTCCTCCTCACCCCCCAAGTACATGAATATCGTGCACCGCACCTCTAGTAAATAATAACACAAGAAGAAATTGTTTCACCTACAAGTGTAAACCTACTTTTCCCCCTCCCTGAATAGCCTTCATTCTTATTTAACTTTGTATTTTATAAAAGGCATACCTGCAAGCTGCTTTAACTGTCCTTTAAATCCTGTATTGATTACTGCCATATGTATCAATGGAAAAGGATAAGCATATAATTTCAGTGGCTACAAAATTGGCATAAAATATTTTGCTCTTCTAAATGTCCTTTCTCTTTAACCTTCAAGCATCAGCATACAGGTAGGCAAACCAACAACTTCTAACTTTTTAGTTCTTGCTATTTTTTTTCCAGTAATTCTAATCCAAAATGTTCACTCTTATAGGACATACATGAATAATGCCTTAATGTTTATTGAGCACTTATTGTCTGTTACTAGTGCTTAATGCCCATAGTCACATTTTATTTCCATGACATAGTGCCAAAAATGAACAATGAGGTAGGTAATGTTGCTACCACCATTGCACAAGTAGGGATCCAGAGGCATACAGATGTAGTAGCTTTTCCAGGCTCAAACTTCTATTAAGTGTTGCAGAGTTCCAGTTCCATCCTGCCACCTTGAGCCAGTGACTGCCTATCCCACTGATTTCGACTAAAATCTCTTGGCAAAAACATGAAAAAATTACTTGAGGATGCTGAAATTGAGAGCAGGTGGATTGTGTCGGTATGGAGAATCATCTGCACAGGGAAGCATCAGGCTGCGGGGAATAGGACCTCTCTCCTGAGCATGTGACTTATGCTTCAAAGGCAACCCCCCTGTGGAGCAGTGCAGTAGTGGCCATGATGTGGCCGGCTAAATAAAATCTGAGGTAAAGAGAAACATCTTTCTAACTAAGAAAAGTATTCCCTGGGGGCTAAAGTGGGAGTGAGAGGAGAATCCCAGAGCAGAAAGAGAAGAGCCCTTCCCCTAATTCTGTGTAGGAACCCACACAAGTTTTGTGAGTGGGACAGACTCAAACCAGCCTATTAGAGGTTTTGAGAATTTAACCACCACCCACACAAGATCAAGAGAAAGCATGCAGTCTGACCCTAACCAGGTTGAAAACAAAAAGACCAACGTTCTCCAGATAATTTCAACAGGAGCCAGAGCCATGCAACACAAAATTTACAATGTCCATGACACACACAGAGTTATTTGACATACAAAAGACCCTAATACTCTCAGGTGGCAAAAGATAATACAAGCCTGAGAAGACCTCATGGAATTGTCACATGAGGCTTTAAAGCAATCCTTATAACTGCTTCACAAAAAGCAGCACACACTTGAGAAAAGTGGTGTAAGCATCACTGTGGAGTGAGAAGACTCCTTTTTATCTTCCCCTAAATTTACAAGTAGGACGTCTACAATCCAACAAAGGCTCATTTGCTCAATACACAAGCATGCCTGAGAGAGCCACACATGAGTACATCTGCAGGTGGGTGTATTGGAATGTGTAGGGGAGGCAAGATGGGAGGCAGGACAGGGATAGATAGTGTCTGCAGGGGCAGTTCGGCAGCTGCTGCAGGAATCAGGGTTTGACCACACTGCAGCCCACAGACTATGGCCCAGTGGAGGGTAAGAGGGGCAGGGCCAACATTGGTGCCCAAGAAGCCACTCCCCCCTCCATTGTGAGGAAACTGAGGAGCAGCACGTGAGAGGTACTAAACAGCACAAAGGTGCTATAAGCCATTAGCAACAGTGCTACAGGCTCCTAAGCCTGGCTCTCCCTATGCTACACATCCCCCCACCATGGAGGTGGTGCCATAAGACCAAGGTGAGCTAACACTACTCCATCACACAGTAGTCAGTTTCCATGGAAACACCCCTCTCATCTCCACCCTGGTAGCACAAGTAACAGAGGTAAGAGGAAACAAAAATTTGCACTATAGTGTTATCTATTGGAAAACAAAAGAAAAACCTATGGTTATTAACCTGCTGAATTGTTAAGATAAAAACAGTAACTGATCAAAAGCCTAGTACTTCAAATGTGCCAGCAGAGGAATAATACATCAAGTAACATGGTAACTCAAAAAGAAATGACAAGTCTCCAGAAACCAAACTCAAAGTCATGAAAGAGTGTGACTTAAATGACAGAGAATTCAAGATGGCAGTTTGAGGAAACTCAATGAGATACAAAATAAACTCAGAAAGGCAATTCAATGAACTCAGGAAGAAAAGTAATGAACAAAAGAAATACTTTACTAAAGAGATTGAAACTATAAAAAAGAACCAAACAATAGAACCAAGAGGGTGGTGTAAGTAAGTGCCAGTACTTGCCACCTCCCACAACCACATCAAAATTACAACTAAAATACAGAACCATCATCATTCAGAACCACCTGAAAGCTGGCTGAATGGAAGTCCTACAACTAGAGAAATAAAGAAGAAAGCACATTGAGACTGATGAGAGGGGCAGAGGCACAGAATAGGCTGGTCTGACACCCATGTGTGCTGTTTTTTAATCAGAAGAGAGATGGCCCCTGTGGAGACTTCCCGTGAGGAACAAGGGGTCCCAGTCCCACACTAGACCCTCACCAACCCAGGGTCCCAGAGCCAAGAAGAGAAGTCCCTGTAACTTCAAGCTGTAAAAACCAGCAGGGATTGAGGCTGCTGGAGACCCAGGTGTCCCTCTTAAAGGGATAGCACACAAACTTACTAGGACTCAACTCCTCTGAGCTCCAGCACCAGGAGGCATTGGGAGACCCGGACACATAGGGAGGAACTATATTGTCTGGCATCAGCGCAGG
The DNA here is from genome assembly GCF_027574615.1 of Eptesicus fuscus. Taxonomy (NCBI): domain Eukaryota; kingdom Metazoa; phylum Chordata; class Mammalia; order Chiroptera; family Vespertilionidae; genus Eptesicus; species Eptesicus fuscus. The sequence continues at coordinate 91,824,654 of NC_072481.1, forward strand.
AACTCAGGGGAAGCTTTTTCCCAGACTGGAGTGCTCGCAGGGGTTATTGTTCCTGTGCTGGGAACTACCCTGTCACAGGGCTGACTGGCAGCTATATCTGAGTCTCCATCATCCTGGCTCAAACTGTTTGCTCCACCCTGATGATTCCTTGAGACCCTGCACCATCCAATTAGCATCCCCACCCAAGCTGTTTGCAGCAATTTTTTCATATGAATGGTCTGTTCAGGCTCAGGCCTCAGACTTTGCTAAAAATCTCTCAAACAAACTGCAGCTGGTGTCAGCATGCCCCAAAACTATTAATAAAAGGCCCAAGACCTGGCACTAGCACAAGCCTGCCTCTCTTCCCAGCTGGGCCTCACTTGAGCACTTACAAACCCAATACAAATAGAAGGCATCTGCAGATTTCTTTGTAGCTCCTACTGGGTGGCCCCAGGCAATGGCTGACTTTGCACCTTCCTGGAGACCCTAGAGCCAGTGCACCCAGTGAACAGTTTCAGACCACAGCTTCAGACTACAACTCTAGCGACACACTCAAGGGGCAGACTCAGTGGGCACCAAAGCCCCACTGAGGCAAGTTCTGCTCCATAGCATTGCTTCCTGCACAGTTCTCCCACTGTGGTTGCAGCTGGTCCTCACAGCCAATTGGCCTGGAGGTCAGTTCCTCCCAGTGACACCAACAGCAATCAAGGCTCAACTACAACAAGACTGCGCACACAGCTGATACAGGGGTGCACCTAGAGTGCCCAGCTCAGGTTACTGCGGAGGTTGAGGCACTGGGCCCTACAGGACACCTACTATACAAAGCCACTCTACCAACTCCAGGAGACATAGTAGCTTTACCTAATACATAGAAACAAACACAGGGAAGCAGCCAAAATGCAGAGACAAAAAAAACATGTCACAAATGAAAGAAATGGAAGAAAGCAAACTATTGGATACAGAGTTCAAAACCACAGTTATAAGGTTACTCAAGAATTTTCATAAGAGCTTCAAGGGACTTAGTGAGACGTTCAAGGGTCTTAGTGAGAGTGTCAAAGACATGAAAAAGGACCAGTCAGAAATTAACTATGCTAACTGAAATAAAGAATAATTTATAGGGATTCAATTTAGTCATATGCTAACTGAAATAAAGAATAATTTATAGGGATTCAACAGTAGAGTAAAGGATTCCAAGAATCAAATCAATGATATGAAATATGAGGAAGCAAAACTCCCAATCAGAAGTGCAAAAAGGGAAAAGAATCCAAAAATATGAAGATAGTGTAATAAGCCTCTGGGACAACTTCAAGTTTACCAATATTCACACCATGAGGGTGCCAGAAGGAGAAGAGAGAGAGCAAGATATTGAAAACCTATTTGAAGAAATAATGACAGAAAATTTCCCCTACCTGGGAAAAGAAATAGACTTACAAGTCCAGCAAGCACAGAGAGTCCCAAACAAGAGGAACCCAAAGAGGCCCACACCAAGACACATCATAATTAAAATGCCAAGAGTTAGCCCTAACTGGTTTGGCTCAGTGGATGGAGCGTCGGCCTGCGGACTCAAGAGTCCCAAGTTCGATTCTGGTCAAGGGCATGTACCTTGGTTGCGGGCACATCCCCAGTAGGGAGTGTGCAAGAGGCAGCTGAATCAATGTTTCTCTCTCATCTATGCTTCTGATGCTCTATCCTTCTCCTTTCCTCTCTGTAAAAAATCAATAAAATATATATATATTTTTTAAAAATGCCAAGAGTTAAAGACAAAGAAAGAATCTTAGAAGCAGCAAGAGAAAAGCAGTTAGTTACCTACAAGAGAGTACCCATATGACCGTCAGCTGATTTTCCAACAGAAATTTTGCAGGCCAGAAGGGAGTGGCAAGAAATATTCAAAGTGATAAAAAAAAAAAAAAAAAAACACAAAAAAAACAAGGACCTACAACCAAGATTACTCTACCCAGCAAAGCTATCATTTAGAATTAAAGGTCAAACAAAAGAGCTTCACAGACAAGAAAAAGCGAAAGGAGTTCATCCTCACCAAACCAGTATTATATGAAATGTTGAAGGGTATTCTTTAAGAAGAGGAAGAAAAAAAGAAAAAGATAAAAAATATGAACAATAAAAAGGCAATAAATACATATCTATTAACAATTGAATAAAAATTAAAATAAATGAACAAGATATCTAATGAATAAAATAAACTGGTGAATAAAATAGAATCAGAGGCATGGAAACATGGAACAGACTGAGGAATCTCAGAGGGAATGGGGAGCAGGAAGAGATTAACCAAAGATCTTATATGAATATATGTATTACCTATGTACACAGACATTAGAGTGGTGAAGGCCTGGGGGAGGGGCAGGAACCAGGTGGAGGGGAGCAAAGGGGTGGGGAGGAATATCTGTAATACAATAATAAAGATTTCAAAAAAGAAGAAACAAATTCTGAGTTGAAAAATGCAATAAATTAGATGAAGAGTGCATTAAAAACTTTGGAAATAGAGAAGACCAGATGGAAGAGAGAATTAACAACCTTGAAGGCAGAAATCTAGGACTAACTCAGGTAAAAGGAGAGAACTAATCTTTTTTAAAAAATGAAAGAACTCTATCTGACTCTGTTAGAAAGAATAACATAAGGATAATAAGATCCTCAAGAAGAAGAGAGGGAAATGGGAACAGAGAGCATATTGGAAGAAATAATTGATGAGAACTTCCCAAACCTAGGGAAAGAGCTGGTCATTTAAGTGCAAGAAGCTAACAGACCACCTAATTATCTCTATGCAAAAATACCTTCTCAATGCAAAAACACATTATATTAAAACAATCCAAAGTTAATGGTAAAGAAAGAATTCTCAAGGCAGCCGGGGGGCGGGGGGGGGGGGGGGGGGGGGAGAGAAAGACAGTATCCTGCAAAGCAAATACCATCAGATTTATCAGTAGAAATCCTACAGGACAAGAGAGGGTGGAATGATATATTCAAAATATTGAAAGAGTGAAACCACTACCAAGAATAGTATATCCAGCAAACTATCCTTTAGATATGAAGGAGAAATAAAGGCTTTGCCAGACAAACAAAAGCTGAGGGAACTTAACCACCACAATACCTGCATTACAAGAAATGTTGAAAGGAGCTCTTCTACCTGAACCAGAAAGAAAAAAGTATATAAAATTTTGAGTAAGTTTTCTCATATTTTATCTCTGAGACATTTTATATAAATTACATGATAACCATGAAACAAAAATCCAGAGTTGAGACACAAAACATAAGGAAGAAATGGATAAAACAACATAGAAAACCAACAAATTAAAATGTCAGGCAGAAACATAATGGAAAGAAACAGTGGAGATACAGAGCAACCAGAAACAAAAGATAAAATGGTTGTAGAAAATCCTCCGATATCAATAGTCACCCTAAATGAAAATAAACTAAATTCACCAACCGAAAAGCACAGAGTAAATAGCTGGATTGAAAAACAAGACCCAACTAGACATTGCCTTCAAGAGACATCTTAGCTCCAAACATAGGCTCAGTGAATGAGATGGAAGATTATACTGCAGGTAAATGGTATCTGAAGAAAAGTGGGTGTTGCCATACTATATCAGACAAAATCGATTTCAAGACAACAAAAAAACACAACAAAAGACAATGATGGACACTTTTTATGATAAAGGGGAAAATACATCAATAAAACACAAAGGTTAATAATGTATGCACCCACTCAAAATATATATACAGCAATAATTAAAAGACATAAAGGGGAAATTAACAGTAATACAATAATAGTAGGGATGTAAAAGTGCAGCCACTGTAAATAACCAGTATGGCAGTTACCCCCCAAAAAATTAAACATAGAATTACCTTATGATCCAGCAATTCCTCTTCTGGGTATATACCCAAAAGAATTGAAAGTAAAAACTTGGCCCTCGCCATTGTGGCTCAGTTGATTGGAGTACTGTCCTGTACACCAATAGGTTGTGTGTTTGATCCCTGGTGAGGGCACATACATAGGTTGTGGGTTCGATCCCTGGTCGGGGCGCACTTGGGAACCAACTGATCTATGTTTCTCTCTCATATTGATGTTTCTCTCCCTCCCTTCCTATCTCTAAAATTAGTTGGGATTTTTTTTAAATATATTTTATTGATTTTTCACAGAGAGGAAGGGAGAGGGATAGAGAGCCAGAAACATTGATGAGAGAGAAACATCAACCAGCCGCCTCCTGCACACCCCCCACCGAGGATGTGCCCACAACCAAGGCACATGCCCTTGACCGGAATCGAACCCGGGACCCTCCAGTCCACAGGCTGACGCTCTACCCACTGAGTCAAACCGGTTTCGGCTAGTTGGGGTTTTTTAAGTAAAAACTCAAACAGATATTTGTGTACCCATGTTCATATCAGCATTATTCACAATTACCAAAAGTGGAAGCAACTCAAATATCCAATATTCCTTTGCATGTATATACCAAAATAAAATATGGTATATACATGCAAAGGAATATTATTCAGCCTTAGAAAGTATACAGGCTACAAATGGATATACCTTAAAGACAGTATGTTAGGGGAAATAAGGCAGACACATAAGGACAAATATTATGTTATTTCACTTATTTGAGGTGCCTAGAATAGGCAAACTTATGAGACAGAAAGTAGAATAGCAGTTGCCAAGTGCTGGTAAATGAGGGAATGGGTGTTCTTGTATAATAGGTAGAGTTTCAGTTTGGGACGAGGAAAAGGCTCTGGAGATGGATGGTAGTGATGGATAGCACAACATTGTGAATGTATTTAATGCCACTGAACTGTACACTTAAAAATGGATAAAATGGAAAATTTTATGTTATGTACATTTTACCATAATAAAACTATTTTTAAAAAGCAATCAATTCACCATATCAATAGTAAAAATTAAATATGATCAACTCAATGAACATAGAGAAAGCATTTGAAAAAATTTAGTGTCCATTCATGATAAAAAATGAAGCAAACTAACAGCAATAGTGAATTTCTTCAAATATACAAAAGCAATCCACAAAAACCTACAACCAACATAGCACTGAATTACTACTCCCTGAAAGTGAGAATAAGTCACGGATGCCTGCTTTTATCACTTCAGTTTTTAAGGAAAGCAAAGAAACGTTTGTAGAAGGAAATATGAATAAGTGCGTCACTTCTTAGGTTCTAACAATTTAACAGTATTTTCAGAAGCTGAACTAGGATATAAAGTAAGATATTAATTCACCTGAAATTGAGGTGTATAAACTTCCTATGGTTGTGAAACCTTAACTATGTCTCCTTTTTTTTTTTTTATAGGCCTGCAAAGTATGATCAAATAATCTTAAGTAGTCAGGATCATTACTTAACTTCTAGTCTTAATGTGGACAAAAATTCAATACCTTGCATTGTTCAAGAAGAAAATACCATGGTTCTAACTCTTTTATAACATGTATTAATTAGCCTTCTTTGAATATGAATTTTTAAATCAAATTGTCAAGTTAAGCCACTGAGAATACTGAAAAAAGTAGATAAATTATTTTATTAGGACAGTGATCACAACGAGAGCACCCAGTACAGGCAAATTCATGAACTGGAATTCTTTCTCTGTCTCTCTTACCTTCAAAGCAAAGAGGACTCTGTCTTTATAGCAAATTATGCAATTCTCTGTCAGGCAACAACATTTTTTGAATACTTACTATGTCAAAATATAGGAATCATTTATTATGCACTGTGCAGCAATACTAAAGAAATATAGAAACACCATCTGTCTGGCATAATCATAGAAGAATGTTACCAACAAAGATAATCTGCCAAGAAACCAAAGTTTAACTTTGATTGCTAAATTCCAACCATTCCACATCCCCACTGTTACCACCTGGTCCAAGGCCCACCGTCCCTCTCCTGCCTCTACTCTTGCTTCCCCAGAGGCCAGGGAGGGTTCGAGACAGATTGTGTCAGCCTCTTTTTAAGATCCTACAATAGGCTCCCATTTCTGTTAGTGTAAAATGTGGCAGACTAGGGATAAAGTCAAGGTCTACCATTCATAGTATTGTATCCTGGGCCCCTGGTCATGCTAGGGATAGGTCGGTGCTTCCTGACTCAATAGCATAAAAGCCCCCACAGTTCAGGGGTTGGATCCCCATCCAAGAATCCCACCCTAGGCCTGCTAGGTCTCCACTCAATAACCAAGAATGCAGTGACCCACAGGGGACCCCCAAACCTGTCCCTATCTCCAGGAGTGTGCTTTTCAATGAGGGTGTTTGAAAATGGGGCTCACGCAATTTCATACAGAGCAATGCTTGTTTTTATCCTTACCATATATCTCAAAGACCACAGTAAGTCATTTTTTAGTTAAGATGTAAAGAGTTTGTTATCACCCCATATATTTCGAAATGTATCTGCATATGACCAAAGTTAGACACCTACCTGACAACTATAGTTGACATTGGGGGATCCTTTATGCTTTTGTTCAACAAGTGGCACTTTTTCCATCCATGATTTTCATTATTGATGATTTTCCTTTTCCACAGGGGTACATTGCTTGGCTTTGGAGTCATATGAATCTCTTTTGGAAAGTGATGTCTTGCTAAGATCCTTTCTAAGCCAGAGAGTTCAAGATTCTCACCTAGTAATAGAAAAAGCATTACTGCAATTCAGTGTTCCTCTCCATTTTTGCATAGCAAGAATAACGTAACATTAATTTGAGAAAGAATATTTATGCCATTTAATAATTGCTATTTAGTTCTTCCACTCCATCACTGCAAAAATATTATTGAGTAACATCTATACATTAGCCTATTCTTAGACATCTAATAAATACACAGCAAATGAATGAATTAACAGATGTTCTATACCACCACAAATACAAAAGGTTATTTGTACAACTTGTGCATGATCATCAAACTAATAGCAAGTTACTGCACAATTATTTTGACTCACTCCAAGTTAGTTAAGAACAAGACTGGAATCAAGGGCTCCTGCCCATTCGTATTAATAGCGTTCTGCATTTACACAATACCCAGTGGTTCACATTGACTTCAATTGACCCCGAACCAAATTTCTCATCTACAATGGGACAAAGAGTTTGCCAGAATGTAATTCAATACACTGCTTTCTTAGGCAGAACAGCCTTGCTATTAAAAAAAATAAATAAATAAATAAAGGAAGAAAGAAAGAAAGAAAGGAAGGAGGAAGAGAGGGAGGGAGGGACGGAGAGAGGCGAGCAAGGAGGGAGAGAAACAGGAAAGAACAGGGTTAGTGGAACTGCATCATGTGTTTAGTGATATAGTTGACTTGTATTGGAGTGCAAGCTTCTTATCTCTTTGCTGTTAATAATTAGAGAAACAAAGCCAGTTTGCAGGTTATACTATGAGTAGCTCAGAAATTTATTTAGAAATAACAGGGGCTGGATGAGTTCTGATCTAATTCCTATGCAGGGTTACCTTGAATCTCTCCAAGGCTCAGTTTCTGTTCCTGCATTAAGTTTATGATAGCTCTTTTATTTTCTAATACATTGATGATCCCTCCCAGGCAGGGCAATAGGAAGAGATCCCAAAGAACCAGAACTGGTTCAAAGGACATAACTTGGCAATCTGACTAAATAATATATTGACTTGATAGATAGCTTGATCCTTAAAGGCCCAAAAATCACGCTAAGTGAGTTAAGAACAGGTCTGTAATCTGAGGCTCCTACCTAGTGTTCAAGGCCTGGCCCAGACAGCTCCCACATACTACTCTTAGCAGTTTATTAGCTTAGTGATCACACAGCTGGGGCACCTGGAAGCTCTCACAAGCACACTTGAACAATAGGCAGAGCATATGATTTGCTTTGGTTGTCAGAATTTCATAGCTAAATTTAATATTCAACTAAATTAACCAAATTCAGACATTTGGTGACATCCAGTTAACATATTTTTTTGCCTCTAATTATTTTATTGTTTTGTTGTATAGACATATTTAAATATTGTATACTGCCTCACCCTAGCCAGTTTGGCTCAGTGGATAGAGGACAGAAGCGTTCCAGGTTTGATTCCGGTCAAGGGCACATGCCCAGGTTGCAGATTGGATTCCCAGTAGGAGGTGTGTAGGAGGCAGCCAATCAATGATTCTCTCTGATTATTGATGTTTCTCTCTCCCTCTCCCTTCCTCTCTGAAATAAAATATATAATATTGTATACTGCCTCTAATTCTCTTTGTAAGCAACTAGGGGTAAATTAGAAAGAGAATATAACATTTACAAATTCTCATATTCTCTATTTAGTAGTCATATTTAGTACTGCACACATACCAAAATTAGATAAAAATTCAGAACTCATTTTGAATATTTAATTGGATCTTACAGCCCACTTAATTGAAATTATAAGCAAGTTTCCTGGTTTTGAAAGAAAGTATGATAAGCATACGAATGCCTCAAGAAAATTAGTATCTTTAGAAGTAAAATGATATCAATTTTAGATGAAGTTTTGGAGATATTGAACCATAAGCTACTTGATTTTTTAAAAGTTCTTATTTTAATGTGTGGCATATAATGCATGGTTGATGGATGGATGAACAAATGAATGGATGAATTAGTAATCACAATACAAATCATCATAGATAAGGTCTATAAACCAGTACACACACCCTTGCAAGCGTGCCTGCATGCATGTGTGAGTGCATGCATGAGCGTGTGTATTTACCTGAGACAATAAAAATAGTTAACTTAAAACTTCGGGTTTTAAGGTGATCTGTTATTTTTGCACCTCCTAATTATCTCCAATGTGGGAACAGAAGTCATGGATTTGGTAGGCAGGCAGCACACACTACTTCTAAAGTTGCCCCATTGGTTTCTTCTCCAAGCCACTCACTTTGTGGAACCATTCTTCCTGCCTGCCCTGCCTCTCCTTGCATATCCCACAGGCCAGTTAAGCAACCTCCCAAAGTATTTTTGGGGGCGGGAAGCAGTGAATTAACCAAGAGACTTACTTTCTTAAACATTAAAAACAATACACAAAAGCTTTTTAAATTTCCTCCCACTTCCTACTTTTTGGTTTGGTACCAGTCAGCCATTTAGGAAACTGGTATGGAAAATGTCCTAAACATCATAAAACCAGTGCTAACAAAATCTCAACATAACCCCTCACATTGTGGTACTGGGACTGAGGGGAAGGAGTGTTATGATGTTTGGAGACAATTACCTGGACAGCAGTGTATCTAAATCCATATAGTGTAATGGATCTTCATTTCTCAGTTTCATGTTGTTCTTATTTACTTAACTTCACTATTATTTAAAATATAGGAGAAAAACCTGGGTTTTTAGCAATAAATCTTTAGTGTTTTTTTTTTTTCTTTCTTTTTGTGATGGCCCAGGGTAACAAATACAGGCTAATACAGGCAACACTTCCCTGCAGATGAAGAAGCAGGTGGCCAGGGAGGGATAAAACTGATTTTCAAGGTCAGATGAAATTTCTACTAGTAGAAAGGCTTTGGGCACAGAGACTGTGAGGCATTGGTATCCATTATTGAATTCATAGCCTTATATAAGCATATCCTTCAACTTAGCAATTCCACTTCTAGTTAGTTTCCTAGAGAAATACACCTGTGCACACAGATGCATGACCAGGGTGTGTGTGAAAGCAGTTTATAATGCTGAAAACTATAAACAGCCCAATATCACTCAATGGAAGGGTAAGTACTCTGATACATTCTAACTATGGAATCTATGAAAAAGAAAGTTAACATCAAAATATCTACAAATAGCCAGTCACGTGGCTCAGTGGTTGAATGTAAACCCATGAACCAGGAGGTCACTGATCCCCCGTCAGCACATGTGCCTGAGTTGTGGGCTCTATCCCCAGTGAGGGGCGTGCAGGAGGCAGCTGATAGACGATTCTCTCTCATCATTGATATTTCTATCTCTTCCTCTCCCTTCCTCTCTGAAATCAATAAAAATATATATTTTTTAAAATCTATAAAACAGCCCTGGGTCAAGTGGCTCAGTTGGTTGGACTGCCATCCTGTACACCAAAGGAAAGGTGATGGGTTTGATTCCAGTCAGGGCACATACCTAGGTCTTAGATTGGATCCCCAGTCAGGGTGAGTGTGGAAGGCAACAGATTGATCTTTTCCCTCTCACATAAATGTTTATTTCCCTTTCTCTCTCTCTCTCTCTCACTCTCTCTTCTCTCTCTCTTTCTCTCTTTTAAATCAATAAAAGAAACATATCCTCAGGTGAGGATAAAAAAACACACTGTAGAGTTTTAATAAGCTGCATAAAAACAAACAAGGATTCCATTCATGCCAAAAGAAGAAGGTATATCTATATATACAAATGTGTGTGTCAAGGCAGAGAAAAGAGTTCTGAAGAAACACATCCACGTTAGGTTGGTGGCTTTTTCTGGACAAAGGATAGAGATTGGAGGAAGGGGACTTTCCCTTTGACTATGTATATGTCTTTAAGTTGTTTGATTTTATTTACTTTAGTGGAAATCTCTCCATGTATTTTTGCAATAAAAAAGGGTACTATGCTAATTAGACTGGGTCGACCAGCCATCTTCTGGATGTCCAACTTCCTTCTGGACAAAGCCATGGTGGTGGGGGCCGAGGCAGAGGCAGTTAGGGGCAATCAGGCCAGCAGGGGAGGGTAGTTCCTCAGCCTAGCCTGCACTCTCTCTAATCCGGGACCCCTTGGGGGATGTCCGACTGCCAAGTTATTGGGATTGTGCCTATACTGGCAGTCGGACATCCCTCTCACAATCTAGGACCTCTGGCTCCTAACTACTCACCTGCCTGCCTGCCTAATGCCCCCAATATCCCTCCCCTGCCAATCTGGTCACCCCCAATTGCCCTCCCCTGCCAACCTGCTCACTTCCAACTGCCCTCTCCTGCCAGCCTGACTGCCTCTAACCCCCTGACAGCCTGATCTCCTCCCTAACTGCTCTCCCCTGCTGGCCTGATCACCCCTAACTGTCTCTGCCTCTGCACTCACCTCCATGGCTTTGTCCAGAAGGAAGTCGGACATCCAGAAGATGGCTGGTCAACCCGGTCTAATTAGCATATTATCCTTTTATTAGTATAGATATATTATATAGGATAGGATTACTTAAATGGAGGGATTCAGCAGGAGATGCTCTTGGCAGACAAAAAATACATAACCCCTATATCTGGACTGATAGTCAGCCATATGCACTATACTGCCAAACCAGTTATTAAAAAATTGAACTGCTTTCTTACACCTTACACCAAAGAGCTGTTGCTCTTAAAACCCCTCCTCAGCCCCCACCTTAGGTTCTGCCTTCGCAGTTCACACAGATTAGGTTCTGATTGGTCAGTTTCTATGCCAGTCAGCATCAAAAGCTCCACCTCCTAGGCAGCCATTGGCTCCTCACAGTTCACCCAGAATTGGTTCTAATTGGCCAATTTCTATGCCAGTAAGTGTCAAAAGCTTCACCTCCTAGGCAGCCATTGGCTCCTCTGGGAAATCCAGAATGGCCCTGCCTTCACATCGGCACCAGCTCTTCAGTCACACCCCAGTCCGCTACTGGGTGTATCTCTGATCGCTCTGAGAAGCAGCACCTCAGGTCTGTGCTGGTGGCAATTTTGAATTCTAATCCCTGACCTAACCTTCTTATAGTGCGAGCTCCGTGAAGGCAAGCATTTGTCGTGTTCATTCTTAGTTCACTCATAGACTTTACCTGTGTCTATGCATCTATGCTAGCACCACATGGTGACTGGTCGAACGGTCGTTTCGGTCATCACAGTCACTGCCTTTTAATATATATATCCTATATAATAAAGAGGTAATATGCAAACTGACCATCACTCCAACACACAAGATGACCGACCCCATGTGATCAAAGATGGCTGCCCCCATGTGAACAAAAGATGGCCACCACAAGATGGCCAGCAGGGGAGAGCAGTTGGGAGGGACCAGGCCTGCAGAGGAGGGCAGTTGAGGGGACAAGGCCTGCAAGGAGGGCAGTTGGGGGCAACAAGGCCTGTAGGGGAGGGCAGTTGGGGGCAACCAAGTCTGAAGGTGAGAGCAGTTAGGGGCAACCAGGCCAGCAGGGGAGGGCAGTTTGGGGCAATCAGGCCAGCAGGGAAGAGCAGTTATGGGTGACCAGGACAGTTAGGGGTGAGCAGGCCAGCAGGGGAGGGCAGTTAGGTGTCAATCAGGCTGGCAGGGGAGTGATTAGGGGGTGATCAGGCTGGCAGGCAGAAGCAGTTAGGGGCAATCAGGCAGGCAGGTGGGCAAGCGGTTTAGAGCCAGCAGTCCTGGATTGTGAGATCGGGCCTAAACAGGCAATCAGACATCCCTCAAGGGGTCCCAGATTGGAGAGGGTGCAGGCTGGGCTGAGTGACAAACCCCAACCCCCCATGCACGAATTTTGTGCACTGGGCCTCTATTAGATAATAAATTATTAGTTTTTCTTTTATCTCTATTTTATCCTAAGGCCACACTGTCTAAGAAAAATCCAGTAGGTGCCAATACCTACCTATTCACAATATTCCCATATATATCAGAAAAGGCTAAGCCTTCTTTAAGGCACGTGAATATTTATTTAGGCAAAGTAACTATAGTGCTGTGGCATCTCCCCTTCCCCTGGTGAATGAAGATACTAGGCTGTGTCCTCTAACACCTAATTTATTAGTTTCTAGAGTTGCCATAACATAGTATCACCAACTAGATGGCTTAAAACAACAAATTTATTGACTCACAGTTATGGAGGCTAAAGTACAAGAAAGCCAAGTTGTCATCAGGCATATGTTCCCTCTGAAAACTCCAGGAGAGATTTGCCCTTGTCTCTCCTAGTGTCTAGTGTTTTCTGGCAGACACAAACTCCAATCTCTGCCTCTGCTGTGACATGGCCAGCTTCTGTGTTCCTCTGCTGACAGATACATCACTCCAATCTTTGCTTCTGCTATCACATGGCCAGCTTCTCCCTGTGTGTCTCTATCTCCTTGTAAGGACCACTCATTTTGGATGAAGAACTCACCCTATTCCAGAATGACCTCATCTTAATTACATCTGCAACTCTATAAAGACCCTATTTAAATAAGGTCACATTCTGAAGAGCTGGGCATTAGGACTTCTACTCAACCTCTAATACCACCTAGAAAAGTCTCTTGGTATATGGCCAGGACCACATCTGTCTGTGACCATGGAGAAAATCAGTCAGTGTACTTTCACCAACTGGGTAAAGATGTGGAGGACAGGGCTGCAAATTTTCTATGAACTATACATGAATTCCCCTGGAAAGTAACTGGTTTTGAGTTACCTTATATAGCATCTAAGAGGGCTTTGTCTCAGCTGAAATAGAAAGGAAGTGTACCATACCAAAGATCGGAGGGCTGGAGGTGAATCGGGGAATAAGTCAACAGAAGGCTGTCAAATGAGACCTCCAGCAATGGGAAATCGCCAAAGAACCCACACAAATACCAGGAAAGAAAAGGTCAGATTTTGAAAGCCCAGAGAGCACATATGACAACCTGATATTTCAGTCAAGAAAAAGCTTCCAGACCTTCTTAAGAAATAAAATTAAAGCTGCACAGACATGCTCCCAGTAACAAACTGGTATTACAACTAAAATATAGAAAAACTTCCTGAATAATCAATGGAAAACTCACAGGAGAGTAACCTGACATCTGAGGACCGAAAATGGAGACCACATAGAGACTGGTAGGAGGGGTGGAGGTGCAAAAGGACTAGCCCAGCGCCCACAGGCAGCAACTGAAATCCCTGAGAGATATCTCAGCTATGGGGGGTTGCCACTGAGAACTCTGGGATCTAATCCCCAAACTGGGCCCCCCAGTAGAGAGCACCAAAACTGAGGAAGGTACTCACATAACATCTGGCTGTGAAAAGCAATGGGGCACTTTTGACAGCCAGAGAGTAACAGATGAAAATTCAGGCACTCTCTTAAAGGGCCAATGCACAAAGTTGACTGTGGAGCCACCCACCTTGTGCTCTGGCAGAGGAAGGTTGAAGTGAACTGGAGCTGTGAGGGCAGAAGCCAGGACTGGGGATTCAGGGGATAGAGCTCAGAAGGCAGACACCCCAAGTTTCCTGGGCTGAGTTATTCCCTCAGGTAGAGGAGGACATGTTTTCCACATAGACATCTACCTTGCCTGGGGGGAAGACAGTTGACACACCCTATTGGAAAACACCTTGCCCTGAGGCCATTTAAGAGATTAAAAATAACAATTAGCCTCCAAGCAGTAGCAACTGCCCCACACTGTTGAGAAAAACTCGTCACACCTAAGGATGATTGCCTGAAGGGGCAATTCAAGTTGGAATCCTATCAGTCTGTAGGCAGAGGTGGTCTCTGGAGGCTTCAAGTCTTTGCCTGATATAATTAGTCAGAAACACCATCCTGCACTAGAGATTGAGAGGTGTAGAAGATCTACGTAATACATAGTCACAACCCCAAACAGAAAGCCAAAATGAGAAGACAAAGAAACAACCCCCAAATGAAAGAACTAGAGCAGTGGTTCTTAACCTTTCTAATACTTCATAACTGTAAATATCTGTGTTTTCCAATGGTCTTAGGCGACCCTGCTAGAGGTTCTCACGACCCACAGGTTGAGAACTGCTGCTGTAGAGCCTAAGACCATCAGAAAACACAGATATTTACATTACGATTCATCAACAGTAGCAAAATTACAGTTATGAAGTAGCAACGAAAATAATTTTATAGTTGGGGGTCACCACAACATAAGAAACTGTATTAAAGGGTTGTGGCATTAGAAAGGTTGAGAACCACTGAACTAGGTAATTATCCAGAAGAAGAGATAAATGAAGCAGAGATAATAAATTTATCTGAAACAGAGTTCAGAATAATGATGGCAAAGATACTCAACAGCATGAAAAAAGATAGAAACTGAAAAAAGAACAGTCTGAGATTTTTAAAAAATGACATAACACAAGTAAAGAACACATTGAAAGGAAAACACAGCAGATTAGGGAAAGCTGAGGATCAAATCAGTGAATTAGAAGACAGAATTGAAAACCAAAAAGAAAAAAACCCAATTCAATCAAAAAATCAAAAAGAAGAAACAATTTAAAAATAGGAGGACAGCTTAAGGGAGCTGTGGGACAATATCAAACATAACAATATTAGAATAGCAGGTGTGCCAGAAGAGGCAGAAAGGGAGAAAGGCATAGAGAAGGTATTTGAAGAAATAATGGCAGAAAATTTCCCTAACCTGGTAAAGGAAAAAGTCACACAAGTTCAGGAGACACAGAGAACCCCAAACAAAAAGAACCTAAACAGGCCCACACCCAGACACATAATCATTAAAATGCCAAAAATTAAAGACAGAGAGAGAATCTTAAAGGCAGCAAGAGAAAAGAAAACTGTTACCTACAAAGGAGTTCCCATAAGGCTGACACCTGATTTCTCATCAGAAACTGTAGAGGCGCCGAAACCGGTTTGGCTCAGTGGATAGAGTGTCGGCCTGCAGACTCAAGGGTCCCAGGTTCGATTCTGGTCAAGGGCATGTACCTTGGTTGCGGGCACATCCCCAGTAGGAGGTGTGCAGGAGGCAGCTGATCGATGTTTCTAACTCTCTATCTCTCTCTCTTCCTCTCTGTAAAAAATCAATAAAATATATATTTTTTAAAAATGCAACTGAGGCCTCGCTGGTTTGGCTCAGTGGATAGAGCATCAGCCTGTGGACTAAAGGGTCCCAAGTTCGATTCCAGTCAAGGGCATGTACCTTGGTTGTGGGCACATCCCCAGTAGGGGGTGTGCAGGAGGCAGTTGACCAATGTTTCTAACTCTCTATCCTTCTCCCTTCCTCTCTGTAAAAAATCAATGAAATATATATTTTTTAAAATTACCCAACTATATGCTGTCTAGAAGAGACCCACCTCAAAACAAAAGACACACACAGGATGAGAGTGAAAGGATGGAAAAAATTTTCCATGTGATCAAAGATGACTGTCCCCATGTGAACACAAGATGGCCACCAGAAGATGGCCAGCAGAGGAGGGCAGTTGTGAAGGACCAGGCCTGCAAGGGAGGGCAGTTGGGGGTGATCAATCCTGCAGGGGAGGGCAGTTAGGGGTGACCAGTCCAGCAGAGGAGGGATGTTTGGGGCGACCAGGCCTGCAGGGGAGGGAAGTTAGGGGCAAACAGGCTGGCAGGGGAGTGGTTAGGGGGTGATGAGGCTCCAGGCAGAAGCGGGTAGGGGCAATCAGGAAGGCAGGCAGGCGAGAAGTTCAGAGCCAGTTATCCTGAATTGGAGAGGGTGCAGGCTGGGCAGAGAGACACACCCCCATGCACGAATTTCATGCACCAGGCCTCTAGTCAGACTATAAAATAAAGCATTGGCTTGCAGGCTGGGTCTTTCTGTGTCCTCATCCAGGCATAGTATATCTTCTGAGCCCCAGCTGTATTCTCTTTGTCTCTCTTCTTTAATCCTTCACTGCCCCTCCTCAGGTTCACCCTTAGCCATATTAGAGCAGCACACCATTTACCATTGCAACAAAAAATTTAAGATACCTAGGAATAAACTTAACTAAGGAAGTAAAAGACCTATACTCAGAAAACTACAGGACACTGAAAAAAGAGATAGAGGAAGACATAAACAAATGGAAGAATATACCGTGTTCATGGATTGTTAGAATCAACATCATTAAAATGTCCATACTACCCAAAGCAATCTATAGATTCAATGCAATCCCCATTAAGATACCAATGGAATATTTCACAGACCTAGAACAAACTCTCCAAAAATTCATATGGAATACAAAAAGACCCGTAGCCACAGCAATCCTGAGAAAGAAGAACAAAGTTAGAGGGATCACAACACCAGAAATCAAGCTATACTACAAAGCCACTGTTCTCAAAACTGCCTGGTACTGGCACAAGAACAGACATATAGACCAATAACAGGACAGAGAGCCCAGAAGTCGACCCAAGCCATTATGCTCAATTAATATTTGACAAAGGAGGCAAGAGCATACAATGGAGTCAAGATAGTCTCTTCAATAAATGGTGTTGGGAAAATTGGACAGATACATGCAAAAAATGAAACTAGACCACCAACTTACACCATACACAAAAATAAACTGAAAATGGATACAGGACTTAAAAGTAAGACAGAAACCATAAAAATCTTAGAAGAATCCATAGACAAAATAGCAGACATATGTTGCAGCAATATCTTACTAATACAGCTTCTAAGGCAATGGAAACAAATGAGAAAATAAACAAATGGGACTACATGAAAATAAAAAGCTTGAGGGAGAACCAAGATGGCGCCATAGGTTAAACACCTAACCTGCAGCTGGGCACAACAATTTCAAAAATACAACTAGAGGTCAGAACGGACATCGTCCAGAATCACAGGAAAGTTGGTGGACTGAAATGCCCACAGCTGGGGGGAAGGAGAAGGCCACGGGGACAGTCGGGGAAGCCGTAAAAGCCTGAGGTATGGAGAAACGGGCGGAGACACGAGCACACGCGCCTGCGGGGAGGATGGAACTGGAGAGGAAGGGGCGGCTGAGGACCTGGCCGGCGTTCACTGGCAGGAAGGAGATAAAGGCTCCGGAGTGCGCCGAGCGCCGGCTCCGATTGCACTGAACCCCATTCCGGGCGAAACTCTGGGAAACTCACTCACTTTTGCAACTCCGCCACCCCCGCAGGCCACCCGGCCCGGGACGCTGGGGACGCCGCCGCAGCGGCGGCGCCCGGAGCCGGGCGGCCTCCCAGCACCCGTCCCCGCCGCGCAGCCCCCGCGCGCCTGGCGCCGCGGGCCGCGCGCCCCGCACACCGGACGGAGGCCCGGGAGCCCTCTCCGTGCACCTCCCGGCGGCGCTAGACTTCAGTAGAGTTGACTGAATTCACGGGATTAAGAAGTACAATTTGGGGGGACGCCGCGGCGGCGACGCCCGGAACGCGGCGATGGCGGTGCCTGGAGCTCGGCGGCCGCCCAGCGGCCGTCCCCGCCGCGCAGCCCTCGCGCGCCTGGTTCCGCGGGACGCGCGCACCGCGCACCGGACGGAGGCCCGGGCGCCCTCTCCGTGCACCTCCCGGCGGCGCTAGACTTCAGTAGAGTTGACTGAATTCAAGGGATTAAGAAGTACAATTTGGGGGGGACGCCGCGGCGGCGACGCCCGGAACGCGGCGATGGCGGTGCCTGGGGCTTGGCGGCCGCCCAGCGCCCGACCCCGCCGCGCAGCCCTCGCGCGCCTGGTGCCGCGGGCAGCGCGCCCCGCACACCGGACGGAGGACCGGGCGCCCTCTCCGTGCACCTCCCGGCGGCGCTAGACTTCAGTAGAGTTGACTGAATTCAAGGGATTAAGAAGTACAATTTGGGGGGACGCCGCGGCGGCGACGCCCGGAACGCGGCGATGGCGGTGCCTGGAGCTCGGCGGCCGCCCAGCGCCTGCCCCGCCGCGCAGCCCTCGCGCGCCTGGTTCCGCGGGACGCGCGCACCGCGCACCGGACGGAGGCCCGGGCGCCCTTTCCGTGCACCTCCCGGCGGCGCTAGACTTCAGTAGAGCTGACTGAAATGAAGGGATTAAGAAGTACAAATTGGGAAGTTTGAAAAAGATGGCGGCGGAGGTTAAAGGCTGTTCTGTTGCCTCGCACCCAGCGAAATCGGAGGGGATGAGGTGTGGAGGCGCATGGGTCTGGCTGGTGGCGGGGGAAAGGGGCTTTTGTTCCAAACCTAGGGGAGATTAGCTCTCCATCACCCTGAAATCCATCTTCTGGCGAACCGCGGGAGACCCAGATGCCTGCGGGTAGAGGCGGGACTCTTGCGAAGGTGCGCCCAGCAATCAGTGTTTGCTGCGCTGGAGTGCGGAACGAGGGGACTTAGATACGTGGAAGGCAGAAGGACCAGACTCACAGTCATCGCGGCTCGCCGCACCATGGCCTGTTGGCGCCCTGAGACCCCGCCCCGCCCTGGGACCCGCCCCGCACGTTTTGAAGACCTGCCCCGCAAGTCTTGCAGGCACACCTGCGCCCCAAGCAACGGCTTATGCATGTGGGTGGCCTGCTCTCTGGCAGCGGACCAGATGAACTGCTGTTCTAGTCGGACTGCTCCAGGGCCACTCAGACAGGAGGAAGAAACTACAGTTTTTGCTGTAATCCTTGCTGAGTGCCTAAGGCAGTAGCTGATCTACACCCCATTGGAGACCCAGAAACGAGGGCATCTAGTGGTCTGTGGGAGATGACACCAGATTTCAACCACGTGCATAAGGGACACATTCAACAGGAATATTCAGTGAGCGCCAAAGCTTTGCAGCACGAAGACCCGGCCCATAAACGAATCTCCTGCACAGCAACTCTTCCTTTATAGACAAAGAGAGCCCCCCCAGTGACACCAACAACAATCAAGACTTAACTATACAAAGGAGGACCAAGATGGAGGCATAGGGCGGAAGCCTGATTGTTGCCTACCACAACAACTTTGAGACTACGACAAGAGAGCAGAGCAGACACCATCCAAGACCACCATAGGGCTGGCTGAGTAGATGCTCTACATCTAGAATAAAAGAGGGGTATGTGGGATGATGCTGATGCCGGTGACCCAAAGACCACACTTTAAGAACTACGGCTCAGACGACACAAAAGAACTATGGCTCAGGCGATAAAACAGCGGCCTGGAATGTGCTCGGCGCAGTTCCCCCGGCGGTCTCCGGCTGAGGGGACGGCTCCACTGGCAGCCAAGCATGGACAGACGAGCCTCTATGAGACATGGGGTGGGAGACTCCACGCTTGCTGACCTCCGAGTCCGTCAAGAATCTCAACGCCCCGGAAGCGGCCAGGTGCGCATGCTCGGCGACCGGCCACCGATGCAGACCCAAGGGCCGACGCAGCGACGCCAGACCGGCCCACCGCCATGCACCAGGCGCACCGGAGCTTCGCCGAGCCGCCGCCCGACGAGTTCTGCAGCAGCCATACTGGAGCTCTGGAAGGATGGCCAGGGGAATTACTGAGGGGGGATTGACCGGCAGGAATTGGGATCGGGAAGACGGGGCCCCGCTGAGACCCGGGTGCGGGCGGGGTTGCACGCCTCTGGGCTCGGGTGTGGTCACACGCCTCTGGGTATAAGTGAGGCCTCACGTCCCTGGGTCTAGGTGAGGCCACATGCCCCTGGGTCCAGGTGAGGCCGGACTCCGGGTCCGGGTGAGGCCATGTGCCCCTGGACCCGGATGACGCTGGATCCCGTGCCCGGGCGAGGCCAAGCGCCCCTGGCTCTGGGAGAGACCACACACCCCTGGGTCCAGGCGAGACCATGTGTCCCTGGATCCGGGTGAGACCTCGTGCACCTAGGCCTGGGTGAGGTCACGTGCCCCGGGGTCTGAGAAGCCAAGCGTCCCTGGGTCCGGGTGAGACCATGTGTCCCTGGATCCGGGTGAGGCCGCGTGCACCTAGGCCCGGGTGAGCCCAAGTGGCCCTGGGTCTGGGAGAGCCAAGCGTCCCTGGGTCCGGGTGAGACCATGTGTCCCAGGATCCGGGTGAGGCCTCGTGCACCTAGGCCCGGGTGAGCCCAAGTGGCCCTGGGTCTGGGAGAGGCCAAGCGTCCCTGGGTCCGGGTGAGACCATGCGTCCCAGGATCCGGGTGAGGCCTCGTGCACCTAGGCCCGGGTGAGCCCAAGTGGCCCTGGGTCTGGGAGTGGCCAAGCGTCCCTGGGTCCGGGTGAGACCATGTGTCCCTGGATCCGGGTGAGGCCTCGTGCACCTAGGCCCGGGTGAGCCCAAGTGGCCCTGGGTCTGGGAGAGGCCAAGCGTCCCTGGGTCCGGGTGAGACCAAGTGTCCCAGGATCCGGGTGAGGCCTCGTGCACCTAGGCCCGGGTGAGCCCAAGTGGCCCTGGGTCTGGGAGAGGCCAAGCGTCCCTGGGTCCGGGTGAGACCATGTGTCCCTGGATCCGGGTGAGGCTTCATGCACCTAGGCCCGGGTGAGCCCAAGTGGCCCTGGGTCTGGGAGAGGCCAAGCGTCCCTGGGTCCGGGTGAGACCAAGTGTCCCAGGATCCGGGTGAGGCCTCGTGCACCTAGGCCCGGGTGAGCCCAAGTGGCCCTGGGTCTGGGAGAGGCCAAGCGTCCCTGGGTCCGGGTGAGACCATGTGTCCCTGGATCCGGGTGAGGCCTCGTGCACCTAGGCCCGGGTGAGCCCAAGTGGCCCTGGGTCTGGGAGAGGCCAAGCATCCCTGGGTCCGGGTGAGACCATGTGTCCCTGGATCCGGGTGAGGCCTCGTGCACCTAGGCCCGGGTGAGGCCACGTGCCCCTGGGTCTGGGAAAGGCCAAGCATCCCTGGGTCCGGGTGAGACCATGCATCCCTGGATCCGGAAGAGGCCTCGTGCACCTAGGCCCGGGTGAGCCCAAGTGGCCCTGGGTCTGGGAGAGGCCAAGCGTCCCTGGGTCCGGGTGAGACCATGTGTCCCTGGATCCGGGTGAGGCCTCATGCACCTAGGCCCGGGTGAGCCCAAGTGGCCCTGGGTCTGGAAGAGGCCAAGCGTCCCTGGGTCCGGGTGAGACCATGTGTCCCTGGATCCTGGTGAGGCCTCGTGCACCTAGGCCCGGGTGAGCCCAAGTGGCCCTGGGTCTGGGAGAGGCCAAGCGTCCCTGGGTCCGGGTGAGACCATGTGTCCCTGGATCCGGATGAGGCCTCGTGCACCTAGGCCCGGGTGAGCCCAAATGGCCCTGGGTCTGGGAGAGGCCAAACGTTCCTGGGTCTGGGTGAGACCATGTGTCCCTGGATCCGGGTGAGGCCTCGTGCACCTAGGCCCGGGTGAGCCCAAGTGGCCCTGGGTCTGGGAGAGGCCAAGCGTCCCTGGGTCCGGGTGAGACCATGCGTCCCTGGATCCGGATGAGGCCTCGTGCACCTAGGCCCGGGTGAGCCCAAGTGGCCCTGGGTCTGGGAGAGGCCAAGCGTCCCTGGGTCCGGGTGAGACCATGTGTCCCTGGATCCGGATGAGGCCTCATGCACCTAGGCCCGGGTGAGCCCAAATGGCCCTGGGTCTGGGAGAGGGCAAACGTTCCTGGGTCTGGGTGAGACCATGTGTCCCTGGATCCGGGTGAGGCCTCGTGCACCTAGGCCCGGGTGAGCCCAAGTGGCCCTGGGTCTGGGAGAGGCCAAGCGTCCCTGGGTCCGGGAGAGACCATGGGTCCCTGGATCCAGGTGAGGCCTTGTGCAACTAAGCCCGGGTGAGGCCACGTGCCCCTGGGTCTGGGAGAGGCCAAGCGTCCCTGGGTACGGGTGAAGCCAGATCCTTGGTCCGGGTGAGGCCATGCGCCCCTGGATCCATCCGGGTGAGGCTGGGTCCCAGGCCCGGGTGAGACCACGCGCCCTTGGGTATGGGTGAGGCCACGTGCCCCTTAATCCGGGTGACGCCGTTCCCCTGGGTTCGGCCGAGACCAAGCCAGAGGGAGTCGGACCTCCATTACCACCATTTGTCCACCATCCAGAGCTGAGGGGTCAGGGCTGACATGTACACATAAGGAACTACTGGACATTGAAATTGGGTCTCAAAAGAACTGTTGGTCCAGGGGGAAGCTCGCTACAGATTGATTCATTTGCCTGTCAGCATAACTATTATTGCTCGTCTCACATTTAGTTCTTGTTAGTATATATCTAGTGACATATGATCTCGCTCATCTAGGGGAAATGATGAACAACATAGACTGAGGAACAAGAACAGAACCAGAAGCAAGGAGGCATCGATCGGACCATCGGGCCTCAGAGGGAGGATATGGGAGGGTAGGGGGAGGGTAGGGGGAGGGGGAGAGTTCAACCAAGGGACCTGTGTGCATGCATATGAGCCTATCCAACGGTTGAGTTCAACAGGGGATTGGGGCATGCGTGGGGAGAGGGGTGGGATGGGAATGGGGGGATGAGGACAAATATGTGACACCTTAATCAATAAAGAAATATAAAGTAAAAAAAAAAAAAAAAAAAAAAAAAAAAAAGAAAATAAAAAGCTTCTGCACAGCAAAAGAAACCATCAACAAAACAACAAGGAAGCCCACTGCATGGGAAAACATATTAGCCAATGTTATCTATGATAAAGGTTTAATCTCCAAAATTTATAGGAAACTCATACAAATTAACAAAAGGAAGATAATCAAAAAATGGGCAAAGGACCTCAATAGACACTTTTCAAAAGAGGACCTACAGAAGGCCAAGAGACATATGAAAACATGCTCAAAGTCACTAATCATCTGAGAGTTGCAAATCAAAACGACAATGAGGTACCATCTCACACCTGTCAGAATAGCTGTCATCAACAAATGACAGGTGCTGGCGAGGATGCGGAGAATAAAGGAACCCTCATGCACTGCTGGTGGGAATGCAGACTGGTGAAGCCACTGTGGAGAACAGTATGGAGTTTCCTAAAAAATTAAAAATGGAACTCCCATTTGACCCAGTAATCCCACTTCTAGGAATATATCCCAAGAAATCAGAAACTCCAATCAGAAAGAACATATGTACCCTTATGTTCATAGCAGTACAATTTACAATAGCTAAGATTTGGGAACAGCCTAAGTGCCCTTCAGCAGATGATTGGATTAGAAAGCTGTGGTACATCTACACAATTAAATACTATGCTGCTATAAAAAAGAAGGAACTCTTGCCATTTGTAACAGCATGGATGGACCTGGAGAGCATTATGCTAAGTGAAATAAGCCAGTTGGAGAAAGATAAATATCACGTGATCTCACTCATTTGTGGAATATAATGAACAACATAAACTGATAAACCAAAATAGAGCCAGAGGAAAAAAATTTTTAGACTATAGTAGAAGTAATCCTGTTATTTGCAGATTTTTAATATTTCCCACAACTTTTTTGTGATCATATACTATGTTAGTACATTTTTGGTAGTATTATTATATTTAATATCTTTTTTCTTGAAATATTAATTTTTATTGCATATAATAGTATTATATTTAAAATCATTTTTCTTGAAATATTAAGGTTTACTGCATGTAACATTATTATACTTAAAATCATTTTTCTTGCAATATTAAAAATAAATAAATAAAATTAATATTTCATCAATAAAAAAAGAGGAAAAAAAGCTTTCCAATTCCTCCCACCCTCATCCTTGTCAACTTAACAACCAGTGAGGGAAGGTGCAGAATAAGAAAAAATAACCCCCCACACAGCCAGGCCTACTTACCGTTTCTAAGTCAGGCTGGAGCAGCGGAATATGGTTAAAGAGTGTGGATATTCAGCTCATTCAATAAGCCAATACCATACATTTTAATTTTGAGAAAGATTTTTGAATTATCTTTGAAAAAGACTGAATCAATTAACATGCCTTCAAGGGTATTTATTTCCCCACATGTTTATCATTACCAATCTTTTAAATTTGATCAGGATGATGGCCTGAAAGTAAAAGTTTAATCATCTCCTTGATTAAACTTTTACTTTCAGGATTACCAGAGTGTTTGAACATTTTCATGCTTATTGGTGATTTGTGTTTCATCTGTGAATTGCCTGTCTATAACATGTATCTTTTCTATTAGGTTGCTTATAGAGAACAAATAGAGAATTTAAAGAGTGAAGCCCCTGGCAGTTGTCCTTTCTCCAAAGAATAGATATTCGTGTACTCTTTAGTGTAATCTGGATAGCGGGATTGATTCAGGGATTAGAGATCAGTCGGGATACAAATGGCCAAATTGGCCATGTTTTAAAGTCATTACCCCGATACCTACCTTCTTACTTAGGATTTGTGTTTTAATCACTATGACAGTTGCTATTTAGCTTTCTA
Organism: Eptesicus fuscus; assembly: GCF_027574615.1. Classification (NCBI taxonomy): domain Eukaryota; kingdom Metazoa; phylum Chordata; class Mammalia; order Chiroptera; family Vespertilionidae; genus Eptesicus; species Eptesicus fuscus. The sequence goes on from NC_072481.1 coordinate 91,849,332, forward strand.
GGTTCATGGGCACAGGTGGCTACCATTTACATTTGTCCTTCAATTAAGCATGAACAATTCAAGAGACAGGCTCCACCCAGTTCTGCAAATCAGTCCAGTTATCTGTCCTGGTGGAATTTCAGGAGTAGCGGGCCATTGCAAAGTGCAGCAAGTACAAGTTGCTTCCAACCCTCAGGGGAAATACCCAGCTTCTCCCTGGGGTGGTACAATCCTGGCAATCTAATAAGAGGAAGGAGTAGTAGGAAATAGAGCAAAGGAATAAACTTCAAAGCTTGAAGTCATTAATCTTCAAGTCAAAACTAAATCTGAAATTGTAAATAGTGGTGTTTCCCACTTAACCCGCTCTCCATCTTTCCACGAATAGACTTTTCCTAAAGAAGAGTGGCAGACCTATCTTGAATCTTAAAAGGAATGTGAAGAAGTGATGGTGAAGTCAGTGCAGGGGTAAATCCCACAGTAAGCTCAGGACACGGGCCCCTATAGCATGATCAGTATGACTCTCAAGGGCTGCAAAGTAAAGAATAAGGTCTTACTCATGGCTAACAGATACTACAGCTGGTGCCAAGATACTGAAAACTTACTAAGGAGAGTTCACACTCACCCTCTATCCGCATATATTGTTGTTTGTCCAGTCCACTCCTATAGCAATAAAGCAACTGTATCAAATTATTTGGAAGCAGCATGTGAAGATTAGATAGAGTCTCAAAGGTGTGACGTAGAACTTCAGGATCGTCATAGTTTTTAGATGTCTTACAGTTTTGAGGAAGTGAAAATTTCAGTACAATTTGATTGCTTTCGGCTGTTTCCATAATGACCCACTGAGTTACAGAGAACAAACAGAGAATTTAAAGAGTGAAGCCCCTGGCAGTTGTCCTTTCTCCAAGCTTTTCTCCATCTCCAAGAAGGTACCCCGGAGTCTGTGATCTCATCTCTGACTGCTTAGCATTCTGAGAGTCACAATGGCTCAGACCCTAGCCTGGAACTCTGAGTGCTCATCCTGCATCTTCAAACCAGAGGAAATCAGCCTGTCAAAAATACCTTGACAAGTCTTACAGGGATTTTAGATAGAAACTCCTGTTTCTGTCTGGATATGGACCGTATCTGAGGGAAACAGAGTGCTTTCCTCAAAGGAAGAGGAAAACGGGTCTGTACACCTCCAGTATTCTCCCCGCACCTGGCACTCAGTAGAGGCCGTGCACCCTGTGTGCACATAATTAAGGCTCCACCACCCTGAGGGGGGTGTCTACATCGGCACAATTCTCTGAGGGAAGAGCTTCATCTTCCAAAACCGAGGAAATGTCCAGATTAACACAGGTAAACTGCCAACTGCTTCTTATTCTCTTAACCAAATTAACACCAAGGAGACAGAGTAAACAAACAAAAATGCTCGATTCTTTCTTTACGGGTAGAAGCCATTCTTCATTGTGAGCCAAAAACAGAGGACCGTAGAAATAGTAAATCTTGAATCATCACACTTGATAGCAGCCCCAAGCAATAGCATGGCTACCAAGAACTCCTGGATTTGGGGCGAAAACACAAAGAGTAAGGTTTACTATAGCTACCCCTTACCCTCAGCACACTTCCTCAACTGAGACAGGTTCACCATAATTGCTCTACTCTGGGAACTGGCTGGGTAATGACACTGCAGAATGGTAAGAAGCAGGGAAAGCCATGGAGCCAAGCAGGCTAGGACAAAAGCTGGCAATGTCCGGCTTTTCACCAAACTGAAAAACCTTTGATCAAGACTGTAAAAACATTATAATTATATCCTGTCATTAGTGTCCAGAGCAGGAGATATACAATTTCACTTCTTTTATTGTTTTGTATTTGTTTGTGTGTGGGGTTTTTTGTTATTCTTACCTGAGGATATATATTTTTAAATATGTTTTTATTGGTTTCAGGTCTCAATGCTCTTTTCTCTTTCCTTCTAGTTGTAGAACTTCCACTCAGCCAGCTTTCCCGTGGTTCTGGGTGATAGACATTTTGTCTTTTAGTTGTAGTTTTGAAATTGTTGTGCGAGGCAGCAGTTTAGGTGTTTACCTATGCCGCCATCTTGGTTTCTCCCTCTATTTTTATTGGTTTCAGAGAGAAAGAGAGAGGGAGAGAGAGAGAGAGAGAGAGAGAGAGAGAGAGAGAGAGAGAGAGAGAAACATCAATGATGAAAGAGAATCATTGACCAGCTGCCTCCTGCACACCCCACACTGGCGATTGAGCCTGCAACCTGGGCATATGCCCTCACCAGGAATCAAACCGTGACCTCCTGATTCATAGGTCTATGCTCAACCACTGAGACATGCTGGCTGGGCCCTGAGGGTATTTTTTTCCATTGATTTGTAGAGAGAATATAAGTGAGTGAGGAGAGAGAGAGAGAGAGAGATAGAGAGAGAGAGAGAGAGAGAGAAACGATTTGAGGGAGAAACATTGATTGGTTGCCTCCCACACATGCCCTGACTGGGGCCAGGGATCGAACTTGCAACCCAGGTACATGCCCTTGACTGGAAATCATACCCACCACCCTTCGGTGCGTGGGCCAATTCTCTATCCACTAAGTAACACTGGCCTGGGCCAATTTCACTCCTCAATTTTCAACTTGCAAACTTAAAAAGTAAAACTTTAAAAAATGAAAGATATACGTTAAATACAAATACATTGAAAATATGTTACAGAACTAACCAGAATTACTTGAATATAATATGATCCTCATAATTTCATGGGTGTTTTTGGAAAGAGAATGAAATTGGTGTAGGTCAAGGTGTCTGAATATTTTGATAGCCACAGGCTTCTTTCTTCCAAGCAAATTGATTCTTACTGTAAATCCTCATTTACATAAATAGCAAAGAATAAACCATGTTTTAAGCCATCCAACCGGCTAAAGATGTGATCTATTAAAATTGATTCTTTATACCCCATGGAAATTGATCCAAGTATTCTTAATCATTGCTCTAAATAGTAATCAATGGGATGTTTCTAGGTATCTAAAGTGTATTGGCCTTGGCAGAATTTCAGACGTAGGCCACAATAATTATATTTTATTTTTAAATTAACTATCTTATGGATAAATGTTTTTTGCAATGGGTTAGAATTCTTCAAGAAATCCATCTTACTCATGTTCTCTAATAATGGTGTGATGAAAAGAACACTGAATCTGGATGGGAGTTAACAGTCAAGAATGGAGCCTGGTGCTAAGCCAGCGTTGCTCAGTGGTTAAGCATTGACCTATGAACCAGGAGGTCACAGTTTAATTCCTGGTCAGGGTACATGCCGGGGCTGCAGGCTCTATCCCCAGTTGGGGGCGTGCAGGAGGTAGCTGATCAATGATTCTCTCTCATCCTTGATGTTTCTATCTCTTTCTCTCTCTCTCTTTCCCTGTGAAATCAATAAAATAAATAAAAAATTTAAAAAGACTGGATCCTGGAAATTCCCTGCTGCTGACTAGCTGTGTGATCTTGATCACAGCCAACCAGGTCCCTGGTACTAACACTCTTTGATTAGAAAAATAATCCTCCTAAGCTAGCCTCCTTGTCTTATTATGACAGGAGTTGCTATAAAGGGGCAGTAGCACCTCTCAGCAGAGCAGCTGCAGGACTCTGGGTAGTTTTTCTAGTTAGGCTGATCTATTATTTTTAGGTAAATAGCAATTCCTCTTTTGTTTGTTTGTTCTTGTTCCCAAGAGGGCTGTTGTGTCCCCCAAACACCCTCCGATCCCCCTCTGCCATGGTGGATGTGACAAGGTCAGCTGGCTTCCAGAAGGCAAAGTATTCAGTAATGTTCAAAGAGAAAAGATCATCTCCAAGCTTCTTAAAGAAAGTGTCCTAAAGAGAGTGTTCCGTTCAAAGCAAATGAGGTGGGAGGGTCCCGACCACCAGAAAGAGGAGCCAAGCTCCAGCTTTCCTGGCACCAGAAAGTAAGTTCTGATCCTAAAATTTAAATCAAAATTCAAAGTAAATTTGACACAAGGCTAAGAAAACCAGTTACAGAATGTATGCATCTGAAGGACAGAAAGACTTTTTAAACAATTCAAGCTGTAGAAATCAAGTCTTGCAGAAAAATTTAAATAAAGGTGGAAATATGGATGAAAATTTATTCAAAAGCACTAACTGAAACATATGCAGATGTAGAATTTACTGATGTATGTGTTTTTCTTACTTTTGGAAATATATTCATATGTATCACTATCACATTCATTCTAGGAGTAAATGCATTTTTTAAATTAATTAATTGTTTTTAATTTAATAAATCTTTATTGTTCAGATTATTACAATTGTTTCTCCTCCCCCCCCCCATATCTCCCCTCCACCCAGTTCCCACCCCACCCTCTGCCCTTACCTTCCCCCAACTGTCCTCATCCATAGGTGTATGATTTTTGTCCAGTCTCTTCCCATACCCCCCATACAGACACCCCTTATCCCTGAGAATTATCAATCCACTCCCATTCTATGCTCCTGATTCTGTTATGTTCATCAGTTTATTCTGTTCCTCAGATTTTTAATTCACTTGACTTTTAGATTCACTTGTTGATAGATATGTATTTGTTGTTCATAATTTTTATATTTACTTTTTTCTTCTTTTTCCTCTTTTTAAAGAATGCCTTTCAGCATTTCATATAATACTGGTTTGGTGGTGATGAGCTCCTTTAGCTTTTTCTTATTTGTGAAGCTCTTTATCTGCCCTTCAATTCTGATTGATAACTTTGCTGGGTAGAGTAGTCTTGGTTGTAGGTTCTTGCTAGTCATCACTTTGAATATTTCTTGCCACTCTCGTCTGGCCTGCATAGTTTCTGTTGAGAAATCAGCTGATAATCGTATGGGTACTCCCTTGTAGGTAACTAACTGTTTTTCTCTTGCTGCTTGTAAGATTCTCTCTTTGTCTTTTGCCCTTGGCATTTTAATTATGATGTGTCTTGGTGTGGTCCTCTTTGGATTCCTTTTGTTGGGGTTCTGTGAGCTTCCTGGACTTGTAAGTCTATTTCTTTCACTAGGTGGGGGAAGTTTTCTGTCATTATTTCTTCAAATAGGTTTTCAGTATCTTGCTCTCTCTCTTCTTCTGGCACCACCATAATTCTGATGTTGGTACGCTTGAAGTTGTCCCAGAGGCTTCTTACACTATCTTCAACTTTCTGAATTCTCTTCTCTTCTTGCTTCTCTGGAGGAGTATCCTTTGCCTCTTTGTATTCCAAATCTTTGACTTGATTCTTGCGTTCCTCTAGTCTGCTGTTGGGTCTCTGTATAATATTTTATTTCAGTCAGTGTATGTTTAATTTCTAGTTGGTCCTTTTTCATATCCTTGAGGGTCTCATTAAATTTATCGGCCTTTTCCATGAAATTCTTGAAAAACCTTATAACCGTGGTTTTGAACTCTATGTCCATTCGTTTGTTCTCCTCCATTTCTTTCTTTTGTGATCTGTTTCCTTGTCTCCTCATTTTCACTGCTTCCCTGAGTTGGTAGGGTAGCTTTGTGTACTAGTTGTCCTATTGGTTCAATGGGTCAGCCTCCCAGTTACCTGAGGTGGACGCTCTTGGTGCACCCCTTTGTGGACTGTGTGTACAGCCTTGTTGTAGTTAAGTCTTGATTGTTGTTGGTGTCACTGGGAGGAATTGATCTCCAGGCCAATTGGCTGTGAGGACCCACTGTGTCTATAACGAAAGAATTGCTGTGCTGGAGACACGTTTATGGGGCAGAACTTTTCCAGTAGGGCTTTGGTGCTCACTGAGTCTGCCTCTTGAATGTGTCCCTTATGAGAGTGGTTGAAATCTGGTGTCGTCTCACACTGACCACTAGATACACTAGTTTCTGGATCTCCAATGGGGTGCAGGTCAGCTACTGTCTGAGGCCACCCAGCAGGAGCTACAGCAAGAACTACAGTTTTCTCCTCTTTGCTTGGGCTTTGGCGGTTTTGGAGCAGTCTGACTGGAGCTGCAGTTTATTTGGTTAAGCTGCCACAGAACAGGCCATTTATATGCAAAAGCTGCTGTGTGGAGCCTGGGCAGGTTTGTAGAATGTGCGGGGTGGGGTCTCAGGGCATCACTAGGCTAGGGCGTGGCAAACGGCGATGGCTGCAGTCAGCCGTCTCTGCCTTTCCACGTTTCCAAGTCCCTGCATCCAGCGCAGTAAACAATGAATGCTGGGTGCACCTCTGCAAAAAAGTCACTCTCACTTTCCGACCCGATGGCTGAGAGTCCAGCTTCTCCCCGTAGGTATCTGGGTCCCCCGTGTGTCCCCAGAAACTGGACTTCAGAGTGATCAGGAGCTTGTCTCCCTTCGGGTTGAAAAAAAGCCGTGCGCCCAGTCGCCTGCCACCAGCCCGATTCGCGTGCCTCTGTACCTCAGCTTTTCAGCATTTGTGCTCCCTTCTCTTTCCTTCTTAGTTGTAAAACTTCCATTCAGCCAGCTTTCCCGTGGTTCTGGGTGGTAGACGTTTTGTCTTTTACTTGTAGTTTTGAAATTGTTGTGCGAGGCAGCAGTTTAGTTGTTTACCTTTGCCACCATCTTGGTTCCTCCCGGAGTAAATGCATTTTAAACAAGATTTCTCATATTTTTGCAATAGAATGGTGACCTATCAAATAAAGAAACAAAGTATTGAAGGTTAATTTTTCAAACAAAAACACAACTTTTAACAAAATCTTTTCAATTATACTTCTTAAAAAGGAATTATAATTATAAAAGTTATACAAGTAAGTTAGGGTAGTGAAGGTAAATACTCATAGAAATGGAATCCTAAATCACGGAAAAATATAATTGTCTATGACTGAATTTCAAAGCAGAAAAGGGAATAAAAAAAAAAAAGTTAGCTAAATCAGCCACTAAATACAAACTGCTCATAATTTAATTGAAATGTTCCCCACTCACTTAGTATCTACTTGAGAACAATAATGCATATTATTAATTGGAAAATATTGTCCTGACTTTCTGAAAATCTATAATAATCTATAATAATAAAAGCATAATATGCTAATTAGACCAGATGTCTGTCCTTTTGTCCTTCCGGACAAAGCCAGGGCTGCGAGGAAAACCTGGGTGCCTGCCGGTGGCCAGGGGGAAGCCTGGGTCCTGGGTGCTAGAAGGAAGCCAGTGCTGGCAGCCGGGGGAAGGAAGGCCTACTTTTGCACCAATTTCATGCATTAGGCCTCTAGTATTTACATAATTACACTGAAGAAGATTCTAACCTATCTAATAAAAGAGTAATATGCAAATTGACCGTCACTCCAACACACAAGATGGCCGCCCCCATGTGGTCAAAGATGGATGTCCCCATGTGGACACAAGATGGCCAACACAAGATGGCCAGCAGGGCAGGGCAGTTGTGAGGGACCAGGCTGGCAGAGGAGGGAAGTTGTGGACAATCAGGCCAGTAGAGGAGGGCAGTTAGGGGTGACCAGGCCAGCAGGGGAGGGTAGTTGGGGGTGACCAGGCCTGCAGGGGAGGGCAGTTGGGGGGGACCAGGCTGGCCGGGTAGGGCAGTTGGGGGTGACCAGGCTGGCAAGGGAGGGCAGTTAGGGGTAACCGGGCCAGCAGGGGAGGGCAGTTGAGGGTGACTAGGCCTGCAAGAGAGGACAGTTAGGGATGACCAGGTCCGCAGGGGAGGGCAGTTAGGGGCAATCGGGCCAGCAGGGGAGCAGTTAGGTGTCAATCATGTCAATCAGGCTGGCAGGGGAGTGGTTAGGGGGTGATCAGGATGGCAGGCAGAAGCAGTTGGGGCAATCAGGCAAGCAGGCAAGCAAGTGGTTGGGAGCCAGCAGTCCTGGATTGTGAGAGGAATGTCTGACTGCCCATTTAGGCCCAATCCTGGTGGCCCGATCCCACCAGGATTGGGCCTAAATGGGCAAACATCCCTGGAGGGGTCCCAGATTGATGAGGGCGCAGGCTGGGCTGAGAGACACCCCCCCCCCCCATGCACAAATTTCATGCACCGGGTCTCTAGTTGTAATATATGACCAGCCATGACCTTGGCAATAATCTAGGGAAACACAAAGGGAGGCAAATGCTTGGGCAATATAAAAACATGAGAGGTATGGAAAGAGGTAGACTGAAACAGAAGCCTTTTTCCTCCAGAATAAATAGAAACTAAACAATGTTATTACTGGCATTTATTTGCATAACCCTGGACTATGAAAAAAAAAAGTATATCAAAGTGCTTTCCAAAATAGCTACCTGGTGGTCAGTATGTCACCTCTGTCACAGTAGGAGAAATTGAGGTGGGCAGCAAGGCATGCTCACCTACTAAGTGATTGGCTCAGGGCTTTTCTTCTTTTCCACCAATTCAGACCACCTTCTTTGTAATTGACATAAGGGCTTGTTGAATGACAGGAGACAGAGAACATCAACCTTACCCTACTCCATTGGATTAGCTAAAGAGGTACTAGTTTCAGTGGAAGCCTGAGGCTACCACTAAAAACTGAATGCAGAGTGCCTTGTGATGGCCTAGAAAGAAGGTTTGTGCTTTTGGGCCAAGAATTGATGTTAAAGCTGGACCAGACCCCGTACAGAAAATAGCCCACTTCTAACTAATCCCCCTGCTCTCAAGGCTGGACTTGAGCCAAACTAGACTCAAGAATTTGGAGAAGGCGTTGTCTCTTAGTTGTTGCCCTTATATTTCACAGTACCACATTTCACACTTAGTTCTTCTCTCTCTTAACCTGGTCTCCTCACCACTTAGAATGAGTGTTCCCCTATAAATAATGTACAGGGACTATCCTGCCACTATCCTTTTAAACATGTCATGCTAAAAACTATCAGTTCAACAAGTGTGTGTGTGGGGGGGGGGTGGGGGAATGGTACATAATTTTGAGGCTGATGTCAAAGTGTTCAAAAGTTCTCCAGAGAAAGGAAGAGGAGTTAAGTGGAGATAACAGGAAAGGATGATGTTAGGGATATGGGAGAAAAAGAATCTTAGAGGATGTATTAATGACAAACTCAGAGGGACTTTAAGGGATCAAGAATCAGCTCAAGTTCTGAAACAAAAGAAAAAAAGCAGAAGTAGAAACATGAAGCAAGAAAGATGGAAGATGTGTGAAATGCACACATGCATACACACACACACACACACACACACACACACACACACACACACACACAAAATTCTTGTCTCCTATCCGGAGAAAAACAAGAATTCCCAACTAGATATATTTGTAAAAAGCATCAGCTGGAAATGCATGGACTTTAATATTTCGCCACTTCACTGTTTTTCAAGTAACTGTAAGTAGGGAAAAGTTGCTTAACATTTTTTAGTCTCAGTTTAGTCATTTATAAAATAGGAATAACTAGTAGTATCGACTTTATTGTGTTGTTAAGAGTATTAAATTGGTTAATCTGTATAAAATGTTCAGCACTATGCCTGGCACATAGTAACCACATCATACACTCTAGCAAATGTTATTTTTGGAGTAAATTATTTCAAATATTTAATGAGTGCCTAGTATATGCCAGCACACTGCTAGCTAGAATAAAGCCAGGTCTTGCCTTCAAGGCATTGAAATGAGTGAGATATTGTAAATGTACACTGAGTGGCCAGATTATTATGACCACCCCATCAGTACTTCGTTGGGCCACCTTTTGCCTTCAATACTGCGGCGATTCTTCTTGGCATTGACTCCACTAGATGTTGAAAGGTGATGCGAGGAATCTGACACCATGCCTGATGAATAGCACTGTCCAGTTCTGTGAGATTTGATGGTTGTGGAACCAGCTGCCTGATGGCTCTTAACTTCGTCCCACAAATGCTCAATTGGGTTGAGATCTGGTGATTGTGGGGGCCACCTAAGCAAGGTAAAGTCTCCCTCATGTTCTTGAAACCACTCCTGCACAATACGAGCGCCGTGGCATGGCGCATTGTCTTGTTGGAAGAAGCCATCTCCATTGGGATACGCCATCAACATGATAGGATGAACTTGATCAGCAACGATACTTAAGTATGTTGTGCTATTCAGATGTTGTTCCATATGAATTAAAGGGCCCAAATCATGCCAGGAAAACATGCCTCAAACCATAACACTGCCCCCACTAGCTTGAAGGGTTGTACTCATGCATGTGGGGTGCATGCTTTCATGCTGTTTCCGTGAAATTCTCACTCTGCCATCTGCATGATGCAACTGGAAACGTGATTCATCGGACCTTATGACTTTTTTCCAATGCTCGACTGTCCGATCCTTGTGTTCCTGTGTGAATTGGAGACGTTTTATCTTGGTAACTGCAGACAGCAAAAGTGTTCGAACAGGCCTTCGGCTTCCATATCCCATATGATGCAGTGTACCGCTAATTTGCCTACAAATGTCAGGTGGTCATAATAATCTGTCCATTCAGTGTATAATTATAATGTAACAGTAAGGAGTTGTAAACAAATCATTATAATATAACCCAAAATAGGGTTCTTGGAAGAGGTAGCAATTTATTCTTCCTGAGGTATCAGCGAAGATGATTTGTGAGCTAGAGCTACATAAACAGGACTGAAGCAGATAAAAGGAGGGAGGATGTAAAAAAGAGGAGCAATTATAGAAAAAGTAAGCATAGTGTATGTCCTGGGGGAGTGTTTAGAAAAGCTGCAAAATGTGTAATGTGTTCTTCTTTTTTTTTTTTTTTTCATTGACTTGGGAGAGAGAGGGAAACACTTAATTATGCATTCATTGGTTGCTTCTTGTATGTGCCCTAACATGGGATCAAACCCGCAACCTTGGGGTATGGTGACACTGAGTGCCCAGCCAGGGCCTGTCTAATGTGTTTGACACATTGTAGGCACTGGAAAGGTGGTGAGCAGATGCTTAAAGCCTGGCTACACAATTTGGACTTTACCTTAGGCATTGGGAGGGCATCTGTTTTAGATCAGTGGTATAGAACACAGTCTGGCAGGAGCACGCTTAGGAGGGAGATATCCAAAGAGGCGTAGGCTAATCTTACAATTATTCTTCTATGTTTAATGTGCTGCTGCTGGATGCCCAGCACAATTTTAAGTGATGGGATTTCAGCAATGAACTAGACAGGAAAGGCCCCTGCCCTCCTCTAGGGTTATAGTCTACTGAAAAGAGACAGATAATTTATAAAGCAAATAAGACTAACAAGATCATGAGATGTACAGAGAAGAAATAAAAATGGCTTTATGAAATAGAGCAATATGGGTGGGAAGGACTTTTTTAAAAATGAAGTCAAGTCAGGAAAGGCCTTTTTTTTTTTTTTAGTTATTTTATTTATTTCTTGAAATAAAAAAAGGAAAGGCCTTTCTCAGAGGAACATGGAAATGCAGAGGGAGGACACCTCTGGGAGGGGGTGGAGATGGGGACCAAAGATCTGAGAAACCCATGTGCATTTTCCTTGGAAGACACTCAAAGGAGCATGGGATCCCTTCCCCCTAAATGTTAAACCAGTGCAATCAGATGCTTCATAAAACATTCTAGGGGTTGAATCTAGAGCTGCGTGTTCAACCCAACAGAATGCAATAGTATCCATCAGCAAAGCAAAAAATTCTTCAAATGCCAATATTTTAGGACATCTACATTTGACAAACATTTTTAGTATTTAGTTACAAGTACAAATATATGGCAGTCACAAATGCGTAAATATTCACTTATATATTAGTATTTATTTACATAATGTATGTACTAGTATATATAATGATATACCCATATTCTGTATGTGTATATATACACACTAGTAGCCCGTTTGCACGAAGATTCGTGCAATAGACCTTCTTTCACCTGGCTGCCTGCACCAGTTTTCTGCCGGCACCAGGGACCCAGGCCTTGGCTGTGGCCACCGCCTTCTACCTTCTTTCAGGGTCCCGGCTTGGCCCTGGGCGGTGGCCTTGGGCTCGGCTGCACCCAGCGTCCCTGCTACCCGATCTCAGGAGCGAGCCGACCCCCAAGGTCGGCTCGCTCCTGCGATCGGAGCAGGCACCCCGCTGGCGCCCCAGCTTCCCTGCAACGGTTTCCTGGTGGGCGTGGTTGATGGGCGTGGCTTGGTTGGTGGGCGTGGCTTGGGCAGAGCGAAGGTGCAGTCAATTTGCATATTTGTCTATTATAAGGTAAGATGTATTTTTTCCTCTCCTCCCCCTACTCCATGAACTTATTTCAGGGAACTAAACTAAGAGATAGGAATTTGGCGGGCAAAATTGGCCTCACACAATCTAAATGTATTAAAGGAAAAAAAAAATCAACTTTTGTTCTTTCTGTTGTGATAGCAATGACTTAGCTGGAACTGACCAGGTGGGCAGGCCTGCTTTGGGCAGGAATGCTTCCTTCTTCTACTGTTAGTATTTATGGTTTTTACATGTTATAAGCAAAGTGGAACTTTACATACATCTGCCCGTGTTACTCAGATTAGCCTTGTCTAGCTTAGCACAGGGCAGAACTCCTGGCTTCCTGTGAACCAAGACGGGGTGGAGGCTGGAGACTGAAGGCGGGCGGGATGGGGGTCAGGGCAGGAAGCCAGGGCTTCCTTGCAGGGGGGGGGGGGGGGCGCTCTGAGGCCGTGACCCCGCCCGTCGGAGCCCCTGGCGGCCACCTGCCCACGATGGCCCCGGGGCCCAGGATGCCCCGAGGAGGCCCCGGGGCCGCGTCGCCGGGTGACCCCAGGAGGCTCGGGCCTGGGCGGCGCCGCCAGCCCCGTGACCAGGGATACCCGGGGCGCGGTGGAACGCGGGCCGTCGTGGGCGCCCACACTCGACGGTAGTTGCGGGGCGACCGGGCGGGGCGAGGGGGAGCCCGCGGAGCCGCAGCCCCCGCCCCGGCTGAGGTCGCCCGGCTCCGCGCCCGCCAGCGGGCCCCGCCGGCAGCCCCCCGCCGGCCGCCGGCTGCCCGCCCTGTCCTCCCGCTGCAGGAAGGCCGAGCCGGAGGAGGCGCCCGCCCAGCCGTTCGCCGCGCGCGCGGAGGCGCCGGGGCCGCGAGGAGGCAGCGCGTTGGGAGACGCCGCCGCGGACGACGCGCGGGCCCGCGACGGGGCGGGGTAAGAGCGGCCGCGCCGTCCGCCGCCCCGGGGAGGGCGCACCCGGGCTGTGCACCCACCTCCCGCTCTCCGACCCCAAGGCTCCTTCCCCGGCTCCCAGGCCCCGGGGCCGCCCGACTCTGCGCCCCTCCGCCAGGGGCGGGGCCTTCGCCCGCGCCCGGTGCCCTCACGGGGCGCACACCTTGGGGTCCTCCCTCCTCCTCCACCCCAGCACCTGGCACAGAGCAGGTGGCTCAGCACCCCGACCCAAACCCTGCCTGAGCTGTGTTTTCCATTTCTCCAGGGTACACCTTCCCCTCCGGGAGACAATAAAATGGAAACGATTAGCAAATAGACTGGCTACTGCAGTGGCTTTACTTCCAGTTCTCGCACTTCCCTCCGGAACAGGAGTGGGCTTTGGGTCCATGCTCCTTTGGCGTGGAAAAGGGTTTGGTCCTGTGGGCCTTTCAGTGCCTCTGAAACAGGCCGGTTCGTGAGGCTAATTCTGTGTCCCCTGGAGCACCTGTGGGTGATCAATAGCAGACTTCACCGCCCTGCTTTTTAAGTTCCAGATAACTCACCAAATTGTTTTTTGTGATTTGTATTTTATTTATCTGATAACACCTCCTTTGTCGTCCCAGACCCTAATTTCCTAATCTGTTAGATCTTCCCGTTTGCTTTTGTCTGTACACCTCCCCTCTGCCCCCGCCCTTTTTTGGTCTGGCTTGTCCCTTGTTTCCGGTTGATTTTATTTGTTACCCCCACCCTACCCTCATAGTCCCGTTCTTCTGCTTTCTAAATGTTTTCTTACTCTCCTTTAGATGGGAAGGCAAAGTCCATGCTTTCTTTAAATCAATATTGTACCTTACCCATAAATGTGCCTGTTCCACAACCTGTGTAGGATTTTAAGGACACAGAGGAGCAAAATGGGGAGAAGAAATGGTGAGAACTATGGCCCCAGCCTGCGTGTGTCCAGCATCTCTCATGAGGTACGGCAGATGCTACTGACCTGGGCGTTGGGGCAGCAGCTCCCAGGGTTCAGACCTAACCCCACGGACTTGCTGCTGAGGTCCCCTGCTGCTGTCTCTTGGAGAACCGTTTGTCCTGTGCTTTGTCCCTCTTGGCACATTTGGAATATCAAATTTTTATGTCTTTTAACAAAGAAAAAGTTAACCAGCTTCTCTCCACATCGTGAGACATTTCTAATTACAATCGGATTGTTTTATTTTCTCACACATATTTTGTGAAAAATATTAGTAAAGCAGGTGGAATATAAAAAAAGAATAACCAATTCACAACCTGTAAGGAGTTTGCAACATCGTTGGCTTCACATGTGGGTGAGGGCCTTCTTTCCAATTGACAAACTTGGTTATATTAATTTTTTTGTATGATCTCAACAGCACAGTTCATCAGCTTCCCTTTACCATGTTAATTTAAGAATACTCTCCCTTGTTATTCTATACATTAGTATACCAGGTCACAGACATAGCTGAGAGAAGCTTGAGCATCTGTTGGGGACATTTTAAAAATACAAATAACTGGGCCATATCCTCATCCTACTAAATTAGAATTAATAGTATTTTTTCAACTATTATTTTTTAAAAGCTCCCTAAGTAATTCTCACATAGAGATGAGACTTATTTCAGAGAACATAGAATAATTTACTAATTTTATTTTTTACACACCATTAAACAAATATCATCTACAGCCTAGCTCCCAAGATTCAGCTCTCCTTCCTATCAGGAAATGATCCTTGTGGATCAGTTAAATCCTCAGATGGTATTTAAGCTTAATTCTCCCAGTTCCTCCTTAGTGTGGGGATGACACCTAATACTACCTAACATCTTACTTGTATATTGCTTAGTTTAATTTACAAATGATTTCCTCATTTGAGATAGAAAAAATACTGAGTTCATTTCTAAAAAAAAATTACTTTAAAAAATAAACTAATCACCTCTTCCAGGATAAATTATTACAATCCTCTCCTACACATCCCACATTTTCCCCATAGCACTCAGCACAATGTCTGGAACATAAATACTCAGTTGATATTTGTACATTTTCTTATTCATTTTTTGGCTTTGAGTATTTCCTCAGTGTTTTCAACACCTGAAGCCCAGAATGAGTAGTGGGCTGGTCAGTGTTGAGTATAATGTGAGGATTAGAGAATTTTCTTTGATTTATAGGCTTTCAGATACAGAAACTGGTGAATTTGACACAATGAAGTAGACATTTTTTTATATTTTTAAACTCAATTTTGAAAACCTGTGTGCCATTATTTTTAATAAAATGAGAGTGAAACCCTAAGTTATTGTAAAAGTCTTTCAATTTCCTGACTAATAAGTGTTACCAAGCTGATACCTTGATAAGAGAACATTGCACACGCCTCCAACATGCTGGTGGAACCCTGAAAGGTGGCAGAGGGGTCATGAAGCTTTGTGCCCTATGTCACACTCCACCCAAAGGACATGTCAAATGATGTACTTGAGCTTTTTAAAATTTTCTTAACATTAAGTTTATCCTAAAACAAATATTGTTGTAGAATTTATCTCACTGGAATTTGGATTCAGAAGTACCTGTTCCTGAGAATAAAAACCTCCCACCTGGAAGGGATAGTGCAGCAGGTGGTAAGAAATCCTAGATGTCTATATACTTATATTTATAAATATACGAAAATGTATTCATATGAATAACCACTCATATAAAAGGGGGTTTGTTTTTAGTACAACCAATCTTATGTAACTATTAATTGTTATTTTTTTATACACATTCTTTCAGGCAAAATTAACAAGGTAAGGATAAATGTTTGGCTTTAAATAATTCACAAAACATTATTTTAAAATTAAATGTTATATTCTTTAAAAACTTCTTTACTCAAAGTTAAACTTTATATTTCATGTCTGTAGAATTTTTTAATCAATTCAAAGCTGTTGTTTTTTTATGGCTGCAAATTGGTCATTAAATTAATATCTTGTTTTTTCAATATACAATACTATATATGGAAATTAACTTTATAGTGACTATAGTGTTTCCTAGTCATTGCCAAAGGTAATGGTCTCAGCCCTTAAAATATCTTAAAGCAGTTGAAATGGTTAATATTTTGTTTTGAAGCAGTGAGAAAATTAATTTCATTTACCTTTTTTTGATCAAAACATAAAACACTTAACTGTTAGTAAAACACTGATAACCTTAAAAGTATTCAAACCTCATTAGTTAACACTGTTTAGTTGGTATTTATAAGATTATAGTAAGTCCTGTGAAGACAGTAAAAAACGATATTTGTATGTCTTCAAAGGAATATACATTACTATATATTCCTTTATTGGAACTATATATCCCTTAGTTACAACAACTATCAGTCTTAGAAGAAGAGTAGGGACAAAGACAGAGTGTGTTTAAAAGTCTTCTGCTGCTTTATAGAACCATCTGGAAATTCCAGTAGAGCAACTGATGCTAGAACGTAATTTGTCAGAGCATGCTCACAAAAGAACACAGGTGGGATTTTATTCCTCATACTCCTTTCCTAAAGTATTATTTTTTTTAAATGCATGTTACTAAAATGTTGCCCATGGCTTTTCTGTTATCAGAATAATAAACAAGGGATATTTCAGTTATGGAGTTATCCTCTTAAAGAAGGAAATACCATGGAAAACAGGTAAGAGGATATTTTTTATAAATCCCTAAATTAGTGAAATAAATTTAAATATACATGAGTTAACTATTTATCTGAAATACAAGGACAAAAAACTACCGGAAGAAAATGTATAACAGTACCTACATATGGGACTGTTGTGAGGATTAAATGAGTTGACATCTACAAGAAATTAACAGAAGAGCGAACAGTGGAGTGCAGGCTAGGATCACAGACATGGGATCCTACCACCCGAGCTTAAATCCAAGCTCCACTAGATGTGTGACCTTAGCCGCCTTGCCTCAGTTTCCTTACCCATAAAAGGTAGAGCATAAAAATGCCTATTTCATGGGGTTATTGTGAGGACTAAACAGAATAATGTGTTTGATAGGCATTTGCTGTTAATACTGCAAAGGCCTAATAATATTAGAGTTGGAAATGTGTTATCAATGAAATATTTCATTATGGAGATTTTTTTTCTCTTCAATATACCATCAACAAGTAAAGAGAATAAAAGTAATGGTAACTTCCATTCAGTGTTAAACATTTTTGCAAAATACGTTCATATAATCATTTTGTTAGATCACCTCCAAGGGAGGCATTCTCATTTCCATTATGCTCAGTGTTGGCAAAGGGGTTCAAACCTAGGTCTTCTGTCCCTAGATTCCATGTTCTTTTTATTACACTACAGGAATCTGTCTGTTATCAATTGCAGATTTAAAATAATCTTTCTGTGGTTTTTCAAAGGCAAGTCTGGGGGTGGGGAACATCCAGTCCGAGGGCCTTCCATATAAGGCCCATGAAATCATTCGGTCTGGCCCTGCCAAGGTATTAGGGGTGAGTTAAATGTTTAACCAAACATAGCAGGCTAATTTTTAAGTTGATAATTTTGTATTGTCCACTAATTATGTTATAAATACCCAAATGACCCTTGGCAAAAATGGTTCCCCACCCCTGAAAATGAATAAATTACCATTTTCTGTAGAAATGAAAATATTTTTCACAATCTTTCAAGATTACTTTGCGGTGTTTACTATCAACTGGCTTTAAAAGAAGCAAGAATTAATGAAACTATATTCAGGGTGTCCCCCCAAAAATGTATACACACAATGTCTATAGATCCTATTACATTTTGAAAATGAAATATATTTTAATAAACACTGCCTTTATAATTATTCAAAGTGAATATACATTTTTTGGAACACCCTGTACATATGTCAATTAATTGATCAAATCTTTCAATGTCAGTATTTCTAGTAAGCTTTAACAAAAACTAACTACAAACTAAACTCAGTATTCTATGGCCTGGCTTTTTTGCAGTTTTCAATTTAACATAATACCCAGAAGTATTTACTCCTAAAGCAAAAGACCACCATCAGATGAAAATTACTATGGACTATATCTGGGGTAATTTTTGTTTGATAGACCTTGTTTTGCTTTCTTTTTTTGTTAGAATAATTTTTTAAAACCATAATGGCTAAAGTAGAATCCTTTATTAAGTAACCTAACTAATTTCTTTAACAGTCTCCTTTATCTAATTCTAGGTCTATAAACATTTCACTATAATTTCAGTTTGAGTTATATAGCCTCCTTTTCAGACAGCATAACTGCATATACAATATAGTCATAGGCAAACAGATATAATTAGCCACTTTTAGCCTATGGCAATTCATAGCCAGTTAACCATTTGTAATCGTTATAATGATCTCATAACCTGTATATGCACAAGGGGATGCCCAATTAATATTTTAATTCTTTTAAAATGTATACAGTATATAACTAAAGCATATTTGAAAATTAGCATATTTCTGTTAAGATAGATACGCACATGCCACTGGGAACTAAACATTAACTAGTCTTTGATAAAGGTTACATATTATAATTTAATAGCATTTTAATTCTAGTCAACAAGCCATTCATTAATTAAATCATTTTTAAGGGATTTCAAAAAACCTTCAATGGAAATTGGCTTTAATACAACCAACAATCCCATAAGGCTCTTCACTCTGAACCACTCACTAACAAGTGCTCCAGCTGATAAGCAAGTTGGTTCTTACTCTGAACTGCCGACGCCATTAGGTCTCTGCTGGCCCTATGCTGATGGAGACTTTCTTAAGGACAGAAATGACTCTCTTAATAATTTATGTTCAACTGTAGAAAACAGCAGTGGTGAAACTTTATCTGCTCCAACTTGGAATTTGAAATACAGAAACAGCAGTGTAGAAGAAAATTTAACAGATGAAAGTGATTTATCAGACAATGAAAAAGCAAATGATACTTTACTCAGCTATTTTAAAAAGATGGACCTGAACTTAAAGCCAGAAACAATAGAAAATGTTCCAGAATCTTTCACAGAAGAACCAAATGAAGTATTTCCATATCCTGATTTTCTCCCTCCTCCTTTTAACACTCTGGACTTGCACAAATTAGCCCTCTCAAAATCTGATAACTGGAAAGCAACAGTGGAATCTCCAGAAAGCTGTATTGAACCTTTGATAACTCGTTTATTAGAAATGGAACGATTACAACATACTACTATACAAAAAGAGAGGCCAAGATTACAAACTACCTTTTGTACTCCAGCAGTTACCGAACGACCCTTTTCCTCTAAAACTATACCCAAAATGAAACAGCCAAAACTTTCTGACTCTGTAAGTCTTCAGACAACTTGTGTAGATAAAACTAGAGAAAAAAGGAAAAAGAATTCTGCTTCTTGCAAGCTTGAACAAAATGCTTCACAATGTAATTGGAACAGTGCTGGCAAATATAAATGGAATTCTAGACCACCATCGCTAAGAAGTTCATCCACAACAAAACAATTGATAGCAACTTATGATGACTTTAAAAATCCCCAAACCTCCACTTTAAACCCATGCCAAGAACTCTCAACCAGCCCTGCTACTGTCCAGTCAACTCAATCACTGGTTAAAGTGGTCTCAACAAGAACTTGTCTGCCATCAAGGTCTCTAATACCAGTTTCACCTATACCTCTGTCTTTTTCTGAAAATCAGAGGGAAGAAATGAAGGCACCAAGGACCAAAAAGAAACTTTACCGAAAACATATAGCATTGAACAGGCCATTCTATATTCAGAATCTAAACTGTCTATCACCTTCATTTAGAGCTAAGGGTAAGTGCTCACCCATTGAGCAAAAATAACATTTTCCCCCATACATCTCAGTATGAGCAAATCTCTTTCAAGAAGCCCAGCTAAAATATGGTTCATCATTTCGAGATGCAGGTATTAAACACACACACACTACTTGATGTGATATGGAGCAGAGCCTGTGGAAATCACTGCTGGGATCGGTGACGTATCAACCCAAGGTGACGTATTGGACAATCTTTTGCATGTTGCTTCAAAATGTTTCACTTAGTAAACTGTTCTACTCAAAAGATTCTTTTGTTGTGATTGTTTCCCTGTATAATTCCATCAATAAATTGTATAATTGACTTATTGTTGCTATAATTATTGTGTTCTATTATACACACATAATAGTTACCTCTATCAGTGATTTTTAAAAACAATTCCCACTTGGTTATCTTTTTTCTTTTCCGTCCCATCTCCACAATCTATTTTGTCTATTATTTTGACCTATCCTTTGGGTACTTAGCCATTAAATCTAAGGATTTCATGCTGTTTTGTTAATATACAAGATCCTCATGGTTCTGCAGTGAATTCTTAGAAACTTTCCATTTCCCAGGCCCTTTTTATTTGAAAATAAGATTCTTTTTGGGGCCTAACTGTAGGTTTAGGCATGAAACAACCCTCTTCCACTTAAATCTAAGTTTTTAAATGTCCAAGGAAAAATGGGAAAAAGTCACTGTCCACAGAGAAGCCAGAATCTCATGTAATGAAATCCCGCCCCTCACCCCGCACCCACCAAGGCTCTTAGTTGCTGGAAATCTTAAGCCTGGTTAGTTGAAATTCAAACTAAGCTAAAGCTTAACTCATTAACTGGTGAAAAGGGAAACTATGGATTGACACTTACTGTACCTAAGAATCAGGAACACAAAAAAGTAGAGTTCAATTGCAGGCTTACAGAAACAGAATCTTTGGGAGCGGGGCCTGGGACCTACAAAATAATCAAACATCCCAGATCATTTTAATGCAGGTGGTCCTCAGATCACACTCTGAGGGAAAAACTTGATGTAACATGTTTAGCTCAGAGTTTGAATATTTAGGGCGGCGGCGGGGGTGGGGGGGTTGCTTTGGTTTTAGTGGTTAGTTGAATTTAGTTTTTCATAAACATTAAAATAAAGCCACCTGATTAAAACTCCAAACATTAACCCCCAAAGGTAAAAATGAAAAGTAAAAGTCCTCTCCCCATCCCCAAACCCCCACACAAAGGAAGTCAGGGATTATCATCCCCTCCCACAAGATGGAATATTTGTGGTAAAGATGAGATGAATTAAAGGGTAATTCAAATAAATGTTAAGGAGAGCAACTATAGTTTAAAATCCACTCTCTATAGGAGAGTAGGGAGGAGCATTTTAGAGGTAGTGGTAATCAGGGAATGGTCTGTCAGGAGTTACATGAAGTTGATCATACACGAAAGGACTGCTTTGATTCTTTGGAGTGCATGAGCGTTTGCGTGTTCACGTGCATGCTGGGGATGGGGAGGGAGGGAGGTGTACAGGAAATGGCAAATTTTTCTTTGGAAGCAACCAGACTACTTTATCTAGGATGTCATTAGTCCTAAACAAAAATGATCTACTGCAATACCTTCCAGATCATTAAAATATATTAGCAGCATTGATGATTTCAATTACGAAGCAGAGACAAATAATTTTAATATCATGATCACTTAGTAAAAATGTAGTCGCTAGGAATCGTTTTTCTGTTTAAACTGAGCCCTAAAATGAGGCTAAGTTGTGTGTAGGGAAGTGCATGTAGCCACCTCAAGTCCATTTTGTAGGATGATGGGGGAAACAACTTGGTTCAAATAGGCAACACATATGACTGATAAACTCACCATGGGCGATGGGATGGGGGAGGGGGATGTAGTTATAAACAAATTCAAATATTTGTCTATCAGATCTGTTGAGATAAACTTTCACCATTATTTTTGAATAAACATTTGGAAAACTTTGTAACAGAGACATATAATAAATAAAAATAAAGTAATTCTCTTCAGGATATTTTAAACTTGGCTTGCTCATAAATTCTCACATTTAGATCTCCAGATCTAAACTTAACTCTTTGGATCTTAACAGAGAAATTCTTTTTCATCAATGAGAGAAAGCACATGTAAAAAATGGCTTCTTTTCAAGTTCTGCAGCAATGTCCTCCCCAGCCCAATACTCTGAGAATTACTTTCCCTAATAAAAACAGGATCTCATGGCCTTTGTCAACCACTTTAGATAATTATATAATTCTTAATCTTCTGCCAGCCCAAGTAGAAAACTACATTCGGGGCCTTTACAAGGCTATCCAGAGCCACTGCTATTCAGCCCATGTTTTTAAAAAAAATCAAGGCTCAACCAAACTAGTCTACTGGCCTCTCGGTGGCGGGTAGCTCCAGGTGTTCAAGCATATTCTATGAGGCCAGACACTGGCCCTCCAACTTCCAATCCTGCTTTGCATGTGTTAAAGAAGCACAGGACCTCATAAATATTTTATTCACTGTTTTAAAACACTGATGACATTTTCTTAAGAGAAGAAAATAAAGTGATTAGACTGAGGATAAGTGTCAGGTCTCCCCATCTGCAATAAAGTAATTTATTTAAATAATTACAGAAAGGGAGTCATCACATTGCTTACTATGCTTCTATTACTAAGAAAGCCAAATTAAAAATACATGTAAAAGAAAATATGAACACAATACCCTTTGGTGTATGTTCTG
Source organism: Eptesicus fuscus (assembly GCF_027574615.1). NCBI lineage: Eukaryota > Metazoa > Chordata > Mammalia > Chiroptera > Vespertilionidae > Eptesicus > Eptesicus fuscus. Next base: position 91,871,714 of record NC_072481.1, read on the forward strand.
TACTTAGTTGCTTAGAAAATGTTTTGATGTCTGAAAGGATGATCATACTAAATTGGCTGATTCCAAGCTGCAGGTGTGAAAGGGCAGATTATGCAAAGTAGTTTGGTAAGATTCTCTCCCACACCTTTCCTCATCACTGAGATTTACATAGCACATCAGATGTCTTCTGAGAACTTTTAAAGTAAATATTTAATTTAACCTGGCAGTTCCCAATCATATTTTAGCACAGAATAATTTTCGAACCACATCTGTGACCAGCAGTAAAACAGAACTTAAGAAACATCAGGTAAGAAATGGTGTCTTTAATTTAAAACCTAACATAACCAAGCAAAGAAAAAAATCAGGAGACAATATAGTAACAACTGGCATATTTTATTATATTTTCCCCGATATGTTGATTGGGAACATTGCTGCTAAAATGCAAGTTACAATTCAAATGATACCACAAACAATTAGAATGCATATTGAGTATTTTCAGATTTCAGCTTCCATATCTTGATCACTAAATGGAAAGATTCTTCAGAAGAACAGTCCCTTACCCTACATATAGAAGGAAAAGAACAATTAAAGATGCCATGATGATATCTATCAAAATAACTGGAAAACATTTAAAAACTCAATTTAGTGTACATTATTGACATGTGAAAAACACAGATGAATGTGTATTGAACATTTCTATAAGGAGGGCCTTCCAAGAGAATGATAAAATTCATGTTGAATATCTGATTGAACTAGGATACTATGAAGAAACATTTTATGAAACCCAATTTTAATAATGTCATTATAACTAAGGGAAGGAAGTTACACATTTGAATAACTTGCTTCTTTCTTATCTCCAACATTTAAAAGGGCATTCCATAACTACTTGGCTTAACTTTTCAGGTATGTGATTCCTTTGTTTCATTTCAGAGATTTTATTTCTACCTAGCCAGCTAGAGTTCTGCTACAAAATGATGATAGATTAAGTACAAGTAAAATATAGTATTTGTTCTCAGTCATGGAACAAATCTGAGAACATTACATTTCACTGCCTCTACCACATACCATAAAACATACATTTCCGTATTATAAAAATGTCCTGAGTATTTGTTTTAGTTAGGGGAAAAAGTGGTGATTATAATGGTAAAAGGTAAAAATTCTTTTGAAACATAAAATTATTTTTGAGAAAAAGTAGAGTGGAATGAGATAGGCATTGGGGAATGAAGGAACAGGATGCTAGCAATCAAGATTTAAGGGTGAATAAAAGTAATGGATGGTTTTAAGATTTACAACAAGATGCTTCATCCTTTCAAAGCCTCAAAATTCCAACCTACTTTCTGATAACCTTCAAGAATAAGGTCCTCCAAGACCTTTTTTAGAACTGTGTCCAAAACGTATATGCTTCCTTAAAATCTCAACTATTCCCCCAACTGCAGAAAGAACTGTGACATCTTTGAGAGTTCTGTCCTAAGACATATGAGCCCTGAAGTCTGACAATCACTTGATATACTTGATATCATTTTTGCCATAAAGCGTGTAATAAAGCAAAACCTTCATGAGATAATTATATTTGAAAACTATATAGCTACTCTGAAACATGAATGCAGGTTTTTAAAGGATTATTCACTAAATACCTCAATCCAACAAAGGTCTTACAGAGTTCCAAATTTCTGCCTCACCAAATGTTACAAATTCTAATAATGTCATTTATATAGACTGTTTATAGGGTTCCTGTCAAATAGATTAATCTAGGAATACTTAACTTGGGAATATAAAAGATCAAAACTATATCACCTCTCATTTCCCCTAAGAGGAAAAACTGACAATGGCTCTAAATATTTTGCCTGCTTTAAGACCATGACTGGAGCACTTGTTAAAAATAAAATTACTAAAGGGCAAGTTGGAGAATAGGTTATTAAAGGAGTTGAATAGTGTTCTTAAAATTCCAGTTTCTATTCTTTTGCATTTGCCAAGGAGATAAGATACCCAAAGCTAAAGACTATGTTTTGATGTAAGCTATTTTGATGTTTGCTGTTTTCCTAATAATCCTTAGGAACCAAATTTAAAAACCATGTATTATATAAGGAATCTCACCATTCAAGAGTCTTATATATCACTAAATTTGACCACTATTTTTTTATTTTAGGAAAGGGAAGATGGGGGAAAGGCAGAGCATGATAAAACAAGCACTTTACAAATGAGCACAATAGCACTACTAATCTAAGTACCAAACATTAATGAAACCCAAATCATAACGCTGAAAACTAAAAAATTAGACAAAAATTAAATGGAGGATTTTTTTAAATCTTTTATAGAACAGAAACCTTAGCTCATGTCTTCTGGTTGTCATCATCTTCCACTGAGCTGCACCTAAAACACAAAGAACAAGTAACAAGCAACTTTGTTTTTTAAGTAATATGTAACAGTTTCGAAGGCATAAGATGAACTGTTTCTAGTAGAAGTTAACTTAAATAAATATATAAAATGAAGCCATGAAAATCACCAGAAGCATCAAAATGTTAACTATTTTGAATGAAAATAACTACAAAAGACTTGAATATGCAGCATATTATCACCAAAATAAAGTAAATAATGGTGGGAAATCTCTACCCATTCCATTAGGTAGAAAGCTGCACCTGTGATGCCTCATTTACAAGGCTCACTCTACCTGAAGATGAGCACTGCCTTGTATTTAGTTTAGTTAGTCTAAACCGTGAAGAGATGGGGTGTAGATTCAAAGTTGGCTTATTATATCATCTATCGCTTTCCTGGCTGTAGTTCATGTCTTTAAGTGAAGCAAAACCCACCAGAAGAATGCTGCTATTCTGATTTTCCATTCTTGAATGCACCAAAATGTGCATGCTTGTTGTAATTAGTGCCTGGGTGAATAAAAAAATCCCATTTACAATTTTAAAATATTATTTAAGCCCATAAAATCTGATTACTTTCCATATTCCTCAGGGAGACAAGAATTAATCTTACCACCCAAAGGAAAAAGATTACATAAATTTCTGAAAATTCTCTTCTACCATGCTAAAAATATAAATTCCTTTGTGTTGCAAAACCAAGCTGATTTACATGATTTTTGTTTTAAACTGTTGCTAAATGTTTATCTACACATGCTGTCAGAAATAACCTTGTTAAGAAGGTGAAGCTGGTGTCTCAGCAAATCAGACCCCTTGGAGAAGGCGTTGAATGGCCTGTGCCCCGTTTTCCTTTTTTCTCTTTCCGCACCATCAAAAGGAAAAGTGAGAAAATAGCAGAAACATTAGTTAAATCCTGATTTTATACCCCCTAACCTACAGGAATTATCTCACTACACTGAAAGCTGACAATATTTGTAGAACTTTTTGATGAGATAATTAGGATCCTAATTAGTAATAAAATAATAAACTTTGGCTAGGCTTACATCTTTAGCAAATAATTCTATTAAAGACTTGAAGAAACAAAAGGTTGCTTTTAACTATTTATGGTTTACCTGACTTACCAGCACTGAAGACAAAAATTTTTAAAAATGGCTACAAATGCCTTGTTCACAAAAGACTTTATTATCTAGTGATGCATACTGAGAACATACAGAAATCTGCATGGCCACTTCACATGCAGTAGAACAATCTTCACTTTACAATAAGTGAGTGTCAACTGTTTTATGCAATAGACAACACTTTAAAGTCACATTCTTAAAGAAAAGCTTCATTTACAAAAGAAATAAAAGGTAAAGAAGCAATTACCGCTTTTAAAAAGCAGCTGCTTTGTTCAAGAGTGGAAGGTTTATGCCTGTATTGAAAGACAACATGATCACAAATAATGAAAACAATGAACAAATGAAAAGCACTTTTACCATAAAGCAGTACACTTTCAAAATGACATACAAATAGTTAAAAATTTCATTATGTTGTCTATGTAGCTTTTAAATATGAGGACTTTCAGAATTATGCCTCAACATTTGTAATTTAGTAAATGAAAACTACGCATTTTTTTCTATCTCACTAGGAACTGCATTTAACAAAATGTATATAAAGTCTATAGCAAGTTGATTTTTAAAAATTAAAGTTAATAAGAAACAGTACACTGAAGGCGCTCTATCCATCAAGCGCATACTCTTCCAATTTTAAATGTGATGAACAGAACAGAAATTGTAACTATGCCACAGTTGCAATGCCAAAAAATAAAACAAGATCAGGTATCACACATGCAGGGAATTCTGCCACAAAGCTAATATCCCTCATTTGTCAATTGTTCCAATAAAATAACATCTTAAAACACCAGTGATGTTGATGGTTTAGCTTACCTTCAGTGTACTGAATGTTGTACACAACCTGCTTTAAAAGAGGAGACCATCCCTGCAGGCAGGCTCAAGAAGGAACAGACCCCTTTCGGCAATGACTACACCAAGGGCATGCTGCTGTGGCCTGCACACACACACCTAGGAAAATGTGAATATAAACAGCATTTATGCTGGCCATTTTACCTGAAGACCAAAATGAAGCCAAGTCTGCTAAAAATAAATCAACCACCCAGCATTACTACTTATTTTATAACAAGATGCTTTTGTCTTTTATGTGAACTGCAACCATATACATTAGCACTATAATTTTGTGCAGTCTTGGCAGTTAAAACAGTTCTACAGTGAAATTTCACATAAGACACAAAACAGATTAACTAACATTTCTAAAAGAAACATCACCCTTGGTGTTAATTCAAATATAATCATGCTTCCTCAAATTTGATGGAGAAATATTTATAAGTTTATATACATTAATAAACTGCTGTGAAATTTCTTCAGTCTTTGTATTTAATTACTCAAACCATTGGAGCTTCTTCATCTCGTTTAAATTTTTTCCTGGATAAAGGCATGCTGTAGGGCCTGGTTGATGCTAATCCGTTTAGCTGGGTCCAACATTAGGATCTGGTCCAATAAGTCCTTTAGCTGGTGTACTTTTTTACGTTGGTCTTCAGGAAGTCGCTGGCACCCAATCAAGTCAGCCAACAGGTCCTTAGTTGGATTAATGGTGCTCATGACAGTAACTTTCTCCTAAAAATAATTTTTAAAATGCGTATCTCTAAATAAAGTTACTAAAAACATATAATACATCAGACTTTTGTCTACCAAAAATATTAATTTATAAGAATAACCATCTACTCATTTAGAACTTTTACGTGACTTCCTATATCCTGTTTTTTCAAGAAGCAATAAGAAAACCTAAATGAAAAGGGTTAACCATAAGTTACCTATGAGTTTTGTTTTTTTAAATCATACTATAATGTAATTTTATAAAAATAGTAACAGAGGAGCTCGATCCAAGATGGCGGCGTAGATAAACATCTGGGTTGCTGCCATCCACAACAATTTCCAAAACTACAACTAAAAGACAGAACGTCTATCACCCAGAACCATGGGAAAGCTGGCTGAGCAGAACCTCTACAACTAGACTGAAAGAGACGGGCGCAATCAGGGCACAAACGCTGAAAAAACTGAGGTACGGGGAGCGCGTGTGCGAAACGGGCTGGCGGCGGAACCCAGCTGGAGGCGGGCGTTGCTTTCTTCAATCCGAAGAGAGACAAGCCCCCAATCTCTCTGAAATCCAGTTTCTGGGGAGAGACTGGGCTGTCTGCCATCAGAGTGGAGAGTGAGGGTGGCTTTCTAGCAGAGCTGCGTGGAGGTAGAATTGTTGGCAGCGCCGGGTGCTAGACGCAGAGACACGGTTGGAGGTGGCTCAGGGCCAGCCATCGCTGTTTGCCACACCCTAGCCTAGTGATGCCCTGAGACTCCGCCCTGCATAATCTACAAACACACCCAAGCTCCTAGCAGCGGCTTTTGCATATGAATGGCCTTCTCTATTGCAGTTTAAACTAGTAAACTTGCAACCCAGTACAGACAGCTCCAAAGCCTCCAAGCTCCAAGCAGGGAGGAGAGGACGGCAGTTCCCACTGTAGTTCCTGCAGGGTGGCCTCAGACAGCAGCTGAACTGCATCCCATTGGAGTTCCAGAAGCCAGTATATCTAGTGGTCAGTGTGAGACACCAGATTTCAACTCAGGAGGCGGACTCAGTGAGCACCAAAGCCCCACTGAAACAAGCCCTGTACCATAAGCGTGTCTCCAGCAAAGCAGTGCTTCCATTATAGACACAGGGGGTCCTCACAGCCAATTGGCCTGGAGGTCAATTCCTCCCAGTGACAACAACAGCAATCAAGGCTTAACTACACCAAGACTTTGAACTCAGCCCACAAAGGGGTGTACCAAGAGCGACCACCTAAGGTGATTGGGGAAGCTGAGCTACCGGCCCCTATAGGTCACTGACCGCACAAAGCCACTCCATCAACACAGGGAGGCAGCCAAAATGCGGAGACACCGAAGCATGTCACAAATAGGAGAGATGGAGGAAAGTAAACTACTGGACGACACAGTGTTCAGAACCACATTTATAAGGTTACTCAAGAATCTTCTAAAAACCGCTGAGAAACTTGAAGAGACCTTCAAGGACCTTAATGAGAATACCAAAAAATTGGAAAAGGACCAGTCAGAAATTAAGCATACACTGTCTGAAATAAAGAATATACAGAAACTCAACTGTAGATCACCATACCCCAAGAGTCAAACCAAAGATCTGGAATATGATGAAGCAAAAAACATCCAACCAGAGAGGCGGAAAGAAAGAAGAATCCAAAAGTGTGAGGATAGCGTAAGGAGCCTCTGGGACGGCTTTAAGCGTACCAACATCCGAATTTTTGGGGTGCCAGAAGAAGAGAGCAAGATACTGAAATCCTATTTGAAGAAATAATGACAGAAAACTTCCCCCACCTGGTGAAAGAAATAGACTTACAAGTCCAGGAAGTGCACAGAACCCCAAACAAGAGGAATCCAAAGAGCACCACACCAAGATACATCATAATTAAAATGCCAAGGGCAAAAGACAAAGAGAGAATCTTACAAGCAGCAAGAGAAAAACAGTTAGTTACCTACAAGGGAGCACCCATACGACTGTCAGCTGATTTCTCAACAGAAACTATGCAGGCCAAACGGGAGTGGCAAGAAACATTCAAAGTGATGAACAGCAAGAACCTACAACCAAGATTACTCTACCCAGCAAAGCTATCATTCAGAATTGAAGGTCAGACGAAGAGCTTCACAGAGAAGAAAAAGCTAAAGGAGTTCATCACCATCAAACCAGGATTACATGAAAAGCTGAAGGGTATTCTTTAAGAAGAGGAAGAAGAAAAAAAAAGGTAAAGGTAAAAATTATGAACAACAAAAAGACATCAAATACATACCTACCAACAAGTGAATCTAAAAATCAAGTGAATAAAAAATCTGAAGAACAGAATGGACTGCTGAATATAATAGAATCAGGGACATAGAAAGGGAGGGGACGGACAATTCTCAGGGGGAAGGGGGTCTAAGGGGTGCAGGAAGAGATTGGACAAAAATCTTACACCTATGGATGAAGACAGTGGCGGGGGTAAGGGTATGGGATGGGGTGGGGAATCAGGTGGAGGGGAGCTATGGGGGGGGAAAAAAAAAGAGGAACACATGTAATAATCTGAACAATAAAGATTTATTATAAAAAAATTTAAAAAAATAGTAACAGAAACTCTAAAACTTAGTTAAGTATTTAAAATCTGAGAATTCAAAAATATTGTTAAGTAATTTAAAATAGCATAGTAAATACTTGCTGTTAGAACTGTACTTTTACTACCCTCAAGTGGAAACAGATAGACATGTAAACGAGTTGATACCATGAAGTGGTAAGTGCTCTAACAAAGTTAGGGGCATCCTATATACTAAAAGCTTAATAAGCTAAGTGTCCGGTCATCTTGTCATCTGTTCAACCAATCAAAGCGTAATATGCTAATGATATGCTAAGGCCGCTCAACCGCTCGACGTGCACTGACCACCAGGGGGAAGACACCAATAAGTAAACTTGCTGCTGGGGTCCGGCTGATCGAGACTGAGGAAGACAGGCTGGACATAACCTGGAGTCCCCCTTTACCCCCCCTCCGTAGTCCTTCCCCGGCCCTGATCGTGCACCGGTGGGGTCCCTCGTCCTGGCCTGTGCCCTCTTGCAATCCGGGACCCCTTGGGGGATGTCAGAGAGCCAGTTTCGGCTCGATCCCGCAGGCCAGGCCGAAGGATGCCACTGGTGCACAAATTCGTGCTCTGGGCCTCTAGTATAATATAACGGGGCCAAAATCAAGAAGTCCTTACTTCAACCTGAAGGTTTTGGAAAGGCTCACACAGAATGTATATTTCACCTGAGGCTTGAAATAGAATAAATTGAATACATATTCTTTTTTAGGTATGAGGAAATACAGGAAACCAATAAGATGAGGATGGTCTGTGAACAGAGATCTGAAACGTCATGCCCTTTAGCTAACTGCCAAGTGTGGAATGGTAGGGTTTACAGAGTTCAGTGAAGAGAGGGCACACTGTTGAAGATGGCAGAGTTCATATCATAGAAGACTTAGTTTGTCATTCTGAGAAATTTAAATATATTATCTTCTAGGTAACAGAAAGCCAATGAAGGGTTTTTAAGCAGGGAGAGTAACATGATCAGATTTGTTTTAAAAAATATCACTATGATAGCAATATGGAAGGTAGACAGATGGTGGGCCAGGCCAAGAAAGTGATCCGAAAGAACAGATGAGAAGGTCCTAAATATGACCTATAATAAAAAATAAAACTCATACTACACAAACATTTTTAAATTTCTTCATCTTTTTTCATAACCTGATGCATTTTATTCAGGAGTCAGCCAACACCAAAAAGAAATTATTTTAATGTTTCAAAATATTCACAGCTCCTAGTATGACCCAGGTCATTTGTTAACAATAAGATAATCATTTAATCTTGCACACTTAAAAGAGACTTACCCTCTCTGTTACTTTATCAACTTCTATGTACATGAAATTGAGGTTTTGATCAAAATGTTGGTCTTTGAATACACCTTTCCGAATCATCTGGAAATAAAACAAAATAAAAAAACTTAATTTTTGAACTTATGCAATAGTCTGGCTTACTAACAATTTAATACAAAACAAGTCACAAAAATTTAGTCTCTTTGCGTTTACTTTCTCTTTTGAAAATGATCTCGTATTTCTTGCTCTCAAGAGTTTAACTCGTATTTCATTTTTTTAAAAAATGTATTTTTACTGATTTAGAGAGGAAGGGAGAGGGAAAGAGAAATAGAAACATCAATGATGAAAGAGAATCATCACTCGGCTGCCTCCTGCACACCCCCTACTGGGGATCAAGCCCACAACCGCAACCCCAGGCATGTGCCCTTGATCAGAATCAAACCCGGTACCCTTCAGTCCACAGTCTGACACTCTATCCACTGAACCAAACCAGCTAGGGCAAGAGTTTAACTCTTTTAAAAAGCAAATAAACCCTAGCCGGTTTGGCTCAGCGGACTGAAGGGTCCCGGGTTTAATTCCGGTCAAGGGCACATGCTCGGGTTGAAGGCTCAATCCCCAGTAGGGGGTGTGCAGGAGGCAGCTGATCAACGATTCTCTTTCATCATTGGTATTTCTCGCTCTCGCTCTCCCTTCCTCTCTGAAATCAATAAATATATATTAAAAAAATAAAAAGCAAATAAAATTGTCGTGCCTAAAACAACTTAATAATATGAAATTATTTCCCCAGGCAGTGGCTTAAACCAATTATGATATGAAGTTGTGCTTTCACTATTCCAAATTGAGGATTAAGCAAAGACTTAAAATCATTTGTTCTTAGACAGGAAAACGATTACACAATTGTGACCCTTTCTATTGGCAGTTAAGAAACCTAATGACATTTTACAAATTATGCTCGAATAGCTCTAAAATGAAACAGATTAGATCTCAGTTAAATAAATACCAACAGCTAATTTCTGTGTTGTTTATTCTAAATAAATCCAACATAACATAAACTGAAATCACAAAAGTCTAAGATACGGCTCTCAGACATTTTTATAAATATCTAAAGTTCTTGCTTTGTGTTCATCAAACAGAAATTGATATGATAGCTGAAGCACTAAGAATGAGTTTTATGTCAGAAAGATGTCATTTCAAGTGAATTTTCTTGATACCTTCCTTTCCCAACTAACTTCAAATCTTTAATAAACTGATTGCTATCAAGTTCCTCTTTCAATTTTTACCCTTTCCTTCTTTCCTTCCATCTAACTAATCTGACCTGCATCTTTTTTCATTTCAGCTCTCAAGCATGTTCATGCTGTTACCAATAAGGGTGTGCTCCCAAGAACACTGTTGCTTTTGGAAGAACAGACACATGAAACATATATGGTGCTTAACAAATTTATATTCATCAATATATGGTGCTTATATTCACCACGTATATGGTGCTTAACAAATTTATATTCATCAATTCTCTCTTCCTCAATTACAATTCTACCCTAAACTATAGGTCCCTATCATCTGCTTAATACAAGAGAGTAGAGAAAAACATAAGACAGACTTTACAGGGGAAAGGAAAAGAGTTCTCTTCTCTTTTGATAGTTCTTGGATCATTAGAACCACTAATAATGAGAAGGAGCTAAAGGAATCAGAGTAGCCACATACCTGCCTCTCTCAAAACATTTTATAGCCATTAGTGATGAGTTAAGGGTCAGCAATCCGCCAATCTATGGGAAACTACTGTTGAGATCTTCAATAAATACAAGTTCATATTAATGTCCTACCTTATTTGGCATTTTTCCTTTGAGATCCATGGCGAGCTTCAACATATGGTTATTGGTTTTGCCAGGAAATAAAATTTTTCCAGTATATAGTTCATATAAGGTACAACCTACAGACCACATATCTATGCCATAGTCATAGCTTTTACCTATAACTGAAAAAAAAAATAGAAGTTAAATATATGATAAAAACAATCAACTACTATTTATTTCCATTAATGGGGTATTAATTGTAGCTTGAACTATATACCACAATTTTAATAACTGACTTTTGGCATTAGTTTCATGTTCTTTCCCATTAGTTCTTAATAGAACCACATACTTATAACCTAAAAAAATGAGGAAGTGGGGAAGGAATTGAAGGGGCAGAGAAAAATGTATATTTATTCTTTTATCATTTCACCTTTGGTGGAGGTGCAATCAGCCTCTTCCAAGGAGAAAAAACAAAGGTCCCACACAATTCATATATTTGATAATCAGACCTTGAGTACTCAAGAGCAATCTTCTAAAGTCAAGGATTTTCACAACTGTTTTTGCTACTCTTGCCAGACAAGACTAAGACTCCTATCCCAATTACCATCATTCCACCTGAGGAGGATGAACTTGTTACGGTTCCCTTCCTCCTGAATGACCTCGTGCAGCTGCTAACGTGCGATGAAAACAGTACTGAGACATTAAATATGCCGTTTCCACCACATATGATGGCCCAGGTCAAAAACCATTTGAAGAAACTTACTGATTTCAGGAGCACGATAAAATCTACTGACAAGATAAGGAGTTATGTCATTATCCGCAACATGTGAAGCCGACCCAAAATCACAGAGCTTTAAAATAGTTTTTGATTCATTAACCTGAAAAACATTTTATCATGGAAGTTTAATTCATGCCAGGAATAATTAAGACAAGTAATCAGATAAAAATAATTGGCTTTGAGAAGTTATTTCCAATACTGAGAACGAAGTCACTCTTTTTAAAATTCCTTTTTATTTTAAACCTCAATTTCCTAATTATGAAAAATTAAGGGCTACCAAATATTTGATTATAATTAGAAGAACTTTTCTCAGTGAAGAAATATGAAATAATACCTAGTAAAGTTAATTTTAACCAACACTATTTAGAAAAGGATGGGGCATCTTCTAAAAATCCCCAGAACACCTGCATAAAGTCAAGTTACTATATAAAGGAACACGAAGACATTCATTAATAAGGGCTTAGACTTACATTAACTTTCATTTGATTTAAGTTAACTTTCAGTTGCCAAAAAATTATGATGGCAACAAAAGCAAAATGCTTCAGATTAAATTTGGACAAAAACAATAAAAACATTCATCGGAAGCTGCTAAGAGCACCCAAATTTAGCAATCATTTCAAGTCTAAAAATTATTAAATCCCTTAAATATAAAGAAGGTATTAGTTAAGAATATGTTAAATATACTTGGCAAAACTGGTAAACATGAACTCTATATTAGTCATTTGTTTCTTTTGTCCTTTGTAAATACTTCAACATACACAGTAACAGTGACATCTGCTGAGAAAGGCTGGAGCTGCTCCCATGACTGCTGCCACTCATGAGTCAGAAGCATGTTCAGGATTAACAAGTGCAGATAATTCATATTCCAGAGTCCCTTCCCCCCTTCAAAAGAGACACACACAAATTCCGAGTTGGGACTTGATCTTGGCCTACTGTTCCCACCCAAAAGAAACATAACGCTTTAAACAAATAACCTTAGGTACTCTCTACTAGGATGTTGTAAAGCTTGATCAATGTTACAGACTGGTCCATTAAGATGATATCCATGGAATTAAGTTAATGACAGAAATTATTATTTTTAACTGCCACATCCATATCTCTTCATCTGGGGGATCAAGAAAACAGGTATCTTCAAAAGGAAAAGTACTTTCAAAGCTTTTAAAAGTATAATTTGCATTCAGCTACTTAAGAATGCAGTTGCAATACCCATAAATAAAACCAGAACCATTTTAAAATAAGAAATCTACCAGTGGAACTCTTGGTCTGGCTAAAATGCCTTAAATAGTAGCAGGCTAGCCACACTTATGTGCCCTTTATTTTGGCTACACAACTACTACCCCCTCGTGAGGAATATGGTACTTCTACCACACTAGAGGCTTAAAGCTTTAGATTTTCATTCAATAGCTCCATGGGGTCTCTGATATCTATTTTTTCCTTCTTCAAGAAGAAGGGAAAATATTCAATTTCAGAATCCAGGTGAAATCTAGTTTAGCATTAACTCAAAGAAAAATAAAGTTTTAAAAGAGCTTCGCCCTGACTGGTTTGGCTCAGTGCATAGAGCTTCAGTCTGCGGACTCAAGGTTCCCAGGTTCGACTTCCGTCAAGGGCATGTACCTTGGTTGCGGGCACATACCCAGTAGGAAGTGTGCAGGAGGCAGCTGATAGATGTTTCTCTCTCATCAATGTTTCTAACTCTCTATCCCTCTCCCTTCCTCTCTGTAAAAAATCAATAAAATATATATTTTTAAAAAAGCAAGAGCTTCTAACGTACTAGCAGGTTATTCTTTAATCTCCATGGTGGTTACACAGATGTTCACAGTCTAATTATCTTTAGACTGTTTATATTTTATACATTCTTTCATATGGATGGTATATTTCACAATTTAAAAATGAGAAAGAAAAAAAATGGAGGTAAAAATCAACGATGAAGTTGACTAGGCAAGTCTACAATTCATTCATAATATACCTACTATTTCACTGTAATAACTCAGCTCCTCTAACCAAGTTATATTATGCTAGAGGCCCGATGCATGAAATTTGTGCAAGAGTAGGCTTTCACAGCCACAGGGGCTGCCTGGATCCCTCCCTCATAGCCGCAGGCAGCTGCCTCAATCCCATGGCTGCAATCCCGGCTTTGTCCTTCCGTCCAGTCTAATTAGCATATTACACTTTTATTATTATAGATATGTAATACATTATAAACTCAGAATAAACATATCAAAATGGAATGCCTCATTATTAATGTGATAGCATGAAAGGAAATACTCTAATCGAATCATAATTTTTCTCAAGTGTGGAACATGTGATTAGAAGATAAACTTGGAATTAACCACATTGTGCACATGCCCCAACTCTGAAAACCTTAGAACAGGGTGAAGAAATGGGGCCAGGGAGGGAAAGAGTTTGTGTGTGCATTAATCACTCCACTATGACAGTATGTATTTCTAAATTTCAAAAACATAAAATTATACTATAAATTTGCATGTTACCACATCTGAAGTCTTAAGCCCTGATGGGGTACCAGTTCAAGACAGCCCTAACTCAGTGGTTACAACATCAGCCCAAGCACTGAAGAGTCGCAGGTTCAATTCCCTGTCAAAGGGAAGTACCTAGGTTGTGAATTTGCTCCCCACCCCCTGCCTCCCATGCAACATGTAGGAGGCAATCAGTCGATGTGTCTCTCTTGCCTGATATTTCTCTCTCTCTCTCCTTCCTTCCTTCCTTTCTTCCACTCTCTCTGAAAAGCAATGGGAAAAATATCCTCAGGTGAGGATTTAAAAAAAAAAAAAAAAGATGTTAAGACAGTGAAACATGCCTTTCAATAGGCATCTTTTAGGAGAGTGAGCTTTACTGTGTTTGGGCTCCCAGAAGGCACTGCTTCTAAAGCAATCCTATATAATAAAAGCCTAATATGCTAAATGTCTGGTCATCTGTTCAACCAATCAAAGCAATGATATATGCTAATGATATGCTAAGGCTGCACAACCGCTAGCTACGACTTGTACTGACCACCAGGGGACAGACAGTCGCCTGGTCAACCAGTCGCTATGACAAGCACTGATCACCAGGGACCAGATGCTTTGACCAGTAGGTTAGCTTGCTGCTGGGGTCCGACGATCAGGACTGAGCGAGACGGGCCAGACAAGCCCGGGAGCCCTCCTGCGGTCCCTCCCTGGCCCCAGTCATGCACCGGTGGGGTCCCTCAGCCTGGCCTGCGCCCTCTCACAATCCAGGACCCCTCAGGGGATGTCAGAGAGTCGGTTTCGGCCTGATCCCACAGGCCAGGCCGAGGGACTCCACTGGTGCAAGAATTCATGCACCGAGCCTCTAGTAAAGAATTACTCCTGGACACCTTTAAACTCATCTTCTTATATCAGCTTAAGGCAATTCTCTTAAATGTCCCAAACTCCATCAGTCTATAAAATTCCCTTAAATGTTCTTATCTCCATTAGCCTACAAAATTAAAAAAACAAAAAAGTGTAAACACACCTTATTTCAAAACAGCAAAACATGCAGCACTTTTTTTTCACTACCAGAGGAAGACCATCATTACTATATTAAAGCACTCTTGGGATTTGTGTGTACTCTAAATCCACAATAAAAAGGAAAAATTTGGGACAGTGGCCTATCTTCTTTCTTTATACTTTAAAATTTCATGGCTCAATTTCCAAAAAAGTAAAAATTGATCATTTGTAATAGGTAATAAATATATCTTTTAAGACGTTACTTCTAAAATAATACAGTGGTAATCTCACATTACTGAAAAGAAGATACATGAATGTACAATGCAGCCTTAACTGTTTCACTTACCAGGATATTGTCTGGCTTGATATCAGCATGTAGAATATTGCATCTTTTAAGGAGTTTCAATGCCAAGAACAACTGCTGACTGTAGGATCTTACAGCTTTAATATGAAGACCAACATCCTTACCATATTTTTTTAACACCTCTCGTAAATTCATGCTTTTAGGAGAGAGAAAGAAAGGTAGGGGTTAAAATGCAAAATGGACATTTCAAAAAAGCAAAAACATTTAAGCATAAAGTAAAATCAAGCCCAAAATACAATTACAATGAAATATTCTGTTCAAGAACACCTCCTCAAATATTTGATAAATTATTCTACAATGAAATGAGAACATATGAAATTATGTGTACATAACACACTTTTCCAATAAAACTTAATTTTTAAAATAAATAGAAGATATGCAATGGTAAAATCTGTATTGATTTTAGAATGGATTTATATTTGAAAGACTAACAACGAAGCTATACTTTCGAAGATCAAAATTGTATTTCTTCCACTATTCCTATTTCTTATCATTCTGGCTTAATCCTTCCTTGAAATACTTAATTTTCAGATAATTTCTCTTGTTGAGCTGAAGGCTAAAAGCAAGTAGTAAACTGGCACAAAGTATGCAGTCATTTAATGTTAATATATTAATGACTATCAAAAAACCAGCTCTTAATACAGGTTAAAAAACAAAAACCAGAGCTAAATTAAGTCTATAATAATCTCTATATATAAAAGCATAAGTGACTGTTACGACTGGTCAACCAGTCGACCCATCGCTATGACGTGCACTGACCACCAGGGGGCAGATGCTCAAAACAGGAGCTGCCCCCTGGTGGCCAGTGCGCTCCCACAGTGGGAGCGCCGCTCAGCCAGAAGCCAGGCTCATGGCTGGTGAGTGCAGCTGTGGTGGTGCTACCGAGCAGCAGCGGAGGCAAGCGCAGCAGGCCGGGATGAGCTGGAGTGGCTCAGGCTCCTTCCTGGCCACCTGCTGCTTTGTGCACTGCTACATCCCCTGAGGGGTCCTGGATTGCGAGAGGGCGCAGGCCAGGCCGAGGGACCCCAGTGGTGCATGAATCTATGCACCAGGCCTCAAGTAAAAGCATAATATGCAAATTGACCAAACAACCAAATAGCAGAACGACCATCCGGACGACCACGCTATGACACCCACTGGTGTCAGGCCAGCCAAGGCAGGTGCAATGCGATTGGTCGGGGGCCCAGCCATCGCCCCATGATCGCCCTGCAAAAGGAGGCCCAGGCCACCAGCTGGTGGGGCTATCAATCAGGGGGCTCCACAATCGCCCGCAGAGGGAGGCCCAGGCTACCTGGCGGCGGCACGGTGGCGGGTGGGCGAGGCCTCCTTCTGCAGGGCGATAGATCACAGGGCTCCCAGACTGTGAGAGGGCGCAGGCCAGGCTGAGGGACCCTGCCAACCTCCCCCGCCACGTGCACAAATTTCGTGCGCCGGGCTTCTAGTAATTAAATAAGTAAATAAAAATCAAATACCCAGAAAATATGTCATTTCAAATGTTGTTTATCTTAAGTGAGGTTGTTAGAGATGAAGAAGATAAATTTTCAGTTTATGTAGTTTTTGACACTGTACCTGAGAGGCTCAAATACGAGACAGAGATGCTGTTTGTGATAAAAGTGTCTGAAGAGCCGCAAACAATGAAATTTGTCATCAGGATCAGCATCATTAAGTTTTTTCAAGAATTCTAGTTCTTTTAAACCAGTTTTTTGCCTGAAATAAAAAAGGAAAGTAGGTCAAAATTAAATACATCCAGAATTTAGAAAAACTAAATAATATATATTTGCTAGTTCCAGTCTGATGTACCATAGGTGATGTTAATTAGTTTGCTGGTTTTTTTACGTAGTCATAATAAATCTGTTGATGAATGATAAGTCTCTGTACCACTTAGACAATACTTCATAGTTAATCAAATACAGTTTTCATGAAGTTAATTTTCAAAATAACCAATTAACAAAACAGAAACACTGAGGAATAAACCTACCTTGCTTGAAGGAAAATCAATCTTGCACATTTTATTCTCAAG
Source organism: Eptesicus fuscus (assembly GCF_027574615.1). Taxonomy (NCBI): domain Eukaryota; kingdom Metazoa; phylum Chordata; class Mammalia; order Chiroptera; family Vespertilionidae; genus Eptesicus; species Eptesicus fuscus. The sequence continues at coordinate 91,888,965 of NC_072481.1, forward strand.
TCTTGATGTAAATACTATCTATATATATAAAAGGCTAAGCGACCATCCGACCGGTAGCTATGACGCACAATGACCACCAGATGGCAGATGCTCCGACCAGTAGCAATGAGGCGCACTGACCACCAGGGGGCAGACAACACAGGAGCTGCCAAGCTGCAGTGACTTGGCAGTGGCAGTCCTCGGGTGACGCACCCCGGAACCAGAGAGGAGGAAGCCCGATTCTGGGATGCGTCACCCAAGAACTGCTCTCTCACAATCCGGGACCCCTCGGGGGATGTTAAAGAGCCAGTTTCAGCCCAATCCCTCCACAGGCCAGGCCGAGGGACCCCACCTGCCAGAGGAACCCCGCTCACTCCTCAGACGCCCTTTGAGCCATGACACTGCCCCCGGTGCGGTCAGCTGGGGAGGGACCATGGGAGGTTGGCTCCAGGGCATGTGTGGCCCATCTCACCCAGTCCTGCCCCACTGGCCACCTTCTAATTAATTTCCTTTCAATGTGCACGAATCCATGCACCAGGGGACTTGTGTTTAATAAAAGTGGAACCACATTGTATACAGTTTTGGTTCCTTAAGAGTCTAAGTAGGAAATGTCTCACCAAATATTAATATTTGGTTTTCCTCTAAAATTCTAGTTATAATTTGTCAATAAGCTACATTTTTAAAGTTAGTGTCTATAATACAGGGGTTGGGGATAAACATAAAAACAAAACAACAACAAAAAACTTTCTAAGCCTGGGGCAGCTTAAGACTTTAGTATAAATCTACAACATTTCTTTCCAGTGTTATAAAACCAATAGTAAGTTGAGTTTAACACCAGCTCAGTATGTGGTATAAATTATGTATTAAAACATGTATGTGACAATTAAGTAACTCTAGTGTATTAAAGGAAAAAGGCAACAGATAGAAGATACAAATAATTCCCCAAACTATCTGGTAAACCGGCTGTCCCCTTTTTGTAGGCCACTTCATGCTAATTAGTGACAATTAATTAATATAATCCTTGTATTCCTCACCTCTAGTCTTGAGTTTAAGATATTCACAGCAAAAGATGGCAATCAGACAAACAGTAGAAGAAGTCTAAGTTAACATTAGTGCACAGTAGATACTGAAATGCACTGAAATGAATTAAATACAAATCAGCCTATAGTTCTAGTACTTCACATATAACATATGGCTATAAATTAAATATCCAGTCAAAAAGGACTACTACAGTCATTTTATAATTCTAGTACTTTTTTTTACAGAATGTTACTTTTTAAAAATGGCATTCAGCCCTAACTGGTTTGGCTCAGTGGATAGAGCATCGGCCTGCAGACTGAAAGGTCCCAGATTCGATTCTGGTCAAGGGCATGTACCTTGGTTGCGGGCACATCCCCAGTAGGAGGTGTGTAAGAGGCAGCTGATCGATGTTTCTCTCTCATTGATGTTTCTAACTCTCTATCCCTCTCCCTTCCTCTCTGTAAAAAATCAATAAAATATATTAAAAAAATAATAATAAAATGGCATTTAGCAATATTTTCATTTGAACAAAACGTGTTATTAAAGGCTTCATCACATTGACTTACATGAGTTCATTGTTTCTGATGATCTTTACAGCCACTTCTTGGTTGGCTCTTGCATTATCTCTAGCTCGTACAACATTACTGAATACACCTTGACCAGTGTAGCCATACACATTATAGCGCTTATCTAGCACTTCACCTATGTTCACACCTAAAAGAATAAATTTAAAAATTAGAATTTTGAGCATTTTAACAAAACAATGAGATACACAGAATAAATTAAAAAGGAGGAAACACAGTGCAATCACTCAAAATGCATGTCAAATCCTACTTCGTGCTTGATTTCCCAGACATCATAGAGAATCAAGGCCATGCCTCCACTGTCACTCTCTTCCATGTGGATAATACTGCATGCCCACTTCCGAAGATTACAAGGAGAGTTTTTGCTGCCCTATCAAACGCTAATGCTTTTAACATTGAATATGGGAGAAATGTGCTGGTTGAAGTGTTTCCAACTGCAGTCCTGCATGACTAGTACCCCAAGTTCCTTGTATGTTGTTTCTTTTGGTTTCAGATCAAGATGAGCAAATGATGTACTAACCTCCCTTTCTTGAGGATTATCTCATGGCTGAAAATAACCGAATAAATTTAAGTTGCAAATCAAGTCTTCACTTCAATTTGCAATGCTTCTGGGGCTACCGACATGGATTCAGCAGTTGCTAGATGAGCCAAACTTTTTAGGTGGTGTCATTATGATGGAGCTTTTACAAAATGTTACAATGAACTCTAGAATTAATAGAGTTCAGGAAGGGCAGAAACCATCTGGAGACTTCTAGGAAGGGCGAGGTCACAAGAGGGGCTGGCCCAACTTCCAAGGGCAGCAGGCCAAGAGGAGAGATTTCTCGGCTGCAGAGTGGGGTTTTCCCTGTGAAGATCGAGGCCTGAATACCAGGCTGGACTCCACAGACCAGAGCACCAGAGCCAAGAAAAGCAGCCCATATAACATCCAACTGTGAAAAGGTGGCGGGGCTTCTGGCTCCTGTGGAGACTGTAGCCAGTCAGAGATAAAGGCACCGTTTTTTGTTTTTGTTTTTAAAACACAGAGCAGCCGGGCCAGCATGGTTCAGTGGTTGAGTGTCGACCTATGAACCAGGAGGTCACGGTTTGATTCCAGGTCAGGACACATGCCCAGGTTGTTGGCTCGATCCCCAGTGTGGGGCGTGCAGGAGGCAGCCGATCAATGACTCTCATCTTTGATGTTTCTGTCTCTCTCCCTCTCCGTTTCTTTCAGAACTTAATAGCAAAATATATATTTTTTAAAAATAGTAATAAAATTAAATAAAAAAACCTGAGCATAGGGTTTTCCTTTGCAGCTATTCACCTGAGGCTTTGGTGGAAAGAGGGCAGCGTGAACTGGAATTACCTGAGGAATGGCTAGAGTAGAAGGCATTGAGGGGAGACATGGAAAACTGGTGGCAGGGAGACCTGCAATCAATCATACCCATAGACATACAGAAGGGGACATTGTTCCTGATTGGCGCAGACCTCTCCCAGCAGCTACATCTGGGGGGGAGGGGAAATGCAAATATCCTGCCCTAAGAGATACCACTGACCCCCCACTCAGGAATCCCACTTGTCACACCCTACATCTTGACCCCGCAGAGGCTACAACAGCAGAGGCCAAATCTATGGGTTTGAACAATCTCAGTAGCATCACTGACTGGCTTCGGGGTGGAGTTATCCAACCCACTGTCATAGGAACCTAACTGCTGCTTCCCCTTCACAGGAGAGCAGACAGAAACTCCTGGATGCCAGGAGATCCCCCTGGACTGCATACGAGGATCTCTGCCCAGCCAAGGGTAGGGAAAATTTCTGGGGCACTCTCAGAGAAATAGCTATAGAATGGGGAAACACACCCACCATTTTCCTTGAAATCTGAGCATCCTCACTCACGGGAGACCCAAGGTCACATACAACCAATTCCACCAAAAGTCCTTTCAGAAACAGCCTTTTCAGTGATTAAGAGACAGCTGATCAACAGGTGAAAGCAGGTGGAAGTAGAGACCAGGGAACAAGTTTGCTGACCTGAACCTGAGCCCTGTGGTGCTAACAAACTGGCCCTAGAGTGCAGCTTGGCCCCTTCTGCCCATAGCCAAGTCCTGTGAAGACAGACACAAACTGTGGATCACTTAAAACTTCGAAGAGATTGCAGAGCCAAACATGGACAGCTTCTGACCATGGCTAGCACCCAAATACCTCCCAGGAAGCCCAGAAACGGCAGACCAGTCAACATCAGTCAACCGAAGACCAGAATACAGAGGCACTACTTTGCTGAGATAAATATCACTTTTTTTTCTTCTTTTTTGCATTACCTTCTTTTTCTTTATTGCTGTATTATTTTTGTCTCTCCTTTTTGTTGTATCTCTTATTTTTCTCTTTCCTTTTCTTACTCTATTTTTTCTCCTTTCTACTAGTATTTCTTCTTTTTTCCTTTTTGTAATTTTTCTTCCTCTTTCCTATAATACTGTTTTCCTTCTCCTATTCTTTATTCTTATTTTTTATCTGGGTTTCCCTTCTGTACTTTCATGTTCTTTGCTCTCCCCCTTCCTCTCTTTCCTTCTCATATTTTTTTCTTATTCTTGCTTGCTCTTCTCTTTCCTAATTCTCTTTTCTTTTGTGGTTCCTGTTGTCATTTTGTAGGAGTCCTTTTTTTTAATGTTTTTGTTTTGTTTTGTTCTATCAGCACCTGCACAACAGCTTGCATGATGTGGTCAGGGGTGAGCCTCATAGTCAACCAGCCTGAGAGGAGATTCCAGCAATGAATGGGACAACAACAATCAATACCCAATTACAATGGCAGATTCCAAATAAACCACACAAGGGACATTCCTAGAGCATCAAACTCAGGAGATAAAAAAAATCAGCACTACTGGGTACCACAGAAAACTTACTATTTAAGGCCACCTGAAAAAGATTGGGAGGCATAGCAGTTTGATCTAATAACAGAAACAAATACAAAGGGAAATAAAAAATGCGGAGACAAAGAAATAACCCCCAAATAAAAGAAAAGGATGCTCTAGAAGAATAATATCAGATATCAAAAATACATGGGAAAGAATCAAAGGCAGAAGTTCCAATCAGTAATTTGGAAGATAAGGTAGAAAAAAACCACCCAATTAGAGTGGAAAACAGAATTAAAAAGCAGGAGGATAGTTTAAGGGAACTTTGGGACACCATGAAACATAACAACATTCACATCATAGGGGTAACAGAAGAAGATAGTGAGCAAGGAATCGAGAACCTGTTATAAGAAAAATTGACATAAAACTTCCCTAACTTGGTGAAAGAAAACATCACACAAGTTCAGAAAGCACAGAATTCCAATCAAGATGGACCCAAAGAGACCCATTCCAAGACATATCACAATTAAAATGACAAATGTTAAAGACAAAGAAAGACTCTTAACACGTTAAGCACCCAGCCAAGCACTGGTGACTGACACTATACTTTCCGTTTGGAAGACAAAACAGGCTGGGCACTTAACCTGTTAAAGGCAGGAAGAGACAGAAAGTTACCTACAAAGGAATACCCTTTAGAATGTCAGCTGATTTCTCAGGCCAGAAGGAATTGGCATGAAATATTCAAAGTAATGAAAAGCAAGGACCTGAATACCAAGACTACTCTATCCAGCAAGGCTATCATTTTAAATTAAAGGTAAAACAAAAGGCTTCCAGGACAAAAAAAAAAAAAAAAAAAAAGACAAAAGCAGTATGTTACCAACAAACCAGCACTGTAAGAAATGTTAAAGGGAGTGCTTTAAGAAGAAGAAATTGAGAGAGGGTAACATGGGCATAAAGAAAAAAAATGGCAATAAAAAGGTACCTATCTATAATAATAAAAGCATAATATCCTAATTAGACTGGATGACCTTCCAGACATTGCGAGGGCTGTGAGGGAAGCCCGGGTCCAGGGTGCCAGAGGGAAGCCAGTGCCAGCAGCCGGGGGAATGAAGGCCTACTCTTGCACGAATTTCGTGCACTGGGTCTCTAGTCAATAATAACCATAAATGCAAAAGGACTAAATGCTCCAGTCAAAAGACATAGGATAGCTGAATGGATAAGAAAACATGACCCATATAAATGCTGTTTAAGAGACTCATCTCAGAACAAAAGATACACAGAAACTGAAAGTGAAGGGATGGTAAAAATATTCCATGTAAATGAAAATGAAAACAAAGCTGAGGTAGCAATGCTCATATCTGACAAAACAAACTCCAAAATAAAGACCATAACAAGAAATAAAGAATACTACATAATACTACATGATCCAACAGGAGGATATATCAGGTAACCCTGGTAAACATATATGCACCCAATATAGGAGCACTTTACATATATATATTATAAAAAAAACTCTTGGAAGAATTTAAGGGAGAGATCAATAGCAATGCAGTCATAGTAGGGCAATTTAATACCCTACTATCACTGGATAGATCTTCCAGATAAAATAGCAATAAGGAAACATCAGCCTTAAACAACATGCTAGATCAGAGACGGATTTCACTGATCTTTTTATAGAACATTTCATCTGAAAGCAGAATACACATGCTTCTCAAGTGCACATGGGTCATTCTCAAAGATACACATGTTAGAATACAAAACAAGTCTCTACAAGTTCAAGAAGATTGAAATCATATCAAGCATATTCTCGATCACAATGGCATAAAATTAGATATCAACTACAGTAAAAATACTAAAAACATTTGAACACATGGAGACAAAGTAGCATATTATTAAGCAATGAATGGGTTACCAATGAGATGAAAGAAAGTACCCAAAACTCCCAGGAAATGTAAGCACAGCAACCCAAAACCTATGGGACACAGCGAAATGAGTCCTGAGAGGGAAGCTCATAGCACTAGAGGCCTACCTTGAGAAACAAGAAACAGCTACACTAATAAAAGAGAAACATGCAAATTGACCATCACGCCACTACACCCACCAGCCAATCAGGAGGGAATATGCAAATTAGAAGGACAAAGATGGCAGCCGCCCAGCTGCTCCAGGTGCGGAGTGGCCAGGCTGGGCAGGACGCCTGCTATGAGAGGGAGGGCGGGGGGCGAAGGGATCTACAGGAGCGGCACTCCGGCCGCAGCGAAGATGAAGATGGCAGACTTCGGCCAGAGCGAAGGCCTGGGTCCCGGGTGCCAGAGGAAAACCGGTGCTGGAAGCCAAGGGAAGGAAGGCCTATTGCACGTATCTCTTCGTGCAATGGGCCTCTAGTTTCTAATAAATCATCTAATTATACAACTTAAATATTTAGAAAGACAACAAGAAAAGCCCAAAGTAGCCCTGGCCGGTTTGGCTCAGTAGATAGAGGGTTGGCCCTGCGGACTCAGGGGTCCCAGGTTCGATACCGGTAGAGGGCATGTACCTTGGTTATGGGCACATACCCAGTAGGAGTGTGCAGGAGGCAGCTGATCGATGTTTCTAACTCTCTATCTCTCTCCCTTCCTCTCTGTAAAAACATCAATGAAATATATTTTTAAAAATACTTTAAAAAAAAAAAAAAAGAAAAGAAATCCCAAAGTAGAAGGAAATAAAAATCAGAGTAGAAATAAATGAATAAAGACTAAAAAACAATACAAAAGATCAATAAAACCAAGAGCTAGTTCCTTGAAAAGATAAACAAAATTGATGAATCTTTAGCCAGACTCATCAAGAAACAGAGGACCCAGTAACAACTGACCCCACAAAAATATGAAGGATCACAAAAAAAAAAATCATACACCATGACAGAGTGGGATTTACTAGTATTCCAGGGATGCAAGGCTGGTATAATCTTTGCATATCAATTAATGTGATACATCACATAAAAAAACAGAGACAAAAATCACAGGATCATATCAATAGACGCAGAAAAGGCATTGGACAAAATCCAACATCCATCCTATATAATAAGAGGAATATGCTAATTATCTATGTGATGATTAGATCACAGATCAACAGGAGGGTGGAGCAGCGAGCTACAAGCAGGGAGCGGAGAGCTACAGGAGGGGGCAGGGCAGCAAGCCATTGGGGGGCGGGGGGAACGGGAGCTCCAGGAGGACGGGGCAGGGAGCTACAAGCAGCGGAGAGCTACAAGCAGCGGAGAACTACAAGCAGCGGAGAGCTACCAGCGGCGGTGGGCGGGTGGCCAGCTGAGGCAAACTATCAGCAAAATGGGAATAGAGGGAACAATACCTCAACATAATAAAGGCCATATATGACAAAACTACAGCCAGTAACAATGGGCAAAAACTAAAACCATTTCCTCTAAGAACAGAGATGTCCACATTCACCACTCTTATTCAACGTAGTAATGGAAGTCCTAGCCACAGAGATTAGACAAGAAGAAGATATAAAAGGCTTCCAAATTGGAAATGAAGAAGTAAAACTGTCATTAATTGCAGATGAATGATACTGTACATAGAAAACCCTAAAGACTCCACACACAAAAAACCCTTAAATTTAATAAATGAATTTGGCGCCCTAGCTGGTTTGGCTCAGTGGACAGAGCATCAGCCTGTGACTGAAAGGTCCCAGGTTCGATTCTGGTCAGGGGCACATGCCCAGCTTCTGGGCTCAATCCCTAGTAGGAGGCGTGTAGGAGGCAGCTGATCCAGGATTCTCTCATCAGTGATGTTTCTATCTCTCTCTCCCTCTCTGAAATCAATAAGTATATATTAAAAAAATAAAATAAAATGAGTTTGGCAATGCAGCACAATACAAAATTAACACCCAGAATCGATGGTGTTTTTTTTACACCAATAATGAACTCCCAGAAAGAGAAACAAACAAACAAAAAATCCCATTTACCACTGCAACAAAAAAGATACTTAGGGATAAACTTAACCAAGGTGGTAAAAGACGACCTGTACTCAGAATACAACAGGATGTTGAAAAAAGAAATAGAGGAAATTATAAAAAAGTGGAAGAATATATTGTGTTCATGAATTGGTAGAATCAACATCATTAAGATGTCCATACTACCCAAAGCAATTTATAGATTCAATGCAATGCCTATTAAAATACCAATGGCATATTTCACAGATCTAGAACAAACATTCCAAAAATTTATATGGAACCACGAAAGACCCAGAATGGCCACGGCAATCTTAAGAAGAACAAAGGTATAGGGAGTACATTACCAGATATAAAGGTATACTACAAAGCCACTATAATCAAAAGAGCCTGGTCTTGGCACAAGAACAGGCATATAGACCAAGGGAACAGAACAGAGAACTCAGAAATTGACTAAAGCCATTATGTGTAATTAATATTTGACAAAGGAAGCAAGAGCATACAATTGAGTAAAGACATTCTCTTCAATAAATGGTGTTGGGAAAATTGGACAGATACATGCAAAAAAATGAAACTAGACCACCAACTTACATCATACACAAAAATAAACTCAAAATGTATGAAAGATTTAAATGTAAGCTGTGAACCAATAAAAATCTTAGAAGAAACCATAGGCAGCAAAATCTCAGACATCTCTCGTAGCAACATGTTTATGGATGCATCTCCTAGGGCAGTGGTTGGCAAACTCATTAGTCAACAGAGCCAAATATCAACAGTACAATGATTGAAATTTCTTTTGAGAGCCTAATTTTTTTTAAACTTTAACTTCTTCTAACGCCACTTCTTCAAAATAGACTCGCCCAGGCCGTGGTATTTTGTGGAAGAGCCACACTCAAGGGGCCAAAGAGCCGCATGTGGCTCGCGAGCCACAGTTTGCCAACCACTGTCCTAGGGCAAAGGAAACTAAGGAGAAAATAAACAAATGGGACTACATCAAAATAAAAAGCTTCTGCACAGCAAAAGAAACCATAAACAACACAACAAGAGAGCCCACTGAATGGGAGAATATATCTGCCAAGGATACATCTGGTAAGGGGTTAATTTCCAAAATATACAAAGAACTCACACAAATCAATAAAATACAAACAAACTAATTAAAAATGGGCAAAGGACCTGAACAGACACTTCTCCAAAGAGGACATACAGATGGTCAAGAGACACTTAAAAATGCTCAACGTCTCTAATCATCAGATGAAAATTAAAACGACAATAAGGTTATTACTTCATACCTGTCACAATGGCTACCATCAACAAATCAACAAGCAACAAATGCTAGCGAGAATGTGGAGAAAAGGAAACCCTAATGCACTGCTGGTGGGAATGCAGACTAGTGCAGCCACTGTGCAAAACAATATGGAGGTTCCTCAAAAATTTTTAAATGGAACTGCTATTTCAACCATTGATCCTACTTCTTGGACCCCTATGTTCATAGCAGTGCTATTTAGAATTGCTAAGATCTGGAAACAGCCCAAGTGCCTATCAGTTGACAAGTGAATAAAAGAGCTGTGATAACATTTACACAATGGAATACTATGCAGCTGTATAAAGGAAGGAGCTCTTACCCCATGAGACAGCAATGATGGACCTGGAGATTATTATGCTACGCGAAATAAGGCAGTTAGAGAAGAATAAATATCATGTGGAATGTAATGAACAAAATAAACTGATGAACAAAACTGGTCCAGAGGTATGGATACATGGAACAGAACAACAGATCTCAGTGCAGGGATAGGAAGAGATTAACAAAAGAGGATATATGCATAACCCATAGACAAAGACAACAGTATGGGGAAGGCCTGAGGTGGGGCAGGGGTTGGGGGAAGAGGGGCAGAAAGGGAGAAAATGGGAGACTTCTGTCAATAAATAAATAAATAAATAAAAAATAAATAAATAAATACATTCATAAGAATTGTGCACTTACGATAATAGCCTTCTGCATCAGTCCAGTTATCCCTGAGGTTAGGATTCTCTTTAAAATCTTTTCCAATGCCAGCAGCCCGAAGACGAGCACTCTGAAATTAAGGAGGCAATATTAGCTATTTACCCACTAAATCAGGTTGACATTTCAAGCACTTTCTTTAAACAAAAATGGGTGAACCAGCTATCCCTGTGGTCGGCAAACTGCAGCTCACGAGCCACATGCGGCTCTTTGGCCCATTGAGGGTGGCTCTTCCACAAAAACCATGGCCTGGGCGAGTCTATTTTGAAGAAGTGGCGTTAGAAGTTTAAGTTCAAAAAATTTGGCTCTCAAAAGAAATTTCAATCGTTGTACTGTTGATATTTGGCTCTGTTGACTAATGAGTTTGCTGACCACTGAGCTACCCTATATAATAAAAGCCTAATATGCTAAGTGTTCAGTCGCTTGGTGACCAGTCAACTGTTCAACCAATCAAAGTGTAATATGCTAATGATATGCGAAGGCTGCTCAACCACTTGCTATGACATGCACTGACCACCAGGGGGAAGGCAGTCCACTGGTCAACCAGTTGCTATGACGTGCACTGAACATCAGATGGCAAATGCTCTGACCGGTTGGTTAGCTTGCTGTTGTGGTCCGGGACTGAGTGAGATGGGCCGGACAAGCCCTGGAGCCCTCACGCAGTCCCTCCCCAGCCCGATTGTACACCTGTGGGGTCCCTCAGCCTGGCCTGCGCCCTGTCGCAATCCAGAACCCCTCGGGGGATGTCGGAGAGCTGGTTTCAGCCTGATCACACAGGCCACTCCCCTCGGGAGGGCGCCAGATGCAGGGCTCATGGCTAGTGAGCACTGCTGTGGCAGCGCAAGCCTCTCCTGATCAAGACTGATTGGGCAGGCGTAGTGGGGCGGGGATGAGTGGGAGCTGCAGGCAGAGTTGGACTGTGGGTTTTGGTCCAATCTCTGCAGGCCACCCAGAGGGGCCCACCCGTGCACAAATTCCTGCACTGAACCTCTAGTAATTTAAGACATTTCATGCTAAATTAAATAAACGCTTACTGTCTATGACAAGGATGAAATATGAATACCAGAGTCTTCTGCATTATCATAACATTATTTAGGAAAAAAGTAATGAAATATCTTTAAAAACTTTTGGGAATATGATGAAGACATTGTAAATAAAAATAAAAACTCAAACCAGATCTGATTTTCCTTAGCTATTGATAAGAGGACAAAAATTACATATTGGCATTCAGTTAACAATAAGTGTACAACTCTCTCTTCTACCAATTTTCACATTTCCTTTACTGCCTCGTCCATATATGTATATGGAAGGTCACTGGCTGTACTAATTAAGCCTGCAAGGGAAATTAAAGAGTATCTGGTACTCCTGAAGAGTCTTTATCACACATTATTCTCCAAGATATCCAGAAGATGCCTTAGCATCAACCAGACAAATGATGGTTCAGTAATAATTTTACCCTCTCTTAACTCATCCTTTGGGGGGGAGGGGTGGGGGAGGGGGATCCTTTTGCAAAATATGCATGTGATACATTACTTAAGCTAATTACCAATGTCTGCTGGGATCTGGGCACTGGCTGCTTAACCTATTCCATTTTAAAGTTCTGTTATATGCTTATCCTTCCCACCTCCTCTTACCAAAGCTTTCTATTTCTCATGTTCCCTTACTTTTGAATATTAGTTTTAAAATGTTTTCAAGAAAAGGCACTGATAAAAATGGCTAAAGGACCAAAATTTCTTAACCCATTCCTTATAACATTTTTAACTCTTCAATGAACTTTATTAGGCCCCAAATCCTTAAGTTCTCCATCATGTACAATATAAAAGCACAAAGTGAACTACCCCTCCACACACACAGTTTGTAAATCTAAGAAAAAAGTTGTTTAAAAAAATTAACTATACCTTTAAGTCATTAGACATTTAACTTTCATGAAGCTCTCAAACTATTCTGCTGTACTGGTTTTAAAATTGTAACTTAATTTCGGAATTGGAGAAAAGTTGCAAAATGAGTACAAAGAGTTTCCAGGTACCCTTCACCTAGTTATCCAAATGCTTACATTCATTAATTTGCTCTATCCATCTCTTTATCTTTCCCTCCCTCTCTGCACACACACACAAATACATATTTGTTATCTATATTTTTTGGTTTAATAGTTGTGTTTTTATTATTTAAAATTACTTACATCAAAATATGCAGCAAACATATCATCAGATTCTGTAAACATATCAGGTGCCAACAGCTTTTTCTGAGCTGACCCTTAATGGAAATTAACATTAATATTTGAAAAATGAAGAGATAAAAATTAAAGTACCAATAGTGGAAAAACACCAATAGCAATTCAAACTTATTTTCTTCTTGTACATCAGTTTTTCATTAATAACAAACTTAAAATCACTTTATAATACTTAAGGTATACAAAGCCACACACTTTTTACTAAAAGGGAATATATATATATATAAAAGCCTAATGTACTAAGAGTCCGACTAACTGGTCGACCGCTCGACCAGTCGCTATGACACACACTGACCACCAGGAGCAGACCCTCTGACCGATAGGTTAGCTTGCTGCTGGCATCCGGCTAATCGGGACTGGGCGAGAGGAGCCTGACACACCCTGGAGGCCTCCTGCGGTCCCTCCCCAGCCAGCCGGCCCCGATGGGGATGGGCCAGACATGCCCTGAAGCGAACCTCCCGCACTTCCTCCCCAGCCTCTAAGATATTTCTTCTAATTAATTTCCTTTCAAAGTGCAGAAATTCATGCACCGAGCCTCTAGTATTTCATAAAGTTCTAACATATAATACCAATTCTTGCACCAACATGCTAATATATAAACAATGATTATGTATTAAAAGTGAAAACTCTTTAAAAATTGTATTTCTGCCCTGGCCGGTGTGGGCTCAGTTGATTGGGCATCATTCCACATGCACAGAAAGGTTGCTGATTCAATTCCTGATCAGGGCACATGTCCTGGTTACAGGCTCGTCCCCTGGTAGGAAGCATACAGTAAGTAGGCAGCCGATCACTGTTTCACTCTCACATTAATGTTTCTCCCCCCGCCCCCCCCCTCTCTCTTCCTCTCCCTTCCTCTCTTTCTAAATCAGTTAAAAAACAAACACACACACAACTTAAAAAAAAAAAAATAAAAATTAAGTTCTAAATTATAACTTAAATCTCAAAATGTTAATATCCCCATTATAGATATAGGTCTATATCTATTTCTCTTCTAAAAAAGTCCAATAAATCCATTTAAAAAAAGCGCAAAAAAATTAGAGTTCTAAGAAAAAAAGAATACAATTAAAATTACAATGAAACACCATCTCTCTCTTATGAGACTGGCTAAAAATCACAAGTATGACAACATTTTGTTAATAAGGCTCTCAATAAACAAGCATTCAGACATTGGTTGTGGATGGCAATTAACTGTACTGCCATTATAGAGGAGAATTTAGAAATATACAGAAAAATGATATATTCATTCACTCTTCTGGCTCAGCTATCTCACTTCTAGGAAACCATCTCAAAGATACAGTGGCAAGCATAAAAAAAATGACTTAATGCACAACACTATACCAACTAATTCTCCAATGAATAACCAACAACTGGACACACTTCAAATATACACCATTAGAAGAGAGGTTAAATAAACTATGTCACATTCATTTCATTGGAATAGATAAGTTATAAAAAATAAAGGTATTTTCATACAGATGAGTATATATAGTATACTTTTTAAATATATATATTTTTATTGATTTCAGAGAGGAAGGGAGAGGGGGAGAGAGAGAGATAGAAACATCGATGATGAGAGAGAATCACTGGTCAGCTGTCTCCTGAATGCCCCTACTGGGAATCAAGCCCGCAACCCGGACATGTGCCCTTACCGGAAATTGAACCCGGGACCCTTCAGTCCCCAGGCCGACACTCTATCCACTGAGCCAAACTGGCTAGGGCTTTGCTATAATATGCTTTTGTTGTGCCTGTGTAGGTAGATTAAATAAACTATAGCACATTCATTACATTAGAATAAAATGCAGTTATAAAAAGAAGTAGTTATTTTCATAAATATGAATGTGTATACTAGTGTGCTTTTCTTTGTGCCTGTGTAGGTAGAACACAAATACATACACATAAAAGATATTTTAATAATTTTAAAGAAAATTATTGAAAAGCAAAAGCAAATAACCGAAACCTATCAAATTGGCAGTACAACTTTAAAACAGAGTTGTGACTATATATACCTTGGAATGCATTATAAGAACAAAAAGAACTATTAAATTTCAAAGTGCATTCAGTATGTTTTATATTGATAATCATACTGACAACTCTGTATATATAAAAGTTTGAAAATAACCTGAGTTATCAGGTTATTGGTACCAAGTTTTTCACATTAAAAAAGACAGAAATAGAAAATTAAATTATTTAATAAAAACTCTATAATCTCAAATTTAATTGGCAGTATCAGTATAAATTTCTCCTTTCTAAAAATGTATATTTTTTAGCTTTGGCTGCAAAAAAGGTCCAGGAGTAATGGACACCTCAAATTGCCCTATGATCTCTAAATATTTGCCTACTAAAGGAACCAGGAGCAATAGCTGATTCTGTTCTGGGTCAAGATGCACAAGGTGGAATATCCTACTGTGGTAGAAAAGGAGTTAGAAAATAAAAGACTGGGCCAAATTTGGCCCCTGGCTTATTTTTGTTTGGCCCATTTGTACATTTTCAAAGGTCTGGGGAAAAACATGAAGAATATTTTGTGACGTGAAATTTTGTAAAATTCAAATTTCGGTGTCCATACAGCTTTTTTGGTAACACAGCCATTCATGCTTACTCATTCGTGCTAGCTGTGGCTGCTTCTGTACTACAATAGCAGGGTTCAGTAGTTGGGACAGAAAACAATAGTCTAAAATAATTTACTCTCTGACCTTTTACAGAGTTTGCTGAACTTGACCTAGAAAATATTAAATACTGCAGGATTTGGGTTAAAAAAAAAACATTAGAAACCAACTTAAAAGGGCTCCTTCCCTATCTTAGCTAAAGAGAGAACAATCTGAACTTCAAAAAGAAATCTGACAGCAATGCATTGTAACACAAGTGGATAATGATACCAACTAAAACCCAACGAAGAGGAGAAACCAAGATGGCGGCATAAGGTAAACACCTAATTGTTGCCTACCACAACAATTTTGAAACTACAACTGGAAAACAGAGCACACACCGTCCAGAACCACCAGAAAGCTGGCAGAGTGGAAAACCTACAACTAGAGAAAAAAAGAGAGAGGGATGCTGAGCCTCAGGAGCTGTGGAGATGCGGAGATCCGTGAGCGCGGAAAGGGCAGGCGGCTGAATACGCGGCTGGCTTGCTGGCAGTGCACGGAGAGGGAGGGCAGCAGACACGTGGCTAGCTTTCTCGTTTGGGAGAAAAACAAAACTTCCGGTCTGCACTGAAATACAGCTCCGGTTGGAGAGAAACTGGTCTGTTTGGCAGTGGGCGAGACTCAAGAGCAGCCTTCTCTCAGAGGCACGCAGCCATTGTTTCGGGCACGGAGAAACCGGCCCTCTTAGGGCAGCGCGGATGGGAAACCAAAGTTTGTCTGCGCCACTCTGAGACTCCGCCCCATCCTGAGCACAGAAGGTGCCCCATCTCCCAGCAGAGACACTGATGATCCTCAGAGCCAACTGGCTTGGAGATCAACTCCCCCCAGTGATACCAACAACAAGCATGGCTTAACTACAATAAGACTGCACACACATCCCACAAAGGGGTGCACCAAGAGGATCCACCACAGAGAACTGGGGAGGCTGAGCTACTGGGCCCTATAGGACACCTAACACACAAAGCAACTCCATCAACTCAGGGAAGCATCTAAAATGCGGAGACAAAGAGGCAGGCCACAATTGAAAGAAATGGAGGAAAGCAAAAGACTGGACATAGAGTTCAAAACCACAGTTATAAGGTTTTTCAAGAATTGCCTAGAAAAGGCCGATAAATTAAACGAGAACCTCGAGGATATGAAAAGGGATCAACTAGAAATTAAGCATACACTGACTGAAATAAAAAATATTATACAAAGACATAAAAGCAGACTAGAGGATCGCAAGAAACAAGTCAAAGATTTGGACTACCAAGAAGCAAAAATCACTCCTCTGGAATAGCAAAAAGAATCCAAAAAGTTGAAAATAGTGTAAGAAGCCTCTGGGACAACTTCAAGCATACAACCATCTGAATTATGGGGGTCCCAGAAGAAGAAAGAGAGCAAGATACTGAAATCCTATTTGAAGAAATAGTGACAGAAAACTTCCCCCACCTGGTAAAAGAAATAGACCTACAAATCCAGGAAGCACAGAGAACCTCAAACAAAAGGAACCCAAAGAGGACCACACCAACACACATCCTATCTAATAATAGACAAATATGCAAATTGACCACACCTCCGACACACCCACAAGCCACGCCCACCATCCAATCAGAACGAGTATGCAAATTAACCCAAACCAAGCTGGCTACAGCCACAGAGAGCAAGGTTTCCTAGGTAACAGAGGAAGCCAAGCTTTCCTGCCTGCCCTTGCCAGGCCTAAGCCTCCACTCAAGCTACAAAGTTTCAATTATAGAAGGTAAACAAATTCAAACAAATGGCGGCAGAATGGAGCTTGAGAGAGCAGGCCAGGGTTGCCGCTGCCAACAGGGGAAGCAAAGCTTTCCGCACACCCTGGCCGGGCCCACCCGCTTAAGGCAACAAAGTTTCAATTATAACCCCGACACAAATGGCTTCCGGCCCCAGAGGGTGCCCCAGGCTTGGCTCCGCTCCAGGCTACAAAGTTTCAATTGTAGAAGGAAAATAAATTCCAGATACCAGGGCCTCTGCTTGCGTTGCCAGGGGGCGTGGCCGGCCTGCAAACCACCACAGGCCCCTCGCTCAGGCCGCCCCACGCCCCAAGGGAACCCCCACCTGATCTGGGACGCCCTTCAGGGCAAACCAACTGGCCCCCACCCCTGTAACCAGGCCTCTATCCTATCTAATAAAAGAGTAATATGCAGATTGATCATCACTGCAACACACAATATGTTTGCCCCTATGTGGTAAAGATCCTGCCCCCATGTGGACATAAGATGGCCACCACAAGATGGCCAGCAGGAGAGGGCAGTTGGGAGGCACCCAGCCTGCAAGGGAGGGCAGTTGAGGAGGACCAGGCCTGCAAGGTAGGGCAGTTGGAGGTGATCAACCCTGCAGGAGAGGGCAGTTAGGGGTGACCAGGCTGGCAGAGGAGGGAAGTTGGGAGCAAACAGGCTGGCAGCAGAGTGGTTAGAGGGTGATCAGGCTGGCAGGCAGAAGCGGTTAGGGGCAATCAGGAAGGCAGGCAGGCAAGCAGTTGGGAGCCAGCAGTCCTGGATTGTGAGAGGGATGTCCAACTGCCCGTTTAGGCCCGATCCCAGGGTCCTAAACGGGCAGTCGGGCCTAAACGGGCAGTCGGACATCCCTCAAGGGGTCCCGTATTGGAGAGGGTACAGGCTGGGCTGAGGGACAACCCCCCTCCATGCACGAATTTCGTGCACCGGGCCTCTAGTCATAATTAAAATTCCAAGAGCAAAAGACAAAGAGAGAGTATTAAAAGCAGCAAGAGAAAAACAGTTAGTTACCTATAAGGGGGCACCCATACGATTGTCAGCTGATTTCTCAACAGAAACCATGCAGGCCAGACAGGAATGGCAAGAAATATTCAAAGTGATGAATAGCAAGAACCTACAACCAAGATTAATCTTCCCTAGCAAAGCTATCATTCAGAATTGAAGGTCAGATAAAGAGTTTCACAGATAAGAAGAAGCTAAAGGAGTTCATTACCGCCAAACCAGAATTATATAAAATGCTGAAAGGTATTCTTTAAGAAGAGGAAGAAGAAAAAGATAAAAATTATGAACAACTAATATGTAACTATCAACAAATGAATCTAAAAACCAAGGGAATAAAAAATCTGATGAACAGTATTAATTGGTGAATATAATAGAATCAGGGGCATAGGAAGGAAGTGGACTGACAATTCTCGGGGGAAAAGGGGAGTGGGGGGTGCAGGAAAAGATTGAACAAAAAGTATAAACCTATGGAGGACGACAGCGGGGGCGGGGGGTAAAGGGCAGAGGGTGAGGTAGGAACCGGGTGGAGGGGAACTATGGAGGGAAAAAAGAGGAACAATTGTAATAATCTGAACAATAAAGATTTATTAATTAAAAAAATAAAAATAAAACCCAACAAAAATCTCATTGGTCATCTGTGGAAGCACTATGGCACCAACTTTATTCAATACTAAAAATTGCTCAATAAAGAAAAATAATCAAGCATTTATCCTGCCTTTTCCTATACAAACTACACTTTGGGGTAACCAAGAATGGAAAACTTAAGACAACTACACACATCACTTGATATAATGATGAAAGTACACACCACCACTTATGAAATATTTTTGCCAAAAAAATTAAACCTAAATCCATTTAACTCTCTAACACTAACCACTAGTTTTCAAGAAATACTGAGGACACAGGAAATGAGATAAAAGAAATAAGAATGTGAACAAACAAAAATCAGAATGAAAAAGTTTACAGAACACATGGTCCTGGTATCCTCATAAGTAAATGGGGGAGGGGGGAGGTAGGAAATGGAGGGGAAAAAACGATTAAGATTAAGAAAGACTTAAGACATTAGTAATCAACTATTTATATACCCCAAATATATGTGCATCTTATTTGGGTTTTGATTCAAACCAGCCATTAAGTCTTTATCTAACAAAGATACAAACTGAAATATGTACAGATGAAGTGAAATCTTGGCTAGGATTTGCTTTAAAATACTCTAGCAAGTAAACCACAAGGTTATGAATATGAAGGAATTCAATATACTGTTGAGGTTATACGAATAGAAAACATCTACAGAAAACATCACTGAGATACATTAATACTGTATTACTGTAAGTTTGGCAGGAGTAACATTCTTAAATCCTTTCACTTTCCCCATCCCAAAACAATCTCTCTCATAAAATTACAGAGCTAAAAATTCAGAGAAAAATATGGTCAAAATAAGAATCTAACTTACTCACCATTATTTTGTTCAACTGTCATTAGATTATGCTTGGCTTTTACTGAGGCCTCAAATGTATCAACATTTTCCCGTTCATACTCTTTAACATCAGCAGCTACCCTTTCCAGAATGTCGTCTGGAGAAGGTGACCGTGTACGAGTACTACTCTGGGGGCTGCTGGGTTCAGACGGCACAGACATATTGCTATCTTCAGCAAGATATTTATATTTCTGTAATAACAATACAGTCCATTATTTTCATAAAATCTGATGCTATCTAAATATAGAGGTGCTATATTACAAAGTAAAATAATGTTAAAACTTTTAAAAGGTATTGATGCCCTCATTGAATCAGATCCACAATCCCTTATATAATTCCAAAATCCACTAAACTCTAAAATAGTTTTTTTATGTATGGTGCACATTCATTAGGTGGCAAAGCTGACTAAAACAGTAATGACACTATTTATAGTCTTATTTATTTCCCCCAGCATGAACATAATAAGCCTTGCTGCAGAAATATTCATGTATTTGATGATGGGGTGCTGTTCTAGACCCATGGATGGAGCTAATCCACATAAATGCACCATACACCTTTCTAAAATTCAAATATTTCTGAGTCTGAAGCACATCTGGCCCTGAGGGCTAGAAATAAGGGATTGTGGACCTGGGCAAAACCAAAAAAAATTTCAACCAAGTCTTTAGGAATATCACTTCAATAACAACATTTTCAATGATCCACAAAAGTAAGTTTCCTCTGGAATTCCAGTTTTGCCCTACAGCCTCTGGTGACTTAAGTTCTGTCACTCTAACAAACCATTAACTGATTTATGGTTTGTTAGGTGTGTTTAGGTGAGCTGCCATGACTGTTCTTTACTTCTGTGTGCTGTCCTCCTTATAGTGTAAAAAAGATCTATCATTTTTCATGTATTTCAGAATTCTGCCTTTCAACTTCTTCACTCACCTTCCCATCATTAGAAGAAAATTCTCCTAATGATGATGACAGAAGGCACTTTACAGGGACTGTCATCCACAAAGGATCTAGGGGCCATGGCTGTATCTTAGGATGGCCAAGGAAAAAGAGACAAACTTCCAAGGCAGCTCACCTTATCATTAAATTTCTATATCAAAAACAATGTATAGCACTTTCCACCCATTTTAAAAAATATATATATTTTTATTGATTTCAGAGAGGAAGGGAGAGGGAGAGAGAGAGAGAAACATCAATGATGACAGAGAATCATTGATTGGCTGCCTCCTGCACGCCCCCCTACTGGGGATCAAGCCCACAACCTGGGCATGTGCCCTTGACCGGAATCAAACCCTGGACCCTTCAGTCCGCAGGCTGACGCTCTATCCACTGAGCCAACTGGCTAAGGCTCTATCCATTTTTTAAAATCACCTAGCTTTAAACTAGTCTTAAAATTACTTTTCAGCCAAAACCGTTTTGGCTCAGTGGATAGAGCGTCGGTCTGCGGACTGGAGGGTCCCAGGTTCGATTCCGGTCAAGGGCATGTACCTTGGTTGTGGGCACATCCCCAGTAGGGGTTGTGCAAGAGGCAGCTGATCGGTGTTTCTCTCTCATCGATGTTTCTAACTCTCTATCCCTCTCTCTTCCTTTCTGTAAAAAATCAATAAAATATATTAAAAAAAAATTTACTTTTCAGATGTTCCATTGGAATAATCCCATTTGCATTAGAAAAGCTGCCATTTTATTAAACATTAAAAAGTTTTGTTTTCTTTCAACTAGTAACAGGTATAATTTTTTGCTAAATGAAATTCCTCCAATTTATTCTATACTCATTTATGAGGGTTTTCATATTCATTACCTTAAAAAGGGGTAACTGTTTCAATTTTATTAAGAAACTACCATTTTTTTCAAGCCCTACTGAATTGCTACTACTGTCACTTTTTTAAGTAAAAAAACCTTTATTTTACTAAAATATTGATTATTTAAGGTGGATTGATCAAAATTGTACTAAAATCACATACCTGAACAATTGCTTGCCTTTGTATTCTTCTCTGCTCTATTAGGGCCTCTTCATCTTCTTCTTCTACATCAAAGTCTTCGAGGCTTAAAAAAATTACACATATATACACGTCATTAATTTTATACATCCTTAGAGATTCCAAAACCATAATTTTATATGTTTTAAAAATAAAAACTGGAAAATGAAGGTCGGTCATCTGTAAATTTGAGCTAAAGTTTTAAGCTACCTTACTCTCTTTGGCTTTGTTTCTAAACTGTCTCAGTACCTGGTTTCAAATCCTGGCAAGTAATTTAACCTTCTGTGTCTTATTTTTCTCCTCATTTGTTTCATGGCACCAAAATTGGGAACAAAAGGAAGATCCTTAAATTTAAAAAATGTCACCATTGGCTCTGCCATGACCTTAGTAAAGTCATTTCACCCCTCTATCCTCAGTGTACACATCTACAAAACAAGAGGGCTAGGACAGATAAATAAATCGGTACCTTTCCTGAGCCACAGAACCCTTTGAAAGCTATATATCTTTCTCCATCAAATGCACATGCAAACATTTACATACAATCTGAAGGGGAATGTAGCTCTACCTCCAAACACTGACCCTGAACAATCCCGACTATCCACTATAGAACTCCTACAATCTTTATGATCCCTTCCAGTGCAGCCTTTTCTATCATCTGTTAAATGTCCACTGGAGAAGAAGCAAACTGGACCCTGAACATGTTAAGATCTAGGTATAACACCTTTCCCAATTTAATTTTCTCATCACCTAGCTCTAATCAGGGTTTCTTGACCTTAGCACTGTTGACATTTCGACAATTCATTATGGGCGGTGTTTTGTGTACTGGAGGATGTTGAACAGTATACCTGGCCTCTGCCTATTGGATGGCCTAAAATGTTTTCAGACATTGACAAATGGGGAGGCAAATAATTCAGAAGCAAATTAATGGGCTCACTTACAATATTCAGGTGGAAAATAAAGATTAAACAGTGTTTCTCTAAAAAGAAAATTAATGGGAAAATTCCACTCTTACTTATCTTCAGATGAAGATTCTTGTTCAACTTTCATTCCTTCAGAAAGACTTCCTTTAAATTTATCTTCCTTTACTTTGCTTCTGCTCCTACGTCTACGACCACCCCGTGATCGAGACCGCCTTCTCATACGTGATCTGCTTCTCCGACCTCTGTCCCTATTTGAGAGAAGATGATATATATCTTTTTCAAAAGCTAAATTTTGCTGTGAATCTAACTGTTCTAAAAATAAAGTATTAAAAAAGTTGATTAAAATTTAAAGTAAAATAACATAGTGTCAAAAAGATTGGAATAATTAGCTTAACTGAAAAATAAATCATAGCTACCCTACTTATTGACTATACCAGAACACAGAGAACTACAGGGGTGATGGAAATGTTCTACATTTTGCCCTAGCTGGTTTGGCTCAGTGGATAGAGCCTTGGCCTGTGGACTCAAGAGTCCCAGGTTTGATTCCGGACAAGGGCACATGCCCTGGTTGAGGGCTCAATCCCCAGTCGGGGGCATGCAGGAGGCAGCCAATCAATGTTTCTCTCATCGTTGATGCTTTTCTAACTCTCTCTCCCTCTCCCTTTCTCTCTGAAATCAATAAAAATATATATTTTTAAAATGTCCTACATCTTGCCGAAACCGGTTTGGCTCAGTGGATAGAGCGTCGGTCTGCGGACTGAAGGGTCCCAGGTTCGATTCCGGTCAAGGGCATGTACATTGGTTGCGGGCACATCCCCGGTAGGGGGTGTGCAGGAGGCAGCTGGTCGATGTTTCTCTCTCATCGATGTTTCTAGCTCTCTGTCCCTCTCCTTTCCTCTCTGTAAAAAGTCAATAAAATATATTTAAAAAAAAAAAAATGTCCTACATCTTGACAATTGTGTCAAGTCATTTCACCCCTCTATCCTGGTAATACAGATCTTTGTCAAAACTCATGAACTGTACACCAAAATGGGTGAATTTTATTTTATATAAATGATACTTCAATAAACCTGATTTTTAAAAAGACTGCTGCTGATAAGGTATGGGACGGACAAATATGATAAAATTCAGTTTAATTAATATGGCCCTCAAAAAAAATATATGGCCCTCAGATATTTTTATAAATGCCTAAAGGTAAAATGCCTCATGTTAAACAAACAGAAACTATTATAGTTCAAACATTAAAGGTACAGTTTATGTTAGAAAGATGTGGCACTCCAAGCACACAAAGGTATGAGTCTCTATAAAAGGATCGGCAAACTCCCTGTTAATACATCTAACCACCGTGTTTATCTCAAATCTCTTCAGAAACCTCACCAAAAGGGCAGTAAAAGGAACAATTAAAAAGAAAATCTTCAGGCTAAGAAAAGGTGAAGAGACATGACAGCTGAGATGTCAATAAAATCTTGAAATGTGCAAATCAAAAAGAGTAGTTACAGATCAGATCTAAATATTAGTTCAATAGGAATGGACAAGGTAAAAAAAGAAAGAGGTCAGTGTATGCCACAAAACCCCAGAAAGCCTTGAGCATTGGAGATACTATGTCCTCTGAAGGATAAAACTTGAGATAAAAGATAAAAAGAACTGTTTGAAAGCCTTTAGGACAGCTTAATTCTGTGTAGTCCCCTTCCTGACTCAGAAAAAAATGCCACTCCCCACTTCACATTCTGGCAGAATACTTAAGATTTTTTTATTATAGAGGTGCTAAGACTTATTTTATAGAGAGGTGCTGGTTGTAAAAACTGGCCCAAGGTACAGGAGAGACACTCTACTGAAAATAGGATTAAGGAGAAGTTGACATTATGAAGGACCAAAACTTCAGGATAGCCACATCTATCCTCTTCAGCAGGAGATGAGAGGATTCTGGGAAACTCACACACCCAAAAGAAAAGATACATAGTTGTTGATATGATCAAGTCATCACCCTCAAGTGATACCCACTAATCCACAAGTTGCACATTGTCAAAATGAAAGAAAGCTTCTGTTCAGCAGTGCATAACTTTCAAATCAGAACAAGCAGCAATGAAAGATCCAGCTATCTGAGCACACTGATTGGTTGCCTCTCAAATGTGCCCTTACCGGGGGCTGGGGAACCTGCAACTGAGATATGTGCCCTTAATCAGAAATCAAAACTAAGACCCTTTGGTCCAGGCGCTAAGGCTCTAACCACTGGGAAAATCTGCCAAGGCCAAAACATGTTTTAATCAACTGTTTATGTTATCGATAAGGCTTCCAGCCAAGAGTAGGATATTAGTAGTTAAGTTTTTGGAGAACGGAAATTCATACGTGAATTCTCCATGTTGTTCAAGGGTCAATCGTATAGGTAAGAGAAGACTATAAAGAACAAAAAACTCCACAAAAATTCATTATCTTTGACATAAGAGGCACTATTTCCATAAAACAAAAGTAAAATGTTATATATATAAAAAAAGTAAACAGCCAACAAGGTCTTGGGAATAGACACATAGACACACACACACACACACACACACACACACACACACACACATATATATGGGCTTGGGGGGGAATCAGTAGAAGGGTAAGAAGGTAGAATGAGAAAATCTAGACTGAAAATAGAACAAAAAAGATGAGTAAAAAGAAAAAAAAATTAATGGAATAATACAGAAGGTTCAATGGGGGAGGGGGGGAACAACAATGGGAAATGGGAAAGAAAGCAAACAAAAACAAAAAAAAAGAGAGAAAATTTCCCAGAATAGGAAACCATAATCATTCTGCATTAAAGGGCCTATCTAGTGCCCAACAAAATCAATCCAACACACAAGATGGCTGCCCCCATGTGGACACAAGATGGCTGGCAGGGGAGGACAGTTGTGGGCAATCAGGCCAGCAGGTGAGGGCAGTTGGGGGCAATCAGGCCAGCAAGGGAGGGCAGTTAGGGGTGACCGGGCCAGCAGGGAAGGGCAGATGGGGGCGACCAGGCCAGCAGGGGAGAGCAGTTAGGGGCGACCAAGCCAACAGGGGAAGGCAGTTGGGGTGACCAGGCCTGCAGGGGAGGACAGTGGGGGGGGGGGGGGGGGACAAGGCCTGCAGGGGAAGGCATTTCAGGGCAATCGGGCTGGCAGGGGAGCAGTTAGGCGTTGATCAGGCTGGCAGGGGAGTTGTTAGGGGATGATCAGGCTGGCAGGCAGAAGCAGTTAGGGGCAATCAGGCAGGCAGGCGAATGGTTGGGAGCCAGGAGTCCTGGATTTTGAGAGGGATCTGACCTAAACGGGCAGTCAGACATCCCTCAAGGGGTCCCAGATTGGAGAGGGTGCAGGCTGGGCTGAGAGACCCCACCCCCTCACCACCCCTTGCACGAATTTCGTGCACTGGGTCTCTAGTTTATTATAAAAAGAGAGGGAGAGGGGGAAAAAAGCAAGTCCTATAAAAAATAACATCAGAATAGGACTTAATAGCAATATTGGAAACTAGAAAACAGCACAATAACAATTTCAAAATTCTTTTTCTTAGAATAATAAAAGACAATTTCAAAATTCTAAGAAAAAGTGACATCAACCTAGAATTCTATCCCTTGACATATCAGCAATAAGAATAAAGGACATTTTTTAGATACACAGACCCCAAAATGTAAGTCCTTTCCACATACTTTTCTCAGGGAGCTCCTGGAGATTCATTACCAAAGCAAAGAGATAAAACATGAGTAGACACACTGGATACAGGAAATGGAATAACACAAAAAGAAAAACAAAGGAATACCAAGAGGATAAGAAAACAAATTCCACAATGATAACTGCATAAGGAGGCCTATCAGCAGTCAGTTTGTAGCCAGAAGACTAGAAGCATTAGAACGAAGGTCCTCTCCTCCCCCAATTATTTGCTCAGCAAGGAACAACACGCTTATTATAATAATATTGATTATATCTGGAAGCATACAGAAAGGTGATGAAATCAGGCAGAAGAGAAACATGTGAGATTAAAAACGAATTGTCCAAAGTAGGAAATCAATAGATAATATGGCAATAACTTAAAAAATGTAAACATACACATGCTTAGACAAAGCATTTCTACTTTAGGAATCTAGGATACAAAGTACTCAGAGATACGGAAAGATATATCCAGTAGTTGCAATATAAGCCTTTGGTGTACTGTCTCTTTAAACATTTTTCCTGTATTAGTTCAATTTAAAATATTAAAAGATTAAATAGATCCAGAGACATAGAAGCATGGAACAGCCTGTGGAATCTCAAAGGGAAGGTGGGGGAGGGTGGGTGGGTGGAAAGAGATCAACCAAAGAACCTGTATGCATATATGCATAACCCATGGATGTAGACAATAGGGTGATGGCGGCTTGGGGTGGGGGGTGGGTGCTGGAAGTGGGCTAGAAAAATAGAAAAGGTCAATGGGGGTAAAAAGGGGGCATACCATATTTTCCGGCGTATAAGACGACTTTTTAACCCAGGAAAATCTTATACGCCCAGTCATCTTATACGCCGAAAAATACGGTATGTAATACTTTCAACAATGAAAATTTTTTTTTTTAATGTTAAAAGATTGGCAAATGAACAATCATTTATGCTTTAGGTTAAAATATTTAATGTATATGTGTTATTTTAAAAGGATTCCCTGCTTTAAAACCCAACCTTTTCAATTAAACAACTAACCACATGTGCTTCATATAAACTGATTTCTACTATGGTAAATTAAATAGGTTTTTGCCCAAAGAGTCTTTCATGCCTACTGAGGATATCATCTTGAGGCCATGTTATTAAGGTGATCAAATACAAGTTAACAAAAAATAAGTACAGAACTGTAAGACATACAGAAAACTGGGCTACCTATTTATTTTCCTATGATGATTTATCCTGCTAGTTAAAAACAAACAAACACCTAAGCCTAGCTCATTTAATATTTATCTCTTGAAAAAATGTCCTACTTTTAAAAGATCGAGTTTTTAATGAACACTGATTTATTTAAATTTGAAGGGAAACTATATTAAACATTCAGAGTTTAATGAAACAAAAGGGTAACATCTTTACCTTCTCCGCGGGGACCTGCTTCTTCTTCTAGGAGACCTGCTCCGCCTGAGTGGGGAGCGAGACCTCCTTCTAATGGGAGATCTACTTGTTCTTCTTCGGGTTGGAGACCACCTACTTATCGGGCTGGCATCTTTTGATCTCTCACGTCTACTGAGGATATCGTCACGAGGTCGTGTTCTTAAGGGGACCAAATACAAGTAAATAGGAAAATGAATTAAGTCAAAATAAATGTATTTCTTCTACATGTAATGGACATCTTAAAAAAAGGGCATGCTATTACAGTGATTTCTTAAAATAATTTTTTTACTTTTAGGTATTATTCTAATTTTCTATCATTAATGTTTATATAACTTTCGAATCATGCAAAAATGTTACTATGAAAAAAATTCTATTTTTCCAAAATGTTTATTAGAAGGAAGACACCTTTAAAAATAAATATTCACAGTGCTTGCTTTGGCAACACATACATTAAAACTGGAACAATACAGAGATCAGCATGACCCCTGCACAAGGATAACATGCAAATTCATAAAGTGTACCATATTTTTAAAATATAAATAAAAATAAATGCTCATAAACTTAAAAAGAAAAAGAAATAGCATGCTAAACTAAAGATAGTAAACACAAATTAACATGTTTCGTAACAAAACTTAAATCCAAATGATTACAATGATATCTGGGTGTTATGAAAGGCACACACACAAAAAGCCTATTTACTACTGTCTCAGAATTTGAAGAATTATAAAAGATTATTCTTAAGGTTAAAGCCACTGACTCCAATTCCAGATAAATAACTCAAAACTTCCCCAAGTGAGTGATATTACATTTCCTAAGTTTAAAGACTGTTTTATTTCTAAATTTTGACATTTTTGCAATTAAGAGTCTTATTTTTAACATACCAATTACATATAATAGCATCTTACAATCAACGTCAACCTTAGAGCAGAGTAAATATAAAAAGGGCAATCCATCTAGTCATGGAAGTAAATATTGGTATAAATTTCCTACAAGAAAATTTGGCAATATTTTTCTAAAACGTAAATATATATAACAGTAAACTTTGTAGTTTCATGTCTGTGAACTTATTTTACAAAGAAACCTCACACATAAACCACGGATATCTTTGCATACAATCATGAAAAATTGTAATCAACCTAAATATTCATTAGTATCAAGTGAATGCATAAATAAGTGGAACAACAAATCAATGTTTCTTTCTCTCTTGCTAAAGAAAAAAAAATCAATCAATTTTAAAAAGTAATTTTAAAAGATCTGTATGTATTATCAGATAAGTGTTTGATGAAAAATGCAAATCACTGTTAACATGAACAGTATGACTCCATTTTTGCAAGAAAAAACATTAATATAATTGTATGGCCATAGAAAGGACTAGAAAGATTCTTCTTAGGAGTAGCAGTGGAAGAAGAATAGAGGGAAAGAATTTACATGCTTCTGCATTTTTTAATTTCTCTTTAATTAAAATTTCTTCTGTAATTAAAAAAATATTTGTTTAAAAAAATTCAACTCTAGTCCTTAATAAATTCTTCAAAATATCCTTCACAAACTGAAAGCAAATTGAAGGAGACCAGGATCATTAAGAAACACTTTACATAACATAATCAGTAACACTAACAACTGCCTCAATGCAAGAAAGCTAACGGGACCATTTCATTACAATGTAACTTAGAAGTAAAGAGTCAAGAGTATCTCTTAAAACAGAGCTCTTTAAAAAGAGCATTATTGAAATTTCTTGAAAAATATGATAAACTCTAGCTTATTTATTTAAACCCATAGACAGTAAATGTTAATATATAATAATAAATGAACAGGAATTCATATCCTTACACAGAATAAGCCAACATTCCCTTAAGTGAAACTTGGCCATAATTTCACATGCCTAATCACTGAATATAAAAATACTTAAAAATCTGTTTCTAAAGTACTTTATTTAGACTAGTCTAAACAATTCCCTACCTCTCCCTTCCAAAATCCTTTCTGTGTCTTAAATATTACTTCTATGATCCTAGTAAATAGGTTCAATCTATTTTTTCCATTTATAAATTAAGCATGACAGTCACTTCCCTGAGAGAGTCACGAGAATTTGAGAAAAGAACTGATGGACCAAATGTATTATACAAATATGAATTATTTTCATTATTATTAGTAAAAACCAAAATAGTTTCTTATACCATTCTTCCTAAACTTAAGGTTTTTTTTGCAACAATCAGATTATAAATATTTGAATTGACAAAAAAAAAAAATATTTCCACTTTCAATTTCATTGTGTTTTGGAGCCAAAAGCAATTATAGTTTCAATTTATAGTTAGAATTCAAAATCATGCCAATTCAAGAGAATAGACAGATCACAAACCTTAAAACTGATACCTCCTTTTTTAACTTTTTAAAGTTGAAAATTTCAGCCTATATTATTCAATAAAGTGATAAACCCCTCTAGGAAATATACTCCCTCCCCATAAATGGGTATACAGAGCTGTCAAAAGTACTTGGATTTAAAGGAAAGAGTCTACAAATTAGATACTAAATTAAGAACTTGAAAACAAAAGTTTCTATCATCAAGTTCAGTATTCGTAAATTGTCCACATCCAAGATACACGATGACCAAAGTACAAATGTTAATACAGTAAATGGAATGGATTATACCTAAAACTATAACTCATTATTATCTCATCTTTCATTGTCCACAAGTTCTAGTTTCTCCTTTAAAATCTGGTGCATTGGTAAAAAGCACTAACATTTTGAAAACAAGTTACCTTGGGGAAGAAAGTCGTCTCCTTTCTGGTTCTCTTCGTTTTCTTTCCAAGGATCTGCTCTTGGCTCTTCTACCGGGAGACAGAGTTCGAGAAGGTGACTTGCTCTGCTTAGACCTTCTATCATTTAAAAGTGGAGATCTGCTTCTTCTGGATTTATCACGTTGTTTTGGAGACAAACTTCTTCTTTTAGGACTACGACCAGGTCTTCTACTGGGTGACCTATTTTCTTTCCCAGAAGAAGCATCTTTAGAGGGAGATTTAATTGGCTTCTTTTCTTTATCAGTTTCAGACCGTTTTGATTTTCTCTCTTTGGACCTTGACCTTCTGTCTTTGGATTTACCTCTTAAGTCAACTGGGGATCTGGATTTTTTGCCTCGATCACGACTTCTACTTTCATTTATAACTGGGGATTTTTTTCTATCTTTTGACTTACTTTTATCTTCAATCTTAACCTTGTCATCAGTAGGAGATCTGGCCTTCCCAATTTTCTCTTGAGACCGCCTTCTGAGGGTAGGAGATTTTGATTTTCTTGCTTGATCTTGAGACTTACTTCTTTTGGATGGACTTTTAGACTTTTTCCTCTCCTTTGATTTGCTCCTAGTTGTCTTCTCTTTAACTATTTCAACACCTCCCTTACTTTTCTTTTTGTCAGACCTATGTCTAGTCCGTTCTTTGGATCTGCTTTTACTTCGCTTTTTTGTACTATTTTTATTGTCCATAAGTTCAAGTTTCCCCTTGGTAGTGGAAGATCTAGTACTAGACCTATTTCCATTTCTTGCCTTTTCATGAATTTCCCCTTCTTCTTCAGAGCCAGATTCATAACCTTGTAATATGAGCCCCATCCCTGACTGGACCTTTCCTTCCATTAACTCATTATCAAGTTCAGCTTTTATCAAGGCTCTCTGTTTTTCCAAGTCTTCCAGCAAAGCTAAATCATCAAGTTTAGTTCTTTTTGCTGGAGACAAACCTTCTTTGTCCGAAGCATCAATAACTTCTTTTCTTTTGTGTTTCTTATGTTTATGCTTATGTTTATGTTTTTTATCCTTGTCTTCTTCTAAGGAATGTTTATGTTTCTTATGTTTACTTCTGTGTTTATGCTTCTTTTTTTTGTGACGACTGTGCTTATTTTGAGATTGGTCTTCTGATACTTCTCCATTTTCTTCATGTACACTCTTTTCAGAATTATCAGCATCTTCCATCCTATAAAAAAGTATCAAACACGTTTTAAAATCATATAATTTATCAAGCATTCAGGGTCATAACAAAATAATGATGATAAAATACATTTCAATCTAATACACAAAAGAATCCCTCATTTTCTTCTATTAAACACATAGACTATTTGGGAGACTAATCTCTTTTTCCACTTTAAATTCAGAAGCATACTTAAAAAAAAAATCTCTAGGGCCAATACTGAGCATACCCAAAATAAGCACTCCATCATGTGCACTGGTGGCTGATGTTAATAGTGTAAATACACCTACAAGTGTTAAAACTTCATAGTAAACTAACCAGGAGTTAAAGACTCTTGACCTGTAGCAGCCACTGAGCAATCATGTCGTTGAGCCACATCAAAGGGTCTTTTGCAGGTCAACAATAATTCAAAATCAGCAATTTCACATGGTCTAACCCCGTGGTTGGCAAACTGCGGCTCTTTGGCCCCTTGAGTGTGGCTCTTCCACAAAATACCACGGCCTGGGCGAGTCTATTTTGAAGAAGTGGCATTAGCAGAAGTTTAAGTTTAAAAAAAATTGGCTCTCAAAAGAAATTTCAATCGTTGTACTGTTGATATTTGGCTCTGTTGACTAATGAGTTTGCCAACCACTGGTCTAACCCAATATTGGTTCAGCTAAATTTCAAATGAACAGATTAATTTCCCAAAATATGTTCGGTGGCTTTTGTACTTAACGGTTTGGGCTATGCTTAAAGAATTTATGATTCTAAATTATTTTGCTAAATCCATGCTGTTCAGTATTCCCAGGTTAAACACAGGCTACAACAGCAGTATTTAAATTTACCCTTTATAGTCACTCCATACTGTATTATCACATCCTAGAATATGATATCAAAACCAGACTTTAATTTATCTGAATTAAGGACATCATACTATTTTTGGAGGAAAATATAAATTATTTTGTCAAAATCCTTCAAATTCCTGTACTTTCAGTAAGTTTATCAAATAGCTCCTTGCAAGTTAAGAATAAATCTATTCATTCAATCTCTTTTATCATTTTTTAAAAACCACCTATACTTAAATGTAGATATTAAGGTGTGTAGCAGGAAAACAAACATGTACAAGACCAATACCTGCCTTCCTCAAGAAATGATAGTCCAGTGGAAAACAAAGTGTAATGATAATTACACAAATAAGGGCATTATGGGATAATGACATGAATAAAGGCATTATCAGAACACTAAAGGATCACCTAAAATCATTTTGAAAATGGTCAAGGGAAGTATCTTAAATGAGATTACAGGGGGGAAAAGAACAAGCTATTTGTTAAGCAGGTACTTTGGGTAGAATAAGAAATGCTATCGGGAAGGTACATTAATTGAAAGTAACACTGTAACATTCTCCTAAAGAATGAGTAAAAAATTAACCAGAAGGGGAAAGAGGTACTTTAGGGTGAAAAAAAGTGAAAAGGGGCATAGTTATATATAGCCAACTGTAAGCAGATCAGTGCTGTCAGGGCATCAAACATGTGGAAATAACTGGTCTAATGAAGGTTAAGATCTCAGTGGACCAATTCCAGATGACAAGATATAGCATGAGATTCTGGGAGCGAGTGGCTGAGATACAGTTATAGGCTCACTGGAATCAAAGGCCTAGGAACTGCAAGGTAAGGTTGTTGGATGGATGGTCTGTAATGTGATGACATTGCCATTATGGCAGGGTTGAAGAAGAGTCTGACCTTCCAGCCAAGTCTGTGCTCAATAAAGGACACACTGGAGGTTTGCTTGAAAAGTTTTCAATTAACAATGAGGGGGGTACAGAATATGGAGAACATAAATACCACATAGCAAGAACTTTGAATTTTTTAGGTGTCAGATTACCAATATCCATTTCTGGTACTATAGACTCTGGGAAATAAAAAAGCATTAAAATAGAGCTGCAGAGGAAGCTGTGTCTTCTGGTGAGAGTCAGGTTTTAGTTTGAGCTTACTTCTTTCTAATAGGGTATGAGAAGATAGGATAAATATAGTAATGTTCTCTGGATCATCAAATGTTCTCAAAAGACTTGGAAAAAGAAAGCATAATATCTTTGTATTAAAACAAACAAACATGAAAACATAGCTTGATTGTGCAGGAGGGAAAAATCACAAAACTAGAAGGTAGGTTACACCCTCCTATAGGCAGCCCTTGCCCAGAAATCTTTCATGCCACAATCCATGTGAGACATATGAACCTTGACTCACAGGGGGAAAAGTCCGAGACAAATTGAATTAAGCTAATTCAAGATATGGGGATAGGTATGGAGAACTTTTTAAAGGTTGAGAATGATTTTCAGGTAAAACACTTAAGTGCTTAAAGTATAAAATTCAGGTCAAGCTTCTAGTAACTGAAAGACCCTTTAAGTAAAGAAGAATAGTTGGATGGTTGGGCAGTTTCCACAGACAAACTACCTGAATTCAAATTCTGGATTCAACTTACTAGTTTTGCAAGACTTAGGCAAGTTTAAGATTTCTCTGATCTGTAGGCACCTCATATATAAAGTGGAAAAATTATTAAAATAATAGCATCTACCCCAAAGCTTGTGAAGATCCACAAGGCAATTGTTAGGGTTTACAACAATGCCTAGCACAAACCAAGTGCCAAAAAAGTAAGCTGTTATTATTGTTCAGATACTGGATAAATAAATATATATTTTTTGACACTGGAGCTGGCAGGGCTGATACTAAGAATGTTATTTTAAGGAACACCATCAAAGATCATGAATGCTAGTCAAAC
This sequence comes from Eptesicus fuscus, assembly GCF_027574615.1. Classification (NCBI taxonomy): domain Eukaryota; kingdom Metazoa; phylum Chordata; class Mammalia; order Chiroptera; family Vespertilionidae; genus Eptesicus; species Eptesicus fuscus. The sequence continues at coordinate 91,923,076 of NC_072481.1, forward strand.
TACCTTATTAAAATGTCATCTCCAACATGGCACACCTCGTATAAACTTAGGCAAGTTGCTTCTCTGTGCCTCAGTTTCCTCAACTGTAAAAACTGGAGAAATAATAGTATTGACAAATCAGAGATTTGTCTTGGCAATGGTTCACACAAAGTACTCAAGAAATATTGTCTCTCCATATGTCTCCAGGACTGATGAGATATTAAAGCTCAAGGGGGCTTAAGGAATGTGCCTAAGGTCACACAGCAAGCTAACAAGAAGGCTGGTATTACATTCCAAATTAGTCAAGAGCTCTTCCTTATGACGGAAGATGCTTTTATTTATTTTTTATTTTTTAAAAATACATTTTATTGATTTTTTACAGAGAGGAAGAGAGAGGGATAGAGAGTTAGAAACATCGATGAGAGAGAAACATCGATGAGCTGCCTCTTGCACACCCCCTAATGGGGATGTGCCCGCAACCAAGATACATGCCCTTGACCAGAATCGAACCTCGGACCCTTGAGTCCACAGGCCGACACTCTATCCACTGAGCCAAACTGGTTTCGGCTGGAAGATGCTTTTAAAATGACAGCGTATCACTACTCTGCATGACACTTGATTATTGCCTCCTACTCCATTCAGTCAAAACTAAAATGCTTTACAAGGCCTCATAAAATCTGCCTAACTTCAACATTTTGAGCCTACTACTTTCCTCTCACACTCATCCACTTCAGCTACACTGCTCTCCTTGAACAACAGGTATACCTCAGGGCCTTGGTACTTGTACTTACTGTTTCTTCTGCCTAAAATGCTTTCCTTAGCTAGTTGTATACTAGGTGTACCAGTTAATAATGCGGATTTTTTTCACTAGATGGAGTTACACGTATCTATACTAATAAAAGAGTAATATGATAATTAGACCAGAAGACCTTCTGACATCCTTCCGGACAAAGCCATGGTGGTGGGGCCGAGGCAGAGGAAGTTAGGGGAGATCAGGCTGAGAGGGGAGAGCAGTTGGGGGCAATCAGGCCGGCAGGGGAGAGCAGTTAGGGGGATTGGGCTGGCAGGGGAGGGCAGTTGGGGGCGATCAGGCTGGCAGGGGAGGGGCAGTTGGGGGTGATCAGGCCAGAGGGTGGAGGTGGTTAAGGGCAATCAGGCAGGCAGGCAGAGTGGTCAGGGGCGATCAAGCAGGCAGGCGAGCAGTTAGGAGCCAGTGGTCCCAGATTGCAAGAGGGATGTCTGACTGTGGAATCAGGCCTAAACCGGCAGTCAGACATCCCCTGAGGGGTCCTGGATTGGATAGAGTCCAGGCCGGGCTGAGGGACACCCCCCCCCCACCATGCATGAATTTCGTGCACCGGGCCTCTAGTGTTGATATATATGCGATTTGATATGTATGCTATTTTGTTGTATTGACAACAAGCTTCAAAACTTTATATGTCAAATTTGCTGAAGTTGTTAACATCATAGATATTTTTACACCTAAAAATGTCAAATTTCATGCCAAAAGAAGAGCATTTGCAGGAAGTTTTAATTCATTACTTTATTTGGAAGAAAAAGTTATCATATACTTCAAGAAGCTTATGGTGAACATGCTCCATCTCAAATACTTGTGAACGCTGGTTTAAACTCTTTAAAAGTGATGATTTCTATGTGAAAGACAAAGAACGTCCAGGTCAACTGAAAAAGTTTGAAGACCAACAATTACAAGCATTATTGGATGAAGATGCGTGTCAAACTCAAAAACAACTTGCAGAAATATTAAACGTTGCTCAGCAAACAATTTCTGATCGTTTACAAGCAATGGGAAAGATTTTAAAGGAAGGAAAATGGGTGCCACATCAACTGAAAAGACAAATGGAAAACCGAAAAGTCATCAGTAAAATGTAGCTTCAACAGCATGAAAGTCTTTTTTGCATCGAATTGTGACTGGCGATGAAAAGTGGATTTATTTTGAGAATCCCAAATGCACAAAATCATGGGTTGATCCAGGTCAACCATCAACATCGATTGCAAGGCCAAATCTCTTTAGAAAGAAGACAATGCTCTGCGTTTGGTGGGATCAGGAAGGTGTGGTGTATTATGAGCTTCTAAAACCAGGTGAAACCGTTAATACTGATTGCTACCGACAACAAATAATCAACTTGAACCATGCTTTGATCATGAAACTACCAGAATGTGCCAGAAGACACGGCAAAGTAATTTTGCTTTATGATGACACACCATCACACACTTCAAAACCAGTTAACCCTTTGCACTCGCTTGCTTTTTTCTCGATTCCTTTATTCTACTCGGGATTTAATTTTTTAAATACCCCAGATTTTACAAAGTGCGGAAGTAGAATAAAAAACTGGAGTTTCTTTTCATACAAACTTATTTATTTGGATTTTTTAATATTTCAAATTATTGATACATTCAAAGAGTAATTTGCACTTGACATCCGAGTGCAAAAGGTTAAAGACACATTAAAAGATCTTGCCTGGGAAGTATTAACCCACCCGCCATATTCACCAGACCTTGCTCCTTCAGATTAACATTTGTTCCAATCAATGGCACACACACTTGCTGAGCAACACTTCAAAATGTACGAAGAAGAGGAAAATTTGGTCTCTGAATGGTTTGCCTCTAAACAATTAAAGTTCTATTGGGATGGTATCCACAAATTACCTAAAAATGGGGGAAATGTGTAGCCAACAATTGACATTACTTTGAATAATGTCTCTCTTGAAATTATCTTGTTTTCTTTGATTACAAAATCCGCCATTATTAACTGGTACACCTAGTACAGTGGTAGGCAAACCGCGGCTCGCGATCCACATGCAGCTCTTTGGCCCCTTGAGTGTGGCTCAGCGTTAGAACCACTTCTTCAAAATAGACTCGCCCAGGCCCAAAACCGACTTCTGCGCATGGGCCACGAAGTTTCAATCGCACTGTACGTGCACGCCCGCACGTGGTATTTTGTGGAAGAGCCACACTCAAGGGGCCAAAGAGCTGCATGTGGCTCGTGAGCCACGGTTTGCCGACCACTGACCTAGTATATTGCTGGTTCTTTTGCCAACCTCAATTCTTTATGTAAATTATACTTCCTCAGTCAAGTTTCCCTGACCAGTTCATTTTCATCGCAACACCCACCCTACCACACACATTGCCTTTCTTTACTTAATTTTTCTCCAAGTTGCCACCACCTAATATAATTCTGTTGGTCTCTTCCTATTGTAACACAAACATTATGAGAGCAAAATTTTAATGTTTAATCCACTGCTCTATCCCTAAAGCCTATATTATCTAACCTATAGAAGGTACTCAATAAGTTCTTGTTGGATCCATTAAATGATCCTATATAAAGAGTAATATGCAAAATCGAACAGCAGAACGACCAGTTGCTATGACACGCAATAACCACCAGGGGGCAGACACTCAGCTCAGAAGCTGCCCCCTGGTGGTCAGTGCGCTCCCACAGGGGGAGCGCTGCTCAGCCAGAAGCCGGGCTCATGGCTGGAGAGCGCAGCAGCAGTGGCGGGAGCCTCTCCTGGGTCTCAGACTGCAAGAGGGCGCAGGCCAGGCTGAGGGACACCCCTCCCACCCCAGTGCACGAACGTCGTGCACTGGGTCTCTAGTTTATATAAAATAACATATAAAAACTGTATTTAATACACAACAGATGGTTTATACTGGCTATCCCATACTCTTACCCTTGACAGCAAACATTTTGTTCTTGCTCAGGTATCTCCAGTGCTTCACAGTACACATACCTACTTCTTGAATGCAATACCCCAAATGATTTAATCACCTCCCTCAGCAATAAAATCCTGCTATTTGAACCTTTTTCTAAAGCTTTCTATAATTTACAAGTCTGCCAAGTTTCACTCAAAATTCTTAAAAATTTACCAAAAGCTTATCTAGCTCCTAATGCTTCTGAGAATCAGGATGTACATCATGATGCCCAGTGTTTGAGTCATTCCCATGAGTGACCCCAGTTTCTATTGTTTAAATGTTATTTCAAGAAATAATTAGGTTAATGATAAAAATGCTACAAGCATCTTAGGGCCAGTTAGGTTAACCTTAATAATCCTAGAGTTCTCCCACACTGGAGTTAGGCACAGAGCAGACATTCATCCTCCTCAGTTGATCTCTAAGGCAAATTTCATAGAAAATAACTGCAGTCTGACTAGGTAAATCAGGAAAACTTGAACTCAACTAGTCAATGGGATAACATTATATTATAAAAACCCAGTGGCCATAACGACCAAAGACCGTTGTGGGTGGGCGGGGCTGTGCGATTTTGCACGCTGGGCTTCTAGTCCTATCTAATAAAGAAGGAATATGCTAATTGATCATCACTCCGTCACAAAGATGGCTGCACCCACAGCTGAGGCTAAGTTCCCATAAGGAGCCTTAACGAGCCATCAGCAGGGACCTGAGGCTACGCCCTCCCCCACCCCTGTGGGGCTTGACAGGGGACCTCACGGTGTGCTTCCCGACCTGGTGCTGGGGTAGGGGACCTCAGGCTGCTCCCCCACCCCAGCGCCAGGCCAGAGGACCTCAGGCCGTGCCCCCCACCAGGTGGGGCTTGACAGGGGACTTCAGGCTGTGCCCGCCACCCCGGGCACCAGGCCGGGGGTCCTCAGGCCGCACCCCCCGCCCCAGCACTGGGCCAGGGGACCTGAAGCTGCGCCCCCCTGCCTGGCGGGGCTTGACAGGGGACCTCAGGCCGTGCTCCCCACCCAGCGGGGTTTGATGGGGGACCTCAAGGTGCACCCCCAGTGCTGGGTCTGGGGAACTCTGGCCGTGCCCCCTGCCCAGTGGGACTTGACGGGGGACCTGAGGCTGCATCCCCCTGCCGGTGCCAGGCCGGGCTTGATGGGGGACCTCAGGTCATGCCCCCCACCCAGCAGGGCTTGACATGGGTCTCAGGCCGTGTCCCCCACCTGGCGGGGCTTGATGGGGGACCTCAAGGTATGCCCCTCACCCCGGTCTGGGCTGGGGGACCTGAGGCTACGCCCACTGCCTGGCAGGGCTTGACAAGGGTGGGACTGGCTAGGTCTGGATCTAGCCCAATTGGGAGGGGGGGGCTGGCCGGGTCTGGGTCTCACACAATTTTGAGGTACATGTGGGTGGGCGGGGACTTGACTCTGGGTCCCTTGGTGCGCCCCAGACTCTGACAGGAGGAAGGTTTTCATATACATTTTACTAATTTTCTTTCATCTCTGACACTTCTTTTTTTTTTTAAAATATATTTTATTGATTTATTACAGTGAGGAAGAGAGAGGGATAGAGAGTTAGAAACATCGATGAGAGAGAAACATCGACCAGCTGCCTCCTGCACACCCCCTACTGGGGATGTGCTCGCAACCAAGGTACATGCCCTTGACCGGAATCAAACCTGCGACCTTTCAGTCTGCAGGCCGACGCTCTATCCACTGAGCCAAACCGGTTTCGGCTCTGACACTTCTATTATAGAGAAAGGGCAAACAGCAATATTAAATTATTTCCTCTAATTATTCCCCTTTTAATGTGCATGAATTTCATGCTAAGGCAGCTAATTTAGGTTCATTACTAACAACTTTCTTCTAAAGCTTTAGGGAAAGGTTTCTTATAAGGAAAGTAATAGTATCATCACAAGAAGGGTGAATACAATAAGTAAAATATTCTGAGAGCTAGAGACCACACTCACATAACTTTTACTACAGTATATTGTTATAACTAGAGGTCCGGAGCACAAATTCGTGCACGGGTGGGGTCCGGCCAGCCTGCCCCAATCGGGGCTGATCAGGCCTGCCTGGCCGGGGGGAGGGGACGCAGGAGGTTGGCCAGCCCCACCCTCTGGTCAAACTTCCAGTCAAGGGGACAATTTGCATATTAGCCTTTTATTATATAGGACTGTTCTATTTTATTATTAGTTGTTATTGTTAATCTCAAAAGTTTTTCACAGATATGTATGTATAGGAAAAAACATAGTACAGGTATGCCTTGGAGATATTGCAGGTTTGGTTCCACATCACTAAAAGAAAGTGAATGTCACAATAAAGACAGTAACAATGCTTATAAAAGTTATGTTTACACTATACTTTAGTAAGTATGCAATAGCACTGTCTTTAAAAAAAACTACAATTCCTAAGTTTAAAAATATTGCTAAAAATGTCAACCATCAGCTGAGCTGTTACAGTAGTAACATCAAAGATCGCCAATGACAAATTACCACAGTATAATAACACTAACATTTGAAATAGTGTGAAAATGATCAAAACGTGACATAGAGACATGACATGAGCAAATACTGTTGGAAAAATGGCACCAACAGACTTGCTCAAGGCAGGGTTACTATAAATCTTCAACATGTATAGCTGTATATATAGAATTTGGTACTATCTGTAATTATGGCATTCACTGGAGGTCTGGGAATGTATCCCCTGTGAAAAAGAGGGACTACTGTATATAAATTCCACATATATAAATTTACATTTTGCAATTTAACACTACACATTAGCAGGTATATAGGTCTATACCAACCTGGTATACAACAGGTTTGTCATAAAATACTGACTGAGAGCTGATTAATGTCCTTCAAATCACATTATTTGGAAACAAAGCTAAGTTAAAAGTGCAGGCAATATGAAAGTGTTTAACAGTATTTGTTCATTTGTTTTGTCAAATGCAATGTACCAGTTTTACCCTTCAAACAACCCAGGTCTCGGGGCATCTGGCACAATAGCCATGAACAATTTTAAAATAAAGTGACCAGTTACCAACCACAAGTGTTACTTTAACTTCCTTTTTCACATTGTTTCCCCCTCTTACCCTAGAATATTCTTTGATAACTTATTTGGGGGGCATTCAATTTATGCTTTGGAGACAAAATGGTTAGCAAAGCGAATGCAATTGCTTCTTTATAAGTAATTAAGCCTGTTTCTCTAACAAATCAAACTACTTTAATACAAAACTAATGGAGAAGTAAAAATAAGAATGAATCCCAAAAGACCTTCATCCATCCATCCATCCATCATCTATCTATCTATCTACACACACACACACACACACACACACACACACACTAGTGGCCCGATGCACGAATGAAGATTCGTGCAAGAATGGGCCTTCGTTCCCCTGGCTGCTGGCACTGCCTTCACTCTGGCTGGAGCAGCCTTTACGCTCTAGCCCAGAGCCGCCTTTCTGCCTTCCCATGCTGCCCAGAGGCCCAGAGCAGCTGGGGTGGTGCGGAATGCCTGCATTGCCGTGGCAACGATGCAAGTGCCCCAACCCGTCACCTGCTGCTCAGCACCTGCATATGCAAATTAACCCGCCATCTTTGTTGGGTTAATTTGCATACTCACTCCTGATTGGCTGGTGGGCATCGCGAAGGTATGGTCAATTAGCATGTTACCCTTTTATTAGGTAGATATATATATACATACACACACATATATTTTACACACACACACACACACACTTTTACTGATTTCAGAGAGGAAGGGAGAGAGAAACATCGA